>NC_134480.1:9819491-10005059 GCF_964194025.1 Convolutriloba macropyga | reverse complement strand
CTCCTGAATTCGTTCGCCGATGATTGTTCGCCATAGTTATATGATCTAAGATCAAAACGTAGAAGTTGATAAACCAGAGAAAATACTGAAATTTGTTTTGAATACGAATCGTATAAGGAAATATGCTACCGTACGCTACTCTTAATATTTCCGCCAAATTCATAAAAAATATAGTATTATTGCCAAATTAATTCAGTTCCACTTTCAGTTTAATTCTATGCGCTTCGTCTCAACCAATGAGAAGGGAGTTCAAAAAAGGGATGTTTATAGGGAGGTGTAGTAGGAAATATCCCACACACACACACACACACACACACACACACACGCGCGCGCGCGCGCACGCGCACACACACACACACACAAACACACACACACACATACGCACACACACACACACAGACACACACAAACGCACGCACACACACACACACACACACACACAACGAAAATAACCTTCTGCCTGATTCGGATAGGATATAAACCACACAGAAAAATTTGTCACACACGCCACTATAATTTGGCGAGGTGCGGCTAAATGTGCCTTTAACCGTGAGTTGGGGGTTTTCCTGCTAATTTATCTTATATTAGGTTACGGGTTTTATGCGGGATTTTTTTCCAAAAATGTAATGTACAGGGATCTAATTTGCAGTGTACATATCTAATTAAAAAGGAAAGACTTGTATATAATGCCATCGAAAAATATAAAGAGTGAGAGGGTACAAAGAAAAACAGAAATTACCGGTGTCATCGATCAAAGAATTGATATAAATACGTAAGCAGTTAAAACTTAATAGAACAATCATAACTTGAGATTCGAAACCGTTTTTAACTGTTCATAGGGGGGGGGGGGAATCGGACAACTTCTATTAATTAAGTTTGTTTTTTTTCTAAAATAAAAACAAGTTTTTTTTGCTACGTGATTCATTGTAGTTTTTTGTGCAATTTATTTCACCTGGTGTTTCACCTGAAGTATAGGCTAAATTCTTGTTGACTCTGCTTGAAGTCAATGAGAACTTCTGGCGTTTATCGAGAACCGCTAAGCTGTTCGAGATATAAAGTCAGAATTTCGAATTGACTTCTGCAGAGTCACGTAACCATGCTTAAAACACGAAACATGCACGTTAAAATGACGAAAGTTTCTTGAAAATCAAACTTTCTGGCTAAGTATATAGGAACTTCGGGCATTTTAACTTCTGGCACTGCAGATTTTCGGCATTTAAAAGTGTTCGCATTAGTGTTGTAATTTGTGCTTTTGTGTAGGCCAGAGATTGATAACGATGGTGAAGAGATACAGTGCGCATTGTTCCATGAAGTTGTTAGAAGAGAACATCCGAAGAATGACAAGCAACAAGGGAGCTCATATTCAACTCATTCACAACTTCGAACATTTCCAACAGAAGGTATAGAAAACATCACGTGGTTCGAGCTGATTCGGGTCTCAATTAATCGATCCCATAAAAAAATTCTCTTGGGAATAGCGGTTACCATACCTCATGAAAGAAACGCTTAACAGTTTTCCTAGAACTCAAATACAAAGAATAAATAGATGTCAACAACCCGCCACTATAAAACTAAAACTGTCAACAGCAAATAGAACAAATAGTTAGGGCTACGACGACTGGGATACCTCTAGAAACTCAGGTTTCTTGACTTCTGTGCGTTTATGCCCAGACCTTCGCGTGTTTATGTCCAGACTTTCATGCGTTTATGTCCAGACTACCTTCATGCGTTTATGTCCGGACTTTCATGCGTTTATGTCCAGACTTTCATGCGTTTATGTCCAGATTTTCATGCGTTCATGTCCAGACTTTCATGTGTTTATGTCCACATTTTTGAGCGGTTATGTCCAGACTTTCACGCGTTTATGTCCAGACATTCTTGCGTTTATCTTCAGACTTTCATGCGTTTATGTCCAGACTTTCATGTGTTTATGTCCATACTCTCGAGCGGTTATATCTAGACTCTCATGCGTTTATGTCCAGACTTTCATGCGTTTATGTCCAGACTTTCATGGGTTTATCTCCAGACATTCATGCGTTCCTGTCCAGAATTTCGACCAGTCATGTCCAGACTTTCATGCATTTATGTCCAGACTTTCATGTGTTTATGTCTACACTTTCGAGCGGTTATGTCCAGACTTTCATGCGTTTATGTCCAGATTTTCATGCGTTTATATCCAGATTTTCATGCGTTTATGTCAAGACTTTTGCTGGTTTATGTCCAGACTTTCTTGGGTTTATCTCCAGACTCTTATGCGTTCATATCGAGACTTTTGAGCGGTTATGTCCAAATATTCATGCCCTTATGTCCAGAATTTCATTCATTTATGTCCCCGGACTTGAGTCGCAGAGCTTTTCAGCGCTGAACCAGTGCATTTCAAGAGCAAACACTTAATTCAGTTCTGAAACATGGTATCTCCAGAATATTTTAGGTTTCTTTATGTGCAGTATTTCTTCATTATAATTATATTGAGGTCAAAGAGTTAGCCTAGGCTAAACTTATCCTGTATAGTCTGAAAACTACTCATACCCCAAAGTTAAGTCTGAGCAGAAGAAAGTCATACTATTGTAGCTTATAACTGGTAATTACTATAGTAGCATATACACACTATTTATATTTAAGCTGGTTTGTAGGCAATTACCAAAGCCCATTTAGCTCAGTGGTTACGACTTGCTACGCAAATTAAATGTCACAAGTACCCAGGCGGAAGTTCGAATTGCACATAAAGCAAACCTTTTTGGCGGCAGTTAAGCTGAACATATTATTTTTCATGAAGTAAATTTGACTCAAAAATCAGACTAGCCAGTGTAAATAGTGACATGAACAGAGTACTGGCCATCCTAAAAAACAGAATGTCTTTAGACTGATTCCGCGCTGATTTGCTCTGCCACTAAACTCAGGGTCCAGACTTTCATTTGTTTATGTCCGCACTTTTGAGCAGTTATTTCCAGACTTTCATGCGTTTATGTCCAGAATTCCATGCTTTTGTCGAGACTTTCATGCCTTTATGTCAAGATCTTCATGCGTTTATGTCCAGACTTTCGAGCGGTTATGTCCAGACTTTCATGCTTTTATGTCCAGATTTTCATGCGTTTATGTTCAGATTTCATGCGTTTATGTCCAGACTTTCATGCATTTATGTCCAGACTTTCATGTGTTTATGATCATACTTTCGAGTGGTTATGTCCAGAATTTCAAGCGTTTATGTCCAGACTTTCATACCTTTATGTCAAGACCTTCATCTGTTTATGTCCACACTTTCCAGCGGTTTTGTTCAGAATTTCGTTTGTTCGTTCAGACTCTCCTGCGTTTATGCCCAGACCGTCGCACATTTATGTCCAGATTTTCATGCGTTTATGTCCAGACTTTCGAGCGATTATTTCCGGACTTTCATGCTTTTATGTCCAGACTTTTATGCGTTTATGTCCAGACTTTTATGCGTTTTTGTCTAGACTTTCGAGCGGTTATGTCCAGACGTTCATTCGTTTATGTACAGACTTTCGAGCGGTTATGTCCAGACTTTCATGCGTTTATTTCCAGACTTTCATTTGTTTATGTCCATACTCTCGAGTGGTTATATATAGACTCTCATGCGTTTATGCCCAGACTTTCATGCGCTATGTCCATACTTTCGAAGGATTTTGTCCAGACTTTCATGCGTTTATGTCCAGATTCTCTTGGGTTTATCTCCAGATTCTTATGCGTTCATATACAGACTTTCGAGCGGTTATGTCCAAACATTCATGCCTTTATGTCCAGAATTTCATGCATTTATGTCCAGACTTTCATTTGTTTATGTCCACACTTTTGAGCGGTTATTTCCAGACTTTCATGCGTTTATGTCCAGACTTCTATGTTTTTGTTGAGAGTTTCATGCCTTTATGTCAAGATCTTCATGCGTTTATGTCCAGACTTTCAAGCGGTCATGTCCAGACTTTCATGCTTTTATGTCCAGATTTTCATGCGTTTATGTCCACATTTTCACGTGTTTATGTCCAGACTTTCATGCATTTACGTCCACACTGTCATGTGTTTATTTTCACACTTTCGAGTGGTTATGTCCAGAATTTCAAGCGTTTATGTCCAGATTTTCATGCTTTTGTCCAGACTTTCATACCTTTATGTCAAGACCTTCATCTGTTTATGTCCACACTTTCGAGCGATTAATTTCAGACTTTTGTTTGTTCGTCCAGACTCTCCTGCGTTTATGCCCAGCTCGTCGCACATTTATGTCAATATTTTTATGCGTTTATGTCCAGACTTTCGAGCGATTATTTCCGGACTTTCATGCTTTTATGTCCAGACTTTTATGCGTTTATGTCCAGACTTTCATGGGTTTGTGTCCAGATATTAGAGCGGTTATGTTCAGACTTTTATGCGTTTATTTCCAGACTTTCATTTGTTTATGTCCATACTCTCGAGTGGTTATATATAGACTCTCATTCGTTTATGCCCAGACTTTCATGCGCTATGTCCATACTTTCGAAGGGTTTTGTCCAGACTTTCATGCGTTTATGTCCAGACTTTCTTGGGTTTATCTCCAGACTCTTATGCGTTCATATACAGACTTTCGAGCGGTTATGTCCAAACATTCATGCCTTTATGTCCAGAATTTAATGCATTTATGTCCAGACTTTCATTTGTTTATGTCCACACTTTTGAGCGACTATTTCCAGACTTTCATGCGTTTATGTCCAGACTTCTATGTTTTTGTTGAGAGTTTCATGCCTTTATGTCAAGATCTTCATGCGTTTATGTCCAGACTTTCAAGCGGTTATGTCCAGACTTTCATGCTTTTATGTCCAGATTTTCATGCGTTTATGTCCACATTTTCAAGTGTTTATGTCCAGACTTTCATGCATTTACGTCCACACTGTCATGTGTTTATTTTCACACTTTCGAGTGGTTATGTCCAGAATTTCAAGCGTTTATGTCCAGATTTTCATGCTTTTGTCCAGACTTTCATACCTTTATGTCAAGACCTTCATCTGTTTATGTCCACACTTTCGAGCGATTAATTTCAGACTTTTGTTTGTTCGTCCAGACTCTCCTGCGTTTATGCCCAGCTCGTCGCACATTTATGTCAATATTTTTATGCGTTTATGTCCAGACTTTCGAGCGATTATTTCCGGACTTTCATGCTTTTATGTCCAGACTTTTATGCGTTTATGTCCAGACTTTTATGGGTTTGTGTCCAGATATTCGAGCGGTTATGTTCAGACTTTCATGCGTTTATTTCCAGATTTTCGAGCGGTTATGTCCAGACTTTCATGCGTTCCTGTACAGAATTTCGAGCAGTCATGTCCAGACTTTCATGCATTTATGTCCAGACTTTCATGTGTTTATGTCTACACTTTTGAACGGTTATGTCCAGACTTTCATGCGTTTATGTCCACATTTTCAAGTGTTTATGTCAAGACTTTCATGCATTTACGTCCACACTGTCATGTGTTTATTTTCACACTTTCGAGTGGTTATGTCCAGAATTTCAAGCGTTTATGTCCAGATTTTCATGCTTTTGTCCAGACTTTCATACCTTTATGTCAAGACCTTCATCTGTTTATGTCCACACTTTCGAGCGATTAATTTCAGACTTTTGTTTGTTCGTCCAGACTCTCCTGCGTTTATGCCCAGCTCGTCGCACATTTATGTCAATATTTTTATGCGTTTATGTCCAGACTTTCGAGCGATTATTTCCGGACTTTCACGCTTTTATGTCCAGACTTTTATGCGTTTATGTCCAGACTTTTATGGGTTTGTGTCCAGATATTCGAGCGGTTATGTTCAGACTTTCATGCGTTTATTTCCAGATTTTCGAGCGGTTATGTCCAGACTTTCATGCGTTCCTGTACAGAATTTCGAGCAGTCATGTCCAGACTTTCATGCATTTATGTCCAGACTTTCATGTGTTTATGTCTACACTTTTGAACGGTTATGTCCAGACTTTCATGCGTTTCTGTCCAGATTTTCATGCGTTTATGTCAAGACTTTCGCTAGTATATGTCCACACTTTCGAGCGGTTATGTCCAGACTTTCATGCGTTTATGTCCAGACATTCTTGCGTTTATCTCCAGACTTTCATGCGTTTGTGTCCAGACTTTCATGTGTTTATGTCCAGACTTTCATGTGTTTATGTCTACACTTTTGAACGGTTATGTCCAGACTTTCATGCGTTTCTGTCCAGATTTTCATGCGTTTATGTCAAGACTTTCGCTAGTATATGTCCACACTTTCGAGCGGTTATGTCCAGACTTTCATGCGTTTATGTCCAGACATTCTTGCGTTTATCTCCAGACTTTCATGCGTTTGTGTCCAGACTTTCATGCGCATTGTCTAGACTTTCGAGCGGTTTTGTCCGGGCTTTCATGCGTTTATGTCCAGATTTTCTTGGGTTTATCTCCAGACTCTTATGCGTTCATATACAGACTTTCGAGCAGTCATGTCCAGACTTTCATGCATTTATGTCCAGACTTTCATGTGTTTATGTCTACACTTTTGAACGGTTATGTCCAGACTTTCATGCGTTTCTGTCCAGATTTTCATGCGTTTATGTCAAGACTTTCGCTAGTATATGTCCACACTTTCGAGCGGTTATGTCCAGACTTTCATGCGTTTATGTCCAGACATTCTTGCGTTTATCTCCAGACTTTCATGCGTTTGTGTCCAGACTTTCATGCGCATTGTCTAGACTTTCGAGCGGTTTTGTCCGGGCTTTCATGCGTTTATGTCCAGATTTTCTTGGGTTTATCTCCAGACTCTTATGCGTTCATATACAGACTTTCGAGTGGTTATGTCCAAACATTCATGCCTTTATGTCCAGAATTTCACGCATTTATGTCCAGACTTTCATTTGTTTATGTCCACAATTTTGAGCGGTTATTTCCAGACTTTCATGCGTTTATGTCCAGACTTCTATGCTTTTGTTGAGAGTTTCAAGCCTTTATGTCCTGATTTTCATGCGTTTATGTCCAGATTTTCAAGCGTTTATGTCCAGACTTTCATGCATTTACGTCCACACTGTCATGTGTTTATTTTCACACTTTCGAGTGGTTTTGTCCAGAATTTCAAGCGTTTATGTCCAGACTTTCATGCTTTCGTCCAGACTTTCATACCTTTATGTCAAGACCTTCATCTGTTTATGTCCACACTTTCGAGCGATTATGTTCAGACTTTTGTTTTTTCGTCCAGACTCTCCTGCGTTTATGCCCAGCTCGTCGCACATTTATGTCAATATTTTCATGCGTTTATGTCCAGACTTTTATGCGTTTATGTCCAGACTTTCATGGGTTTGTGTCCAGATATTCGAGCGGTTATGTCCAGACTTTCATGCGTTCCTGTACAGAATTTCGAGCAGTCATGTCCAGACTTTCATGCATTTATGTCCAGACTTTCATGTGTTTATGTCTACACTTTTGAACGGTTATGTCCAGACTTTCATGCGTTTCTGTCCAGATTTTCATGCGTTTATGTCAAGACTTTCGCTAGTATATGTCCACACTTTCGAGCGGTTATGTCCAGACTTTCATGCGTTTATGTCCAGACATTCTTGCGTTTATCTCCAGACTTTCATGCGTTTGTGTCCAGACTTTCATGCGCATTGTCTAGACTTTTGAGCGGTTTTGTCCAGACTTTCATGCGTTTAAGTCAAGACTTTCTTGGGTTTATCTCCAGACTTTCATGCGTTCATATCCAGACTTTCGAGTGGTTATGTCCAAACATTCATGCCTTTATGTCCAGACTTTCATGCATTTATGTCCAGACTTTCATGTGTTTATGTCCACATTTTCGAGCGTTTATGTCCAGACTTCCATGCTTTTGTCCAGACTTTCATGCATTTATGTCCAGACTGTCATGTGTTTATGTCTACACTTTTGAGTGGTTATGTTCAGAATTTTGTTTGTTCGTCCAGACTCTCCTGCGTTTATGCCCAGACCGTCGCACATTTATGTCCAGATTTTCTTGCGTTTATGTCCAGATTTTCATGCTTCTGTCCAGACTTTCATGCCTTTATGTCAAGACCTTCATGTGTTTACGTCCACACTTTCGAGCGGTTATGTTCAGAATTTCGTCTGTTACTCCAGACTCTCCTGCGTTTATGCCCAGACCGTCGCACATTTATGTCCAGATTTTCTTGCGTTTATGTCCAGACTTTCGAGCGATTATTTCCGGACTTTCATGCTTTTATGTCCAGACTTTTATGCGTTTATGTCCAGACTTTTATGTGTTTGTGTCTAGACTTTCGAGCGGTTATGTCCAGACGGTCATTCGTTTATGTACAGATTTTCGAGCGGTTAGGTCCAGACTTTCATGCGTTTATTTCCAGACTTTCATTTGTTTATGTCCATACTCTCGAGTGGTTATATATAGACTCTCATGCGTTTATGCCCAGACTTTCATGCGCTATGCCCATACTTTCGAAGGATTTTGTCCAGACTTTCTTGCGTTTATGTCCAGACTTTCGAGCGATTATTTCCGGACTTTCATGCTTTTATGTCCAGACTTTTATGTGTGTATGTCCAGACTTTCATGCGTTTGTGTCTAAACTTTCGAGCGGTTATGTCCAGACTCTCATGCGTTTATGCACAGATTTTCGAGCTGTTATGTTCAGACTTTCATGCTTTTATTTCCAGACTTTCATTTGTTTATGTCCATACTCTCGAGTGGTTATATCTAGAGTCTCATGCGTTTATGCCCAGACTTTCATGCGCTATGTCCAGACTTTCGAAGGGTTTTGTCCAGACTTTCATGCGTTTATGTCCAGACTTTCTTGGGTTTATCTCCAGACTCTTATGCGTTCATATCCAGACTTTCGAGCGGTTATGTCCAAACATTCATGCCTTTATGTCCAGAATTTCATGCATTTATGTCCAGACCTTCATTTGTTTATGTCCACATTTTTGAGCGGTTATTTCCCGACTTTCATGCGTTTATGTCCAGACTTCCATGCTTTTGTCGAGACTTTCATTCCTTTATGTCAAGATCTTCATGCGTTTATGTCCAGACTTTCGAGCGGTTATGTCCAGACTTTCATGCATTTATGTCCAGACTGTCATGTGTTTATGTTCACGCTTTCGAGTGGTTATGTCTAGAATTTCAAGCATTTATGTCGAGACTTTCATGCTTATGTTCAGACTTTCATACCTTATGTCAACACCTTCATCTGTTTATGTCCACAGTTTCGAGCGATTAAGTTCAGACTTTCGCTTGTTCGTCCAGACTCTCCTGCTTTTATGCCCAGACCGTCGCCCATTTATGTCCATATTTTCATGCGTTTTTGTCCAGACTTTCCAGCGTCTATTTCCGTACTTTCATGCTTTTATGTCCAGACTTTTACGTATGTATGTCCAGACTTTCATGCGTTTGTGTCTAAACTTTCGAGCGGTTATGTCCAGACACTCATGCGTTTATGCACAGATTTTCGAGCGGTTATGTCCAGACTTTCATGCTTTTATTTCCTGACTTTCATTTGTTTATGTCCATACTCTCGAGTGGTTATATCTAGAGTCTCATGCGTTTATGCCCAGACTTTCATGCTCTATGTCCAGACATTCGAAGGGTTTTGTCCAGACTTTCATGCGTTTATGTCCAGACTTTCTTGGGTTTATCTCCAGACTCTTATGCGCTCATATCCAGACTTTCGAGCGGTTATGTCCAAACATTCATGCCTTTATGTCCAGAATTTCATGCAATTATGTCCAGACTTTCATTTGTTTATGTCCACAATTTTGAGCGGTTATTTGCCAACTTTCATGCGTTTATGTCCAGACTTCCATGCTTTTGTCGAGACTTTCATGCCTTTATGTCAAGATCTTCATGCATTTATGTCCAGACTGTCATGTGTTTATGTTCACGCTTTCGAGTGGTTATGTCTAGAATTTCAAGCAGTTATGTCGAGACTTTCATGCTTTTGTTCAGACTTTCATACCTTTATGTCAACACCTTCATCTGTTTATGTCCACAGTTTCGAGCGATTAAGTTCAGAATTTCGTTTGTTCGTCCAGACTCTCCTGCTTTTATGCCCAGACCGTCGCTCATTTATGTCCATATTTTCATGCGTTTTTGTCCAGACTTTCCAGCGTCTATTTCCGTACTTCCATGCTTTTATGTCCAGACTTTTATGCGTTTATGTCCAGACTTTCATGGGTTTGTGTCCAGACTTTCGAGCGGTTATGTCCAGACTTCATGCGTTTATTTCCAGATTTTCGAGCTGTTATGTTCAGACTTTCATGCGTTTATGTGTAGAATTTCACGTGTTTATGTCCACACTTTTGAGCGGTTATGTCCAGACTTTCATGCGTTTATGTCCAGACTTTCATGCGTTTATGTCCAGATTTTCGAGCGGTTATGTCCAGACTATGTGGGCTTTCCCTAGTTTTCCAGACTACGCAATTTCGAATGAAGAACGCCCCCCTCCCCCCCCCTCGCGCGTTTTTTTTTTTTGGCCTGAGACGGGCAGTTCCATAAAATGAAGCATCTTTCGGTCAAGTAAATAACCATCAATATATTTATCTGCTACAGCAATCATTTTGTTTTTTCCAGATTCTCAGATATAACTATCATAACTTTTTGGTTGAGATCAATTTGGGTAGTTGTTTGCTATATGACTGGTTGATTGTTGAAATCTTGAAAAATTCTTGCTTAATCTTGTGATTTCCCGCTACATCTTGTTTTTGGGTGCTATTAAATTTGTAATAATTAATATGTCTTCCCATGTCATGGTTGATCTTTCTTGGAAATCTTGCTAAGACCTTGCTTCCTGACTGTCATGCAAAGATCTTGCAATTCGTACATATCTTGATTTTATCTTGCCATGTAACAAGGCAAGATCTTGGCAAGATCATCCATGATTAAGCATGTTTCTTATCAAGGTGATCAAGTTTTGCTTCACTGGGTTGCCATATTGTTCATATTAGTCCAATGTGTGATTTGTGTTGTGTTCACATTAACAGCGTGAGGCACAGTGGCGTGCAGTGAGTGTGGGTCTGGCAGCCCAGAGACAGGAGGCGGCAGAGAGACTCACTAAGGACTTAGAACAGATTGAAGAGACAACCCATGGATCCATATTCCTCATTAAACCCATGTTCTCATACAGGGCAAAGTTAGTATGCACCCTACTACCGTATTATCACTTAATGTCGGTGCAGTTATTTAGACTTTCTGCTATTTTCTATGCACTGTGGATTTTGTGCAAAGACCCAGCGAATTAAATGAAGTTAGACACACCTTGATAAAACATGTATGATCTGGACATCTCTTGAAGAACTTAAAATATCTTGCCAAGAACTTGAAACGCCAAATTTTCTTCGTAACTCTTGATTAGATCTCGGTAAAATTTTGTCAAGATAAGCCAAGAAAATTTGTTGATAGCACTTGACAAAATAAATGTTGATAAAATTTTGTTCATTAATTTTGTCATGTTGCAAACATGAATAATTTGGCTTTCAGTCAAAGCCTTCATAATATTTATTTAACGTTTCAAGATTTTGGCAACATTTACAATCTTTTATTAGCATTTTTCTAAAGGTGTGTCAAGTTTCGAATCACTAGGACGCTTTAGAAGCTCCAAAAAGTCAAAACCTCAAGTATGCTCTTTTTTTCCTGAGAAAATTAAGTTATCTTGTTTACCATTTCAGGCTACCGTGGATAAATATATTCCCAGAGTAAGTTATTTGTACATGACCAAATCCAGCTGTAGCGGGATTAGAAATCACTTTTAAATTTTTAATTGAGTGTTAGTTTATACTAGTAAAATTGGTAGTGTATAGTTAATTAGTTGAAGAGTTTTGAACAGAAATATGGCAGCATCATAATCATTTACAAAAGATATGCAACTTTTTAAAGACATATAGTCACTTTATCTCACGTATATTGCTCAACGTTCATTCCCGTTTTGAGTTTTCTCATCTTTTTTGTGAGAAGTTTTGCTTAATCAAATCCTATTTTTACCTATGAAAACGAACAGCCACAATTTGAAGATTATTATATTAATAACAATGCTGATTAATTTATTTAACATTTTAGAGCATATAGATATTTAACCTTAGGGTTATAGTCTGAGTAATTTACATGTTTCACAAAAAATCAAATGTGAAAATCTCTAAATTTCAAAACTAAATCTGTAAATTCCGAAATTATGTCGATGCATTATAATGCGGACTTAATAGTGCCAAAACAATCACGCAAAACAAAACCCACACTTAAAGGGGTTTACGATTAAAAGATTTAATTTAATGATTATTGGCGATTAAATTTATATTCTAGATATCCTTGAGACCTTGACTTATTATGAAAAATTTTTACAAATATTTGTTGGGTGTATGAGACAGAGTTATAGCTTCCCAGTTAAAATTGAGCTAAAATCTTTGTCATGGATCGAGGGAGGTAACTCTTCTCATAGTCAATTAGGTGAGGAGAATGGTCGGATCTATTCTGCCCCCCCCCCCCCCCCCACTATTTTTTTATGACCCCCTGTTACAAATTAGATGTTGTTATATAGCACATTACTATGTAAGAAAATAGCACGTGTGCTTGAGGGTCATAAAAGATTTATGCTCACTAGGCTGGGGGGGGGAACAGAATAGATATCCGAATGGTCTTTGGGTCGAGGGAAAGACGTTTCAAGAACCAACTGAACTTTGATGTTAGCTTGACTTTTGTTGAGTATGATTGACGAAGGCAGTACTTCGGGGTTTCAGTACTGTTCTAAGATTTTTTGCGTTGACACATTTTACAGTGATTGTAGTTTACACTATATGGCAAAGAAGACCCCCTCTGTTTGACTGTTTCCTTCAAAATTGATTAACGTCGTAGGCGAAATCAACTTTAGTGACTAAAAATGGGTCCTTAATCGCTCTCATATACAATTTGTAGAGTTCATAATGTGCATCCATCCTTTTAGGGCTCGAAGAAGTGTATTGGTAATTAACAAATTATAGCTGAAGCAAATTTGTTCGTAACTTTAAATTTGATATCTATCTTTGTAACTTTAAATTTGATATCTATCTTTTTCAACATTGACTTCTGACTTGAGAACGTTGACAATTGTTTTCGAACATAGGACTCTAAACGTATCTTCGTTTCTATCGAAGCAACCACTATGTTTAACATGGAGGCTCAGTAATGTGCGTTTGAATATAAAGTTCCGACCCCGCATATCCACAAGCTTGGCTTAATTGTCGACCAAATGAGGACGAGAAAGAAAACTTTCAAAAATTCTCACATAGTGAACAAAAATGATTCGTGTATGAATAAAAAATTGCCTCAAGCTCAATTTACTTATTAAAGGAAATAACACCGATTACTAGTACAATGGCACTTGTCATAATTAAGACTATGAGACAAGACAAACAAAAAATATCAAATAACAACAACAAACATTTACATCCAAATCTAAATATCTATTTTTTTCAAAAAGAAAAAACTAAATAATAACAAAGTCAAATTAGTTTCAAACAAAATTGCTAAAAAACATAGGACCAGTCTTTGATGAGACACGGTAACAAGCAGACAAAAAGAACAAACGACAACGATAAAAAACAATGGTCTTCTCGATAGCAAATAATCAATGAAATCAACTAGATATTAAATGAAATTTTTAAATAGTTATTTTTTTCATTCTTACCTTAAAATAAAACATTGAGACCAGTCAGTTGCCTGAATACTTCGTGCGTCTACAAATAGAAACGACAAATTCAGACGAAAAATGAAAAATCCTTTAATTTTTGCAAGAAAAATGGCGTCGAAGGCGGTAAAACCATAATCTAATCCGTACAAATTACGCTATAGTCAATTGCGTCTTCTTTGGAAACCAGTAGTGGGATATATGACCGCTGAATAACGAAACGGGGTACCAAGTTTTTTAAAACATCGAAATTGAGAAGTTTAAGAATACATTTATCTTTCTTCATAATTTTTTTTATTATTTTTTCTAAAAAGCAATTAACTTCAAAGACATCAAAAAACTAGAGAGCAACTGAAATCAGAGTATCAGCCATTAATCAGAATATATCATTTCCTATGTCTACAATAAGAACGATAAATAGAAAAAAAATTAAAACCTAATTATTTATTTTGAAAAAAAACTGGAATTGAAGGCGTAAAAACCAGAAGCATTGCTCTAAAAACCTTAGACATGTTCAATTGTGTCTTTCTTTAACACAAAGAAAACGATATGCAAGATGCAGTTAAGGAGGCTAGTTAACATGTCGACAAAGAGCAGCAAAGTTCAAAATTGAAGAATTCATCTTTATAGAAAATCTAAAACATTTTATTCCAGAGTAGTGCAAAGATTTGGCTATCAAATGAAATCAGCAAACAATCCATTCACAGCGGCACACCGCTAAGACCTGCAACTATGTAGTTCTTTTCATTCAACTTCAAGCAGACACGAATAAACAATTAAAAACAATTTATTCTTTTGCAAAACACCATTATCGAGGCCATTAAAACAATCAGCGATGCACCAAAAAATGTCATATCTTCAATTGTATCTTTTTTCATCAGAACAAATTGATGTGAAGCCGGGATTTATTGGGAGTGGGTAACAAGTAGGCAAAACAAAACAGCAAAATATGAACTCAAAAATGCTTCTGTATTCCTTTTTAAAACATATGATTTCAAAGTCATGGAAAACTTTACAATCATTCGAAATCAACCAAAAGGTTCGTTTTTCGTTAACAGGAGGACTAAGACCTGCAATTTTCCGGAATTTTCCTAACAACTACAAAAAAAACGACAAATAATGACAAAAAACAAAAGCAGATAAAACCGCAATGTTATTTAAATTACCACTTGAGTTGTAAATAATGTTACATGAACGTAGGAAGAACCTGAATGACGGGAAAATGTCCAAAAATCTGAAACTTTGTACGAAAACTCGTACTATCAAAGCAGAAAAACCTTTACAATAAACGTAAAACCGCTGTAAACTCGGTTTAACCGTTTTTTGCTGACTTTAATCTAGAAGTTGACCAAAATATGGAAGCAAGTTGCAAAACTCAAAGCCCACTGTTCCTTATAAAAATATGAAGTCAAAACGACCAAAAACGTTCGATTAAAAAACGAAATAGGTTCCATCGAAACTCCCTGGGAAGCGGGTTTGACCTTTCAATTGTACATTTTGATGTTAATTGTTCCTTTCTGTAATTAACGTAAAAATGACGGGAAACCCAAAAATACTTTAAAAAAAAACATCGACCGATTACTACCAGAATTTTTAGGACTTTAAAAAACAGCGATTAGACCAAAACTAGCCTAGTTATTGCCGATCGTCTATTGGGAACACTTAATTTTTCCGAATATAGTGTGAATAAAGTGTGGATATAGATCATTTGACAAAAAGACAATATATCAAACATAAATGGCGCGCATTTTGCCTTATTATAGAGTCAAATTACCGCATAACCGGCAAACGTTTAATTCAAGTACGCTATCATAGGATCCACAATTAAGAACAGCATTTTTGGAGTCCGCGAAAACTGTGTTAGCAGTTTTTAGGTGGGGTAATAACGTGAATTTAAACTAAGTAGACTTTAAAAGTCTAATTCAAGCCATCTTTGCTGGAATAATGGCAGTACTTTGACAAATTTAGGAAAAAAATTTTGACAAAAAGTTATATCAAACAGTTTAAAATTACTCTTGGGTTTAGAGGTAAAACCAACAACACTATCGTTACCAATTTTGACATATTTTTAGCAAAATTGGCAATAAAATAGCATAAAAATACGGAAAAAAAACAAACAGAAACAACAAAAATCGGCCAATTTTTCACAAAAATTTAAACCTCGATAATATTGTGGAAAAAAAGAAATACAAAAAATATTTTAATAAATTCAGTAGCATTGATATTAACACTTTTAAAAATTTTTGGCAAAAATGACAAAAATTTTGTCCAAAATAGGGAAAATGTGAATAAAAATAACGGATTTCCGTCTACTATTCACAAAATTTTAAACCAAGATAACTCTCTTTAAAAAAACGAAAATCAAAAAATCTTTTAATTCCACCTTCTACGATGGACGACTTTCTGATGATACCACTCACAACGCTTTACGGTGAATATATCGATCGGCAAAAATTGTCTGAACAAAAAAACCGGTTTTGAGTATATATATATATATATATATATATATATATATATATATATATATATGTATATATATATATATATATATATATATATATATATATATATATATATTTCCTCCCCCACTTAAGTGGGTCGGAACAATTACCTTTAATACGCTGAATATCCCTGAGACTCTAGCTGTTATGATTGGTACCTGTTCTGCTATTTAACCGGATCAAAATTGAAGGGTTATCTTGTAAGATTTCTGGGATCTTTGTGCCCCCCCCCCCCCCCCAGCTTAATGGGTGCACAAATGGAAAAGATTTGATTTCTGACAGAATCTTACAATATAGCCATTTCTTTTACTACATTTTATACATAGTACCACTGATTCGTTTTTTTCAACAGTTCAATATGTGACCCGGTCCATGAATTTTTGAAAAAAAATATAAATGCCCTGGAATGGGATGAGATTTCAACAAAAATCGGCGCAAATCAGTACGTAATAATGGGCTGAATTGCGCTGAAGATACGCTGAATTTATAAAGTTTCAGCGGATTTAACGCTTTTCTTGCAAAATTATGTCCTGAAACGGCACAGATACCTCGATCCGGCTGGTTGATCTTTACCAATTCTTGAGAAATAACCCACTATTTTACACTTAATAGACTGCGTAAGAAGGGAGATGGAATGGGTGGAGATATGGATCTGTCTGATGTGTCTGACGTGAAGGCAGTTCCTCCCCAGGTGCCCCAGACTAACCAGCCCCACAAGAAGAGACTCCTCTCCCTCCCCCACAAGTCAATAGAGCCTCAGTACATTCCCCAACATGATCTAATGGGAGTGGCTGAGCGGCAGTTAATACCCATGACTAATTTGTATGAGGTAAATATCGTTATTTTTTTTATCGTTAATCAATTTTTTTGGTTAAATTTCAGTATACCCAAACGCAATGTACTCAATGTGTCAAAATACACAGTACCATGTGACCAATTAATTCCCTTTGATCTTATCGTTGACTAATCCGAGTACCAATTAGAAGTTGGTTTTACTACTAGAAGGTTTCATCCTACTTAAGCGAATAAAATGATTTGCTGATTTGGTTGTCTCATCTTTATTTATCGTAGTTTTTCTCATTCATTATTTTTTGAAAAGTTTTCATATGAACATTATAATTGTTCCGGTCCACTTTTGTGGCTGAGGAATTATATGCTGAACTGCAATTTTTTTGTTCAGTCAACTTTTGCCGATCGATAAAATCATCATACTTAGCAGTAAGTGGTAACATCAGAACGTTTGTCAAGCGTGAAAATTCAAATTGAAAATGTTTTTCTAAATTTCGGTTTTTTCGAGGAGCTACGGACGTTTAAAATTTTGTTAACGTTAGCCGATTATCCGTTGTTATCACAATTTTTGTATAATTTAATGAAATTTTTGTTAATCACACCACAACAATTTATCATTTTTGCTAAAAATATGATCAATTGTTATTTAAAGTATTATTTGTTTCACAATTAAAATTAAAAGAGCGTTTCTGATTTGTTTTGGCTAATAGAATCGACTGTTTTTTGCTGAAATTTTAACCCAATTTTTATAATTTCACATTTTATTCATAACAATTAGAATCAAATATAAATATTTGACCCACTTTATCCACTTTGAATGGTAATGCAGACATAAATACTGCTGAAAATTTTATTTTACTAAGATAAGGCCAGTTTTATCTCAAGTTCCTAAGAATGTGTTCTAGATCTGATAATATAGCGATCTTTTGCTAATTTAGATCGATATTTATAGAAGAATGTCTCCTTTTTTATGATATACTAAGAATTTTGTCTGCTAAAAAATTACTACCCACTGACATGAAAAAAACTGCGTTTCTCAACAGCCCCTGCGGGTTATTTACAGAAAACTACCTCCTTTATTTATGATATATAAGATTTTTGTCTGCCAAAAAATTACTTCCCAATAATTTGAGAAAATTGCAGTTCTCAGCAGCCGCGCAGGGATAGCGAGGCCAGTTTTGGTCTCATCGCTGAGTTTTGCAATGAAAAAATAAATCGGACTGTATTATGGGTCTCTACTTTTTTGAACATTTTTTGAATTCTCTCATTGCAATTACTGGAAAGCCTGTTTTACTTAAAAATTCAATTATTGGGATTTCCCAATCAGGTTCAGATGAGAACAAATGAATACATGTTTTGTTTTCTGAGTAAAACTCTTGGTTTTTATAGCTCCTACTAATTGTTTTTGTAAATTTTTCATGAACTGTTGATTTTTGCAAACTATTGAGTTTCTCTTTGTAGTCTTATCACTGAGTATAAGGGGATAAGTATCCGAAAACTCATCTTTCAGTTATGATGTACTGACTTCTTCGGAACCTATTTACTATTTTTAAGTTTGAAATTTATGGTTGTAATGACAAAAGTTTTTAAAAATTTTGTTTTCGAAAAAAGTAAGGATTTGTTCAAACTTGCCTTTTTCCAATAGAGATGTCACATTCTATTTTAATTTAACTAGTTTTGACGCTCTTTTATCTTTTATATAAAAAATTTTGACGTTGACACTACGAGTTTTCGTAACTTTTTTTTTTCATTTTTGCTGCCTTGTCCGATTGTTAGAATAATGGCTTACTAGTTACGACTCAAAAACCTAATTAAAGACGTTCAAAATAGGCGGAATTGATTTTTTTCTTAATTCTTTCTTTTTGTAGTCGTATGACATTCTGGATAACGATTGATCGCAATGGCAATGTATGAAGGATTAAATGAATCCACTCAATGATTTCATTTGATAGCTTATCGTTTTCATGACTCTGAAAATAATTAATTGCAATTAGTATAAACGTACATTTTACCCTACTTTTTTCTGGTGAAAAGCAAGTCACTTGGTTTAGTTTTTCTGATGCTTTTTGACTTTTCCATTCAGTCCTTTTCCTCAAAACTAGAAAGACAATGAGTTCTGGTCTTAAGTAAGGCTTCTTGATTTTTCTATTGATTTTGTTGTTTGTCAATTGTCTTACTCTCCCTAATGGCATGCATCCTTGGCTCTACGATGAGTAGGTTTTTTTTCAATTTGTTTAATGCTTTGAGTGGTTTTTTAATTGGACACACCAATTATTTTTGAACAATATACGAATTTTTGAAAGTTTTATATCTCTTTTGAAATTTTTGTGGGAACGCACATTACCGAGCCTCCTCGTTGAGTTAATATAAAAATGTTTGTAGTTCTTCTGGGCCGCAAAATTCATTGTAGTGTAAACGACGTAAGGATGTTTTTGTGGCTTTAGACAGAGAGTGGGTACGTGAACAACGAGATGACGGGTGCTGGTCTCATGGCACAGGATTTTACGCAGGAACCCACTTGGAAGGTGAGAGAATCACGATATTAGGCTAACAGATGGTTTTTTGGATCTACTCCGTTTGTGCCCCCCCCCCCCAAGTCGAGGAGTCCGCTCAAATTCCGCTCAAAAAAATGCAAGAGATAACCGGAATGAGCGGAATTTGACCGGAATGAGCGGAATCGATAAAAAATAATGCAAGAAATGAGCGGAATTTGAGCGGAATAAAAAATGCAAGGAATGAGCGGAATTTGAGCGGAAAAAAATGCAAGAAATGAGAGGAATTTGATCGGAATAAAAAATGCAGGAAATGAGCGGAATTTGACATGACCAAAAAATGCATACACTTTTAGCGGAAACATTGAACTTCCGGAAACAGGGAATGTATGTACATTAGGAGTTTCTGAAATGAACAACAATAGCGAAATTTTAAAGTAACGGTTTAAAGAATCTTTAAAAATTTTGAAATCATAACAACAGGAAACGCAGTGGTTTTAAAGTGGATCAACTTGAATCCAATCTCTCTTCTTATATATTATATCGAAAACTAGTATTCCTGCATAAAAAAGATCATTGGAACAGACCCAAATTGAGCTATGATCAGACTATCCAGACTGAAATGACCTCTGATCAGACTTTCCAGACCGAAGTTACCCCTGATCAGACTTTCCAGAACAAAATGTCCTCTGATCAGACCGAAACCAGACCATCGTCCAGACTATAGTGCGCTTAGCTGGCCAGCTTAGTGGGTGTATATTTTTTGCACCCCCCAGACGCACGTGCTATATTTTTACATACTTATTTATCATATAATGACACCTGCTCTGTAACTGAGGGTAGCAAAACGTACTGGGGGGCACAAACTGAAAAGATTCGGTTTTTTTACAAAACTTCAGCTTTTTTGGACAAACAAAAACCTAAACTTTATTTTTTTGCTTGAATGGAAAGCCATTTTTAGTCGATTGATTCTTCAGTTCAGGTTTACAACGCTCAATTCGAATGAATTCGTGCTGAATTTTTTAGTCAAAATGCTTGAGAAGCAGAAATAAATGTTCCACGCCAAGCAGTTTGTTGCTTCATTGCCAAATTATCTGCCCCCATATAAGCTAGACCAGAAAAATAATGTTCGCCCCCCCCCCACCAGTGTTTTTATGACCCCCAGTTACAAATTATATGTTGTTACATAGCACGTTTACTATGTAAAAAATAGCACGTGCACCTGGGGGTCATAAAAGATTCATGCTCACTAAGCTAAGGGGGGGGGGGGGCAGAACAGAATAGATCCGATTTCTGTTCAGAAGTTGGACTCGATAGCAGAGAAGGTTATTGAAGAAAATGTGCTCCTCTCGTCGGGTGGAATTGGTGGAGTGGGTGGAATGGGTGGACAACAACACATGTGGAATACTCCCAAGCTACTGGAACTGGACATTAATAGATTCATGATGGACCACAACAACATCATGTTAGTTGAACCCCAAAAGTGGTCCGCCCTAGTCGATTCAGGATGATAATCTTGCAGGATCTTGCACGATTATGCATAATCTTGCAAGATTAACAATATTTTGCAAGATTTTCTTGCAAAACTAGCATCTTCTTGCAAGATTAACTACAGATTTTGAAGACTTTTTTCGCTTCTTAAACCAACCCTGAACAAAAAAGCGCTGAAAAAGCCGCGGAAGTCATTTCCTATCCTAGTTTTGTGACAAAAGACACCGTTCCTATCCTAGTCCTAAGTCTTACGAGAAGAAACTCAGGAGAGCAGATAAAGTTTTAATTTAAAAGAAACAAAACAACAAAAAAAATTGATAAATGCAAGGCATCGAAAAACCAATCTATCACAAGAAAGCAACAGGAAATAGAAAATTCCCTTCGCTGATTTTCGTTCTTTTTCTCTTTGCTTTTTTGAACCCTGTTTATAATTCAATGTGACTGGAGTCAGTGAAACGACTTATTCCAAGAGAGAAAAAAAATGTATAAACTATATTGAAAATCAAGCTGCAAGTCTCTGCCTTATAATCACTGGCCTTATAATCACGTTTTTTGGTGCCTACGTAACTAGTCACACTAGATGTATGCAATATAGAATGAAGAAAGAAGTTATTGAATCGTTTTTCTGGAAATCATTGTTTTGAATACGTTATCAACGGTAATGTACATATGAAACTTTCTGTCTAACTGTTACTACTATTACTGTTACACTCCTGAAAGGAGATAGGATAAGAAATGTTTGAGAGTGACTGTCTTAAGGCGTCTTCCAGGCACGACAGAGTAAAGATACAATAAAGCAGGTTCTTCGATGTTAATCTTGCAAGATCTTGCAAGAGGATGTCAATTTTGCAAGATTTTGAAAAATTCTTTATTTATACATTCTCTTGGAAGATCTTGCAAGGTTAACATCCTCCTGCAAGATCTTGCAATATTAACAGATTAACATCTTGTATCGACTACAGCGGCCTTTCAACTGTTTTTCTCTGAAAAAAAATTTTAAGCCGTCGGATTTTGTGTTGACAGGAAAATTGTGTGACAGTTCACATTTAATATTAAGCCAAATTTGGCGAGAAAAACTGAAAAATTTCTGGGTGAAATTTTTTCTGCGTCGTGAGTTTAGCGGCAATTGAATCCTTAAATTTGGCTTCCTTTTTAAAATGTTGTGTACGTTGTTGAATTAGTGGTCAAATGTTGCCAAGGACAAAATTAATAAAGTAATTTTTTTTGCAGTTCAATTTTTTCAGCCCAAAACCTAAGAGTGGGTCTAAAATTGGAAAAAAATTACTATGAGTTCATCCTAATGCAGACCCTGTCACATCACTTTACTCTCTCGGACAAATCTACCCCCCCCCCCCCTCACTCCCACCCCCACAACAGAAAAAGAGGATATTCGCCCGGTGTTCAAGCACAAGCTTGATTTCCTTAATTTGTTTTGATTGATTGATGACTTCTGATTTGTTTTGATTTGTAAAATTTGCGGGTTTTATGTTTACCCACTGGTGCAACCTATCAATTCATTGTAATCTGGAAATCTCTTGTGAATAAGTAGTAAACATTGGTGACCCTTTTTTAACGACAAACACATTGAAAGCAACCAAACTTCTGAAATTGAAACACTGAAAAAAAATTTAACAAAATCAGGGAGTACTTTAAAAAATTTTCCCGGTTTATTATAATTTGTGGCAACTTTAGGTCACCTGTGCGGCACCTGAGCAACCGAAACAACAACAATTTGCCCAAACACCCACGCAGCTACCTCTCTGTATCAAGAACCCTCCCCCATGACACAACCCAACCATCAGCACTGCTCACTCCAAAACAACATCAACCACAAAATCAGAGGTCAACTCCCCCTCCCCATTCTGCGGTTAATCAGAAGCCTCCGTTAGGAGTTGATGGTTTGCAAAGACTACCGCCAATAACGAACAACTGAAATTAAATTCATCTATTCCGTAAATTTTACTAAAATTGGACAATTTATTCTTTAAAGTAACATATAAATTGAATTTTTAGGTTTCACTTCTAAGAATTAAATGAGTTATGAACTAAAATACGTTTGTTTTTGCGCACTTTAGCGCAAAGATAAAAGCGTAGCCATTTTCATATTTGTATCAGGGCGGAAAATTTTGAGAATTTCAGGTTGAATATGCTATTTGCAACTATTTTGAAGCTGAAAAAAGTAACAAATTTGTTATAAAAATTCTCAATGAATTTTACCCCTCCCCCTTCTGATTTTAGAGTTTTTAACGTCTAAGGTCTGATAAGACACTCGGGCTTTCTTCCAAGGCTCTTTCAATACCGAATCAGTACAAAACAAGTGTATCTTCAAGAATCAGCACTGATGCATGCAATTTCAGGTATGTTTCATAAAAAGTCGGTCCAGAGTAAAAGCCATAGTAAAATTTCAGACGGATTAATGTAATTTTAGAAAAAAACCATTTTAACTTTTTAAAGTTCTGTTTTTCGAGAATCAACGTGACGTAACAAATCGAAAAAAACGTTGTGAAAGGCACGTTCCGCAACACTCATTCCATACAGCACGCAAAAAATAGTCCTTACATCTACAGCATTATAATCCATATTATAACACTCACGTGCACATTTTAAAGTGCCGAAAGTCTGCAGTGCCAGAAGTTAAAAAGCCAGAAATTTCTACTTAGACAGAAGTTGACTTCAGTTCACTTTCATCATCTTAAAACGTGCGCGTTTTGTGTTTTAAGCATGATTAAGTGACTCTGCAGAAGTCACTTCGCAATTCTGACTTAATATCTCGAACAGCTTCGGGGTTCTCGCCCGGGTCGAGGTGTCACCGCCATTCAACGCAAAATTATGTAAGATAAGCGGTGAATGCGGAAATTTTTGAAAGATAAGCGGTGAATGCGGTGAAATTACATAAATCAGGCGCTGAATGCGGTGAAAAAAACCTTTATCGCCTGGTAGCGGTGAAATTACATAAATATTAAAATTGTGTGAAATCAGCAAAGAATGCGGTGAAATTAATGGGGAGTAAGGGATGAATTGATAGATTTACCCTCCCATTAAAACTACCCGTTAATCTCACATCTTTTTGACAATTTTTTCTAAGCGGTGAATTCATGTAATTTCACCACTAGAGTAGGGGGTGATCTTACAAAAAATCACCACATTTCACCGCTTAAATATGTAATTTCACCGCTAAAAATCGCAAATCTTACAAAAATTCACCGCGCATGTTTTACAGAAAATAGAGTGAACTTGATTTATATTCAATAAAAAATTGCGAGAAGTAGGTGAGAGATTGTGCAGTGTAAGAAGAAGTGGATGACACGCAGGAGGTGAGAGGTTCGAACCCTTGTAAAAGCGGTGTAAATACATATTTTAGCGGTGAATTGTGGTGAATTTTTGTAAGATCACCACTTTTTCTAGTGGTGAACTTACATAAATTCACCGCATTCAACGCATTTCAACGCCAAATTATGTACGAAATTTGCGGTGAAAAAACTAACTTTTCACCGCTCATCTTACATATTTTTTCTCGACCCGGGCGATAAACGCCAGAAGTTCTGTGACTTCAAGCAGAGTCACTTAACCATTACTTAAACCAACTCCAATATAGTTCGTATAAAGACAGCAAAATATTCAATGATTATTCGCAACTATGATATATCGCAATTCGGGTCTTTCGTATTATAGCTCTTCCTCCCCCGAAATTGATAATCAGTATCGCTAATCCTCCTAGATCAGAGGCCATAAGCGTTTAGCTACCCCCGTTACCGTAAATATAGCACAATCGGGGAGCGGCTATGTTGAAGGGGACTATAATGGGAAAGACCTGAAAGGCAATATAGTCTTTATATAACCAAACCCAATATAGCCCGTATATAGCCAAACCCAGTCTTTGATTTTTCGCAATTATGCTATATCGCATTTTTTTTTGTTCTTCAAAAACAAATTGCACCGAAAAAAAAAACATTTTTTTTTCAATGAAGAAAAGCAGAGACTAGAAAAACATATTGCCAAAAAGTTGAACTTTTTTGAATGACTTGACAAACTTTCTTCTTTTGAATTTTTTCATCTTACGATATTGAAAGATGAGTTTGATTTGTTTGACAATTATTTTTTTTGATACTGGTATGAATTATTTGATTTCTCAAATGGTCATACAGAGCTGATACAGAGAAAAAAACACTTAGTTCGTTTCTCAGGTGCTGATTCAGAGTAAAAGAAATAGTAATTTGTGATTTTTTAATTTATTCTAAAATAATTTTAATTGTTCTCAAACGCATTTTGAATCAGTTTTCTTAACCATGTTGGTCTTTTTATTGCAATTTTTTGTGTTATCTATTTTCAAATCTGGGCGGCTTCTTTGACCGGCTGATAAACTTTTGAGAAGCTTTGTCTACTGTTCTCGAAGTATCAGATTAACCCTTACTAGATAGCCTTACTGGTAACTTTAAGCAACTTTAAACCTATAAAAAATTAACATTAGATAATTTCAAAACAGCTCTAACAGTTCTTTTGCAAACGATTTTGTTATATGACAACACATGCTTAATAAAATGGAATCAACGCAAAAATAACGTTTTGTAGTAGCAAAAATACTTTCGATCTGTGATAGGGGGTCTAAGCAGGCTCAACTACTGTCAAAATGGCCAAGTACTGGATTCGGAGCAGCTTCTCTTACTTGCAAGCCTAGTCTGCTACCCATTTACACCAACTGATCCTAAGCTCAGGTTTTGGACATCACTTATAAAACGTTCTCACATTCTTTCTTGTTTCTCAATGCCTCACTTCTCTTGCCAAGTATTCGTTGAACAAATACAGTTTCTTGTCAAACTATGTCGAGCTTATCTTCTTAGTTTGTTCTCTCTCTCAACCTTCTGAAAATCTGGATTTAAAATACAACATAAGGAATCGTGCGAGTTTGTTTGTGGCACAAATTGCTGCAACGGAATGAAAAATAATAATTGGTTTGAGCCGAAAACTCTAATTATCGCCAGACAATTCTTTGAAAAAAGAATTGATCTGCGTTAAATACTTTTGAAAGCCTCATGATTCTATAGAAGACGAGATGGCTCGTCAATGATTGCAAAATAAGGAACATCTTCAAAATCCTGTTTTTTTAAAGAACAAAAGTCAACGGAAAACGAAGAGAAAGCATCAATTTGAACATCAGAGGAACAATACAAAATAAAATACTTAAATAGAGTCATCTCTAAGAAGATAATTTATTTCATAAATGTTTCTGATTGCATTAAAAGATACTGCAGAAAACGCAAATGAAAATGGAATCATATTTTCTCGGCATCGAATTATACTGTTTCTTTCAGTCTTCATCATCAAATTAGACTATTTGATAGCTGCAATAACTAGGGTAAATTAGAAATCCTAACTAAAATTTTTGAAGTCTGGTATTCAAAACCCAGGACAATTGCAAAGTTTCACAATGAAAAAAATTTTATTTAGGGTAGATAAAGTTTCACAAAGACGGATATAGTTGATTAATCTCATCAATATTGCTGAAAACGTGCCACCAAAAAATTGAACATTCAATCTATTTATATTATTACAGACCGAGCACAAACAAAAAATTGCTGACGAAAAATGCTCTTTTATTGATCAGAAGAAAGACTAATTTTGCTAATTTGATAAGTTTTAAGAAATTTTAAATCTTATGACAGAAATATGGAAAAAAACTTAGTTTTGATTTACGCAGTAATAGAACACATTGAGCTCAGACATTAAGATTTTGTTTTGAGAAACAAATTTTTGTCATATAGGATACAATTTTTAATTGCAAAGTTCTGAACTGACACTGTGTTTTTTAACATGTAGCTGAAGATGTAGCTCTTTTCTTGTTTTTTTTTAATTTAAAAAATCATGCTTTTTGAACCTATTAAAAAAACAAAGTGCGGATTCGATAATGCGGATTACTCGTTGCGCGAAATAAATGAAAACGGATATGAACAGGTCTTTGTTTTTAGAGTTGCTGAAAACGTTTTCACGAAATTCAAAGTCCACAGTCTTATAGATTGTGCGTTATGCACAACGCGAGTTGTCAAGTAAGCATCTGCAAAAGCAAAAGAGAGCCAACAGTCACAATTAATTTAAATTTGAATGGCATATTTTTTAAGCTTCGAACCAGTATTGTTTTTAATGATTTCGATAACATAAAATGATCATTGCAAATCAATTTAATTATTTTTCTGAGATTTTGCCACCTCTAAACTGCGATAGAAACTAAAAGTAAATGGAATTTTCATCACAATCAAAACTGATTAACTTTAACAGTACATGGAAACGACATTAGAAAGTTGTTTTAAAGTGGTATTTCACCAAAACAAGTTGAAAATTTTCAATCTGAACACATAACAAAATAAAACAATTAATTTTCTAAGACATCAAAACCACTTTTAAAAAAATCAACCCTCCAAAACAAAGAAAAATAATTTATAGAATTTCAAAAAATTCTGGTCAATAATTTGAGCACTTTAACTTTACTGAGGCACGAATTTCATGATCTCCATATGATGGGATTCTTTAAGACCATTTGCAAAAACGATTCTGAGAGCTTTCTAGAATCAGTTAGTGGAGCCAACAATAATTGTTTGGAAGTCTTGATTTGCACAATCATTTAATATAGTTCTTCGAGAAAAGCTATTGCCACAAAAATTCGAAGAAATTGATTGTTGAATATTTTTATTAATACTTTAATTTTTCCATTACAGTCATGTGTTTTGTTATTTTTAGTTCTTTAAATAAAGAATTATTCATTCACTTAATAGCAAAGCAGTATATTAACTCGTTTTCTCAATAGCACAGAATATTGGACGGATATAAGTTTCTTTATAAAATCAAAAAAACTTTAAAAACACCAAATTTGTTCTTACATATGGCTTTCTTTGAGAACAGTGCCCATGAAAGAAATAAATTGTTGACACACTAAGCAAAATAACACTCGTGAAAGTGATTAGTTTAAAATGCAGTTGCATAAGAGAAATTTTGAAACCAAAAAAATGGCATAGAAAGAAAGAGTAAAGCCTTTAATATTGGATAAGCAAAAACTCTATATACCAAAAATTCAATACAAAAATCCAATTCCAATCGTTCTGTAATAATGTGAAGGCTCACAGAAACACCATCATTAGATAAGTTAAAAACAGACAGCCTAATTAGTTATGTCCGGATAAAATAATTGAAACCAATTTTTTTGATGGACTAAAGCTTCAATTTCTACAGCCATGAGACACAACAGCAGAGATTAACAAAAATAAACACTCTTGTATAAGGTAACAAATTGAAATACAGTTGGAGAGGATGAGATTTGAAAAGCGGATAATCGAAATAAAAAAGAAAAAAGACCAACAATCATTCAGATTGGCTAAAAGTGACAAAAGGGCTGAAAGCTATTCAAAAGTTTTATTCTAGAATGTTCAACAATTTTTTTGAAAACTCAATAAAAAACTTAAACCTTCATTTAAACGGCAGGTAGATTTATAGGGTATATTGCGCTTAAAATGTTGAATTTATCTAAAGTTTATTCGATTCGGCGCCAAAGTGTCTAATAATTTGCTAATTGATCAAAAACGCACACAAAAATCTCACTAATATCCTGTTTAAGCAGTCGCTTACGTTTTCTAATTGGATTGATGTAAATTTATCAGACCAAGAAGGAAAATGAAGGAAATACTAAATCCCCCAAAATTTGACAATTTTCGTTAGTTGTTTGGGGAACCAATTGTTGGTTTCAAAAAACTTGGAAAAGAAACCTACTCCCCAAGATCTTTTTTGTGGTATCTTTCTTATCTTTCAGAAGTACGTAAGAAATGTTGTGAAGTTCACACAAGAAACGAAAAAGACAGCCTGACATAAATATTTTCCTCCTTTTTCATGGAAAATGTTGGAACAATAAAATTGTATTTGAAAAAGAGATGGTTTTCTACTCGCCGCTTGCTATGACTGCAATAAAAAAAAACTAATTTGTCTGACACTTTTTCTATTGTTTCTAAAGTAAATTGGTGCATCAGAAAAAGTCAATAACCAGACATTTTTTGGAAATATTTTGAAAAAAATTTGGAATAAAATGTTAGTTAACAAAAGGGAAAGTTTGTATATTAAAACATTGAGCAGGTTCATTCCGCGCAGCCCAGATTGAAAGACTCGTTTAATTTTCTGAGACCTTTGTGACATTTAGCTCAAATAATTTTTTAAAAAATGAACCGTGAAATATAAAAGTTGAAAAGTCATGATCTAAAAATGACCTTGTAATCTCTAAATACTCCTGCGTGATTCGTCAGCTGCTCTTTTTCTCAATTGATCGTTCAAATGGCAGGTTTTGTTTTATTCACTCAAAATAAACAAATATCAAAACTGTCAATAGAAAAATCACGCTTAAGTCCTGAAATATTAACCTGATTCAGTTTGTTAGTTCCCTAAAGTTCACTAAAATGTTGGGCCAAGTTAGTAAATATTTCGGTTTCGTTTTGGGTTTACTACTTTATGTCGGAATCGGGCTAATTGATACGTTCTGGACACCGTATCTTTCCACTGAGCTGACAAAATTAGGGTTTTCATTGTCAACAATTGGGTCTATTACATCAGCTAATAATTTCGCCAACATTTTATGTTGTTTTATTTTTCTTTTATCCGGACTTTCGGCACCCCGAAAATCGACACTATGTTTGGGCGCTTTTATTATGGGAACAACTTGTATAATATTTGGCCAGTTACCCAGTTTACTAACTAAATTTAACTTGTTAATATCAAGTTTGGTAGCTCGGTTTGTTATGGGAATCGGGTTTTCTTTTCTATGGTGCTCTGGGTCGCCAATTTTGGTTTCAATTTTCCCGGAAAACACTGGAATTGTGATGAGCTCTATAGTTATTTCCCAAGGAACGGGGGTTATTTTTGGGGCCCCGTTAGGCAGCATGCTCTACTCGTACGGTGGCTATTCTTTACCCTTCACAGTTTTTGGTTGTTGCCAGATAATCGTTTCCTTATTTTGCTATTTCGGTTTGAAGGAAAACTCCGGAGCAGGAATTAACAAACCTCGTAGACGAACGAATTCGGATTTAAGCTCTAGTTTGCGAAGCTTGCAGTATTTTATGTCGGATTTTGGTTTAGTAAGTGTTTGCATAGGCGCAACTGCGGTCGCAACGGCCTATTCGTTTTTGGCCATATCTGTGGCGCCCCATTTACGAAACCAATATAATGTCAACAGCGAAAAAGCGGGGAGGTATTTTTTATCGTTCACTGTAACCCGAACCATATTTGCGCTGCTGTTCGGTTATTTATCAGACAAAGGTTATTCGGTTGTTATTTACATATTTTGCGGGTGTTTTTTAAGCGCGTTAAGTTACGCTCTAATGGGTCTAGGTCAAATTGTATCAATTTTTAATACAGTTACTGCATTTGAGGTTTTTCAAGCAATTAACGGAATTGGAAGTGTTGGTGCGTTTGTTCCATTTATTAATGTTCTCAGCTCAATATCTCGACACAAAAATAGCGAAATTGAAACTCTTGTTTCACAGTACGCGTTTTTGTTTTATTTTCTGTGTTTCGCGAGTGGTAATTTATTCGGAAGTTATATCTTGGGTGGGTTTATTTTGGAGAATTGTGGGTTCTACAACGCATGTTTGATTGAGTCAGTTATAAGCTCATTTGCTGGTTTATTACCTGCAGTTTACCTTATAATGAAACAGAAACAGAAATATGAGGCCAAATTCGACAATGAAGAAATTGTATGCTTTGCTAATTGTGAGCCATGAGTTCCAAAAATTTATATTTTGTTTAAAATATTTAAAAAATAGGTAATATTTAGACAATTCAATTCAAAAAAAAATCTGGATTTTTGCGTAGAACGAAAGCGTGCTAGTGAATTCGACTGTTAGTCTTACTACTGTATTGCAGCTAAAACCCCTCAACAACTCAAAGACGCACTGCCAATATTTTAAAAAAATGACAATCTACTGATATTGCATACTATTTATTCTAAAAATATTTCTTTTTACAAAAAAAGTACCATGAAAATAGGTTTTGTGGAATCTGCCCGCAAAAGTCTTACGGTACCGAGTTTGCTTTCAATCGCGCCAAACCTCCCATTTATTTTTTTTAGAAATCAACAGCATTGCTGAAGGCATTTTGTCATTAAATTTTTCTGTTTTAGTTCAGAAATTTAATCAATTTATGACGTGATATTTTCAGATTTTTGATATGAAAACTCAATATTAAAATTGCGAAACCACATGTCATAGGTTGAGGCCAAAAAGGAGGCTTAATTTTTTTCCAAAACTTGTTACCACTGAAGTGTTTACCCGCACATACCGTCTTTATTTCACAACTACCAGGGGTTATTCGTTTCGTTCCCTGCAAAAAGGTTTCTTGTTCAATGAAATTTTTCTTTAATGTCGTATAAATTCTTAGAACCTCATCAGCAGAACTGCGTCAAGTTGCAGCTTGGTGCGTAAACAAATATTACTGAAACTCATGCTCGGCAAATTAATTCCACTCAACTTAAAAGGCCGCTCATATTTTGCTCGTAACAAATTGAACTAAATTTTGTTTAATTTTGCGTTCTACAAGATCAAGGTCTAAAGTCTCGGTAAATTTTTCAAAATCACTCTATTAAAACTGATTTCTCTAATTGCAACAAGCAAGCAAACTAAATGTTTTCTATAAGATAAATTTTGCCATTACCTTTGCCTCTTCAACAATTGTTACATTTTCTGGGTATAAATTAACTCTTATTTCTACAACAATTGAGCATGACCGAAAAATGCCTCGCAAGTCGCTATCAAATGACCAGCGATCGGTTGGCTTCTGCAGTAGCCAGCAGTGGCATAGGATTGCTAGTATTAGGGCGTGCATTAGGGGGGGGGGGGGAGAAGCGATGGGGTTTCCGTTGGCAGTAGTGGACACGGCATGCAAAATCGTCTAGTGGAGTGAGTGAGGTGGGTTTGGCTGGGGGTATAACTTAACTTTTACAATTAAGAACCGCCCTTCATGAATTTGTGTCTCTCCAAATGTTTTGATGACCGAATACTTAGAGACTGGTAAGTCGTAACGCTCTTAGGGGACTGCTCAGGCACTTAAGGCCTTCCGGGTTTTACCTGATTATGCCCATTGATAATGACGATAAACCATATATGTATGACGAAAAGTGGTCAAGCGAAAAATTGCAAAAATACTTCGTTTGAGTGAAATGAAAACAAACAACCGACTGACATCAGGCGAATTCCTCTCAAACGACAGGTGAGCGGTTGGCTTTTTCATTAGCTAGTTATATTTTAGTGAGGCTAGCTTTAGTTTAATTGAAGGGGCGTCACGTGAGCTTAGCGGGGGGGGGGTGGGTGTATGGGGGCAACACTGGGGGAGGGCAATGGTGGGGGGAATTGGCTGCACGGGTCCTGAACGATATGGGGGTTGAGTGAGGGGGGGCTTAGACGGGTAAGGCTCAAAGAGAAATTACTGCCAGCCGTGCTACCTGTTTATCCCGTTTTTGAGGACAAAAATTCAAATGGGTTAGACGAAAACTGGATTAAACAAGCGATAAAAATTGCATAAAAAAGACTAAGACTAATATAATTGGTACAAATTTCAAATAAATATTTTCTGTATTCTTTTCTGATTAAATTTTATTTCGACGGAAATTAGACGAAACAAATACTTGAACGCTTGACTTCCTATTTCGGGACCGCAGCTGGCAGATTGCCAAACTTGGCTACTATAGCTTATAAAAACAGAACTTAAATTGTCGAACTTGAAACATGACCGACCGACCAAATTTGTAATAATTGGTCTTGAATGCTAATAGTAGGAGATCTATTATAGCCTGCTGCAGTAAAGGGTAGCCTGCAGAATTAGGAATTTTGATGGGGATTACCAAGATTTTTAAAATGACGTCATTGGATGATGTTTTTATACCACTACCCGTATTATTTAAAGTGGAAAAAAGACACTACTTTTGGCACAATTTACATCTAACTTTAAGCAGTGAAGTACCACCAATTATGTTCAGCAGCTGAAAATCGTCTCAAGCTTCCTTCGAGAGCAAAAAAATATCAGAGAGAGCGAATTATTCCACAAATACCGTCATTTCACAAAACCTCAAATTTTGAAAAAATTCACACCCAAACATCAGGCCATATCTCGCTCTACTTCGTTTCCACTTTTCATTGCCTAGAGTTGATTATGAATTAACTCAATAACATAGCCGGCAGATTGCCGGAAAATAGCCGCGATAGACGGTTGGGGCCTTGAAAAAACTAAAGAGATTAGACAGACAGATCGACCACCAGTCCTTTAATAGACCACCAGCACTACGACTTTTTGGGTTAGCTTTAGACTGTCATTTTTATGAGACACATAAGCTCTAAGAAGAAAGTCCTAATAAGGCTTTTCAAAATTAGGATGTTTTCAGTTTGTGCCCCCTCAGCTTAGTGGGCGCATATTATTTGCACCCCTTAGATGCACGTGCAATAATTTTTACATAATGACTTACTATGTAATGGCACGTGCTCTGTAACTGGGGGGCGCATAACGTACTGGGGGCAAAAACGGAGATGCCAAAAATTAATATTCGAAATCAAAAACTCAAAGACTTAGAGCATATATGTTTGGTACTACTTAGATGCACACTATTGACTTTTAACAAGTGAATGTTCATAAAACTTAAAGTTCCATAAGTGAGTTCAGATGTCATTTTTTTGAGTGAGGTAAGTCATTGAAAAAGTCAATTCCAAGAAGTCAGGGTAAGACAAAACAAGAATCTGTTAGACGAAGTAAAAAAACATAGCAGGACAAGTCCTGAAATACAATCCAAGTAATTGAATGGAAGACAGACCTAATGAACCTGCCCAAACTTGACCAGCAGATCAATTGAAAAATTCCAGCCAACAAAGTTGAGAAACTAAAGGAATCAAACAAACTAACCAAAAAAACGATCATTGCTAAAACCCTTGAAGCTTTTAACTTGAAGGCCATATATGACTCATTTCAAAATACTCATTAACTCACGCAAAAACCTTAAAAGAGATGAAAACATTTTTGACTCTTGAGTTCTGTTTTGTAAACCGTCTACAACATTTAAAAAGTTTCGTTGGCCAGTAAGATAGTTACACTCAGGGAATGACAAAAAAATCGAAAAATTCGAAAACAATCGAAAATTTTAAATTGCAAGCTTTATTTAAAAAATTCCCTACAATTGTAAAATTAAAAAATTGGAAACTATTTTATTGCCCCTAGAAACTATGTAGTAACATACTAGCAAACCCTATAGGAGGTTCCCTGGCCACTGAATAAAAGTTTTCAAAATTTTAAAGAAAATTGCAACTTTATCAAGAAATTGGTAAGATATTAAATTGTTGAATACCATTCCATGGCCAAAAATATTTTCAGTAAACTGTTAGCAAACCCTAGATGAGGCTTCTTGCCCCCTGGGGCTGGAAAACTTGAATAATGACAATGTCAGAAAATTTAAAAAAAAAACCATGTTTGGAAAAAAAAATTGGTAAAATTCATGAAGTTAAAATGTTTAAAACCACTTCACCACCACTAGAAAGTATGCAATAACCTATTATTAAACCCCAGAGGAGCTTTTTTGACATCAAAGTCTGAAACAACTCAAATAATGACAAAAATTTTCAAACAATTTGAAAAAATTAGTATAATTTACCGTGTTTATGTTTGGAGTAGCAATAGATATAGCGCTTAAAGTGGCCGTAAAAGGCATTTACCTCTTGCAAGGGACCTTTCTCAACTTTAAAAAACCTCAATTTCAGACTGGTCTAACAAAAAATCCAAAAATGTCCAAAAAGTGCTGAAATTTTCATGATTTTAGGCTCAAAAACTCCCAAAAATGACATTTTAACCTTGAATTATGGCCTTCCCAGCAGCTTCACCTCTCTAAGCGCTTGAGGGACTACTAAACGCGGCTAAGGGCCTCTTATGAAACTTGATGCCCGCTGAGCTTTACCTGTCTATCCCGTTTTGAAAGCTCAAAGTCATGAAAAAAGGTGTGAAAACATCTTACAAAAATAAAAAAGACAGAGCACCAATACAATCCAATTCTTGGATTGTAAAAAAATTAGGAGCGCTATAATAGCCGCCTGGAATTGACGACGCGGCTATTAATAAACAATTGTTAACGGGTATCAAAATTTGCAGTGATTAATCTGAGATGCTTAATTTTTTGAATGCGTAAATATTGCAGTCTAACAAACAAAACTTCATCAATATTAAAGATTGCGTCAACTGTACATTAACATTATCTATCATTGCAGCAGGATATATGGATAAATGACATAGGCTCCAGGATTAATTGTTTTCTCGTAGCAATGCTGCATTTAAAGAATTCAAGAATCAACCATGGCAACTTCAGTCTTATAGTACCGTATTCCAATTTGAAAGACTTCGATTGTCAAAGCAACCTGAAAACAGTCAAATTAGCGTGAACAGAGGGGCATCATCAAGTTCAGGCCACAATATCATGAAGTTCAGTAATAATATGATGCATATTATTAACTTTTTTAATTACCCTGAACCCCAACAAAGAGCGTTGTTTTCATTCTCAAGATCTTTGAAAAAGTATTTGTTGCAAACTATGCTTGACTTGGCGCTTTGTTTTCAATCAAAATTAGTATTTAGAAACTTTATTCAATATTTCAATGACTCTTATAAATAACGGTTTTGTATTTGAACAAATTCACTTAAAGGCAATTACTTTACAACACAGTTGCAATCGATTTGATATCATAAATGTAGGGCAAAATATGAACACCATTGTTAGCTTTACTCACTCTAAGTTATGCTCATCTCTTTTTGCAATTTAGTGATCATTATAACCGTAAAAGAGTAAGTAAAGACAAAATTAGTACCTCAAAAATTTTGTTAAAAATTGAAAAAAGTTTCATATCCGAACAAGGCACTACAGTTACTGCAATTCAAAATAGCAGCTACTTTACATTGTTAATGGACAAGATGATTTTGTGTTCTCATGTTACATCATAAATTTGCCAAATCTAGAATCAAAGTGTGGAGATGACTTAATCTTAATGCTCTGGATTGTAGAAAACAAACAGCTACTTCAATTTCTGATCTGTGAAAAGTTGAATCTTTAGAAAACTTCACCCGAAAAAGAGGTTGACTAATTCATTATTGGAACTATGACAAACAAGCAGAGAAAGTATTAAAAAGCAAATATTACACTCTAATTGAAAAAATCAGCACGACCCTTCTGATGGATTCTCAACAAAAACGACTTCTGACATTAAAACGATTTATTTAAAGTTCGTCCGCACTTTCCGTAGTGTCATCATGTTGCAACGAAACCTTCTTCTTAGCTTCGGAAGCGGCAGCCAGTTCTTGTTGGAACGATGCCAGATCATTGATGTCGAAATGTTGCTTTGATCCGACTGATTTTTTGGACCCCATTGGAGCCCCTCCCACAGCCCCTTGTTGAGCTGCAGCAGCCAGTTGTGCATTAGAATGAAGAGCACCCGCAATAGACGAGCTTCGGGGTCGGTTGGCGCCCGATTTGATGGCGGAGAGCTTGAGGGGATCCGCAGCTGGTGGTGGGTTTCCGTGGGCAGCAACATTCGGGTGGGTCTGGGCTGAAGGATGGAAGGCCTGCGCCAGGATCAGATTCTCAATTTGCTCGTCCTGTTGACTGAAACAATCAATTATTTATTTTCAAATCTAAAAGAGGAATACAGACACAAACTTAAACCACTAACGTCGACGAATTGCTCTGAAAGGACTCATTATGAGTTCGCGTTAGTAGCAATTAACTTGAGCTTAGGACGGCTTGCCTCAATGGGTTTGGCTGGCGGTGGACGGAGTCAATTAGTCGCAGCTTATTGTGAGAGTCAAAAACAAAGGTCTAACAAATAAAAAATCTGCTCCCATTATGTAACACCTTATCAATTTGCTCCCGAGCAATTGAGTACCTTATCCAGAAAATCTTCGAAATTGTTTAAAACGAAAGTTTACCCAAAGAAACATAAACCGACAAATGTCGGAAGAATTGCTCTTGAACGACAGGCGAGGCAATTTAATTCAGGGGCTGTAGCCTAGATCAATTTTTTATGGGTGCAAAAAACCTGTCCCCGACGTGATTTGAACCTCTGACCTACCGTTCCACAGCCACAATTACTAATCACTGCGCTACAGATCACTAAATTCTCCTATTCTGCAACCGATTTTATATTGGCTTTACTTCGGAGCAATGTAGATCACTCAAAAATGAAGAACGAAAGCGTGAAAAAGTCACTTGAGAAGTCAAAGAATGTTCTAGAAGAAAAGCGCAAAATTGTCAAGCAAAAAATGTGCATAAAAAAAGACACACACGTTTACAATAATTGCTATGAACTTCGTTCAAGAGCAATTAAAAACAGAAACTCGCATAGTGGAGCTCCAAAAATCATTAAAAGAAAACTCTAGGATAAACACGACGGTTTACATCAATTTATGCGCGGGACGTTCATCATACACATCGATAAAAAAAAGAGAGAAACCAAAGATGAGATGCTGATGTTAGCATACTGCTTTCTGAAAAAAGCGAACGTGAAGGGCTGTTTTCAGTTCTCATGAAAATCAATAGACAAATGTATTTCCAATGCTACAATCGCTTTTGTGCTATCAACAAATATTACTTCGGAGTCTGAGCAATGAGCAATTGTTATCACTCAAAAATGAAGACAAGCGTGAAAAGGTCACTGTGCAGTCGAAGAACTTTCTAGAACCAAAGCGTAAAAATGGTCAAACAAAAATATTGCATAAAGAAGAAACGCATGTTTTAATAATTGTTTTAAATTTCGCTCGAGAGCAATTAATAAGAGGACCCAATAATGGAAACAAATGCAGTCAACTAAATGATTCTGAATTCAATGCAGAAGACATGACCTGCTAACGTCGGGCGAGCGGAGCGGGGGTAAAGCTTGTGGGGCTACGAACGGAATGAGGTGGATGGAGGGGGGTCTCAGAAGGTCGAGTTGCTGCGATGAATCGCATACTTAGAGACTAGTAAAGCTCTGAGGAGAGAAATGCTCGGCAACTTAATTACCTCCGGCGTTAACTGTTTGTCCCATTTTAGAGGACAGAAAGTCAAACGTTTGGTAATAAAACAAAAAAGACCAGCAGTATTAATATAAACTTCAACTTCTGCTACAAACTTCGTTGTAGAGTAATGAAAAATTTTCTTTTCAGAAAACTGCATAAAAATTTTGAATCTGTTCTGTTCCCCACGCCCTCCCTAGCTTAGGGGGGAATATACAAAATACGCCCCCACGGGAACTACTATGTTTTTACATAGTAGCGTGCTATGTACCCGCTCATAATTTGTAAGCTGGGGCAAAATTTTACATCGATGAACTTATTGGTTTGTCGTCCTTTGGTTGATCTTGCGAGAACTCAAATCGGTATATAAAAATCGAACACAAAAGACCAAAATAATATCTACGAATTTTGTTAGAGAACAATTGATAACCACATTTTAGCGACTGGCGAGGGTTTCGCTTTGTTGGCAGCTAGCTTAAGCACAGGGAACAGGGAGGTTAGCCTCGGAGAACGAGAAAAAAAGAGGAGTGGGGAGGGAAAAAGGTGCTGACCGGTATAGTTGTTGGAACGGGTGCAGGGGATAGGGTACACCTAGGGGACTCAAGGGCAGGCTATGTTACTGGTCAAACCTCGTCAATGTTAAACGTTTCAACCTCAAAAAGAAACGTAAGAAACTAAGTTACTGTCTTAGGTTGGAAAGCAAGTCAACGTTCAAAAACATAAGTCAATGTTCGATAAGCAAGAAGCGAAAGTTCAAGAAGCGAAAGTTCAAGAAGCGAAACTTGCTTCAGCTGAATAAAACTTGTAGAATATCAATACTCCTCTTCGAGTAGTAAAAAGACACTTCTACAATAATTGCTTCAAACTTCTTTCGAAGATAAACTGAATTCAATTGAAATATTCAGGACAATTTGTTAACCGAAAGGGTTTGCAAATCTAAATTATATTGATAGTCCCAATTTTCTATGGTCTGCTTTAACTAATTCATTAGTACCACTTGCGTAAAATTTCATATTTATCTTTAGCCACGCAATTTTACTACTTAAATCAGATCTGTAAACGGATTTAAAAATATTCTCGGCATGAATTTAAATCTTGTGGAACAACTGCAACTCAAATTGAGTAGGTCATTTGAGTTGACTATTATTCATAAAGCCATACCATGAGAATTCGAAACGCATTTTGAACAAGATTTCCACCAAAATAGACAGAATTAAGTCAAAGCGTCGTCTCGCTCTTACCATTGCCGTCTTATTCCCTCACAATATCCAGAAATCCGGCTATTTATTTCCAGGAGTAGGAAGATTAAGTTGCAACTCAGCGAATCAACCACAAGTTATTATGCTGTCATTATATCGCATAAACATGACTAGACAGAGTTAAGATTGAACATGCAAGATTGATTCACTCACTTGAAATGGTTCGTTCTTCTGGTAGTTGACGAATTCGTGCGGCTAGGTCTGGCCACTAAGCGTAATACAGTCCCACACAATCACACACACGCGAAATTTAGTCAAACACTTTTCATTTTGTACATAATTAACATTTACAGGTTATTATTTAACTCTCGAATTAAAAGCTAGTTAGTAATGAAGCACATGCGTTGAGCAACTCCTCGTTAGTTATGATCACTGTTTGAAGCACTGGGTAATTATTGGAATAAAATAGCAAAGGAAGGAAAAGAAAGAGGTTCAAGTCTGACCAGAGCGAATAATGGAGTAAAAATTAAGATTGATCGGCAAGAAGGATTTGGATCACATAGCGAAGAGGAGGAGGCTTAGTGGGAGCGGGGGGGGGGGGGGGGGGTAGTACGGGCCAAATAGGTATGGTAGCAATTTTGATAGACGAGTAAGAAAACATAGTAACCAAATAACAAGCAGAGGGCGGGGGGGGTTTATGGCGCTAGGAAAATATATAATTTTGGTATTGGAAGAATATAAATATACTTGACAGATATTTTTAATCTAAGCACAATTTAACAGCAAATTTGTACAACAGTTATCAATTCAGAAAAAAGCACTCAAGACATCGCCTTCAACAGGTGGTCAATCCGAGCAGAGGCAGGCATCCTTTCAAAATCAGAACAGAATCAATTAGTAATTTCTTTCAAAGCGTCAAAGCAAATAAACGGACAATTTGAGTTTCCTCCGTTTATCAAATAGGAATGATTTCAGGTCAGATGGATTGTTTTTGACTAAATTATGGATACAAAAGAGGAATTTGTTAGTTTGAAATAGCACAATTTTCACAATTCTGTTCAGCACCGTTGATGCTTTTTGGTTACCACAGTTCAATAATGCCAAAGTTAGTTTCACTAGTTATTTCAGCACACCCATTCACATTGGAAACAGTTGTTAAATTGGGTAATTTTGGGTGATGAGGCTATTTTTGTTTATTTGACAAGGGTGGCGATGATGGTTAGTTAGTCCATGCCATCAGCATCTTCGGGGTCTGAGGGTAGTCTGGTCTTCCGGTTAGAGCGAGAGGTTCCCCCCATTGTACTGTTCCTGTTAACATCAAACTCACATTCACTTACAAACTCTCACAAGTTACTTTTGGTCCACGAGTTAAATCAAGCGTTATCAAACACACAACATTGCTGAGTACTATCTCCGAGTCTTAACTGGCATTTCGCTTGAAAATATCTAGTAATTAGTTCTTAACTGATTCAATAATCCCATTCGCTCGCAAATATTCTTCATTTAATGTGTTAAAGGGGATCTCTGAGTTTCCTTGGTGTCAGGACCAAATACCCAATGTGCCAAAATACCCAATATTTTACCCTATTATTAACCCATAACAAAGTAGGTGAGATAACTTATAATGTAATGAAGTAAATTTACTGGAGTAGTTCATTTTGTCATACGTTTATAAATGCCAATTCAGACCTGGAAATAATCTTCGAAGTTGCTGCGATGCAAATCATGCAAGCTTTAAAGCCTTTCTTAACGTCCAATTAGTTGACAACACAGATTCGTTTGTAAAAAAACTGAAATTATCTTCACCGCTCGTCGAAAACCGATAACGCTCGGAAATCAGCACAACATTTTCTTGAAATAAGAGCAGATCTCAGAAGACGAAAGACAAAATTGAGCTTTTTTAGGCAACGCAAATAATTGGGAATGAATAACAACATCGGGTTTTCCTCATCCCTCAATTTTGATTGAACATCCGTCTTTAAATTAGCAATTTGCTTGAAGGGCTGGAAATTTATGTGGAAAATAAACTAATTCTAGGGTAGCCATTGCACTTCCACTTACTGACAATCCTGAACTGTTTCAAGAATAAAGAACATACCCGGCAGACTGCCGAAAAATAGCCGACATTGATTCCCATAAACCCCTTGAATTGAAAATGGAAAATAAAATTAACTGTATAAAAAGGTACCAACAAAAAGCTAGTTATTTTGATTGTATTTTGTAGCTAGACATGACCCTTTTTCTTAATGAGAGGATACAGTGATTGGTATCCATAGCAATAAACATTAGACCTGTCAACCAAGACTAATTAGAACAAACATAGGGTTCAACTAAGCTCAAACACAGGTCATATATAACTGGGCTTCATATCTTCTAACTTTGATTTTAGTTTCCGTTCATTTTAGATAGACAGCTATACTGGATAAATGCTGATTAAAAGCACTTTCAGCATAATGAGAGAAGAATAAAAATAGGCTAAAGAAGTTGGAAAGATTTTACGTCAAATATCAGAAAAGCGAAATTTTTGTCTAGCGAGGTAAAAAAAAAACAGCAAGACAAATCCTGAAATGCAATCCACAGAATTGAATGAATTGAACAATATTAGGAGAAAACTATTGGCATTTAATTTGAAGATTGTTTTTGTACCAGAGTACTGAATACCAAAATTTTAAAGTAAAAAACAAGAAAGCGAGAATAAAAACTTGGCCTTTAAGAGAACACATGATTGACATATAAGAGGTCAACAGAGGCAGCCAAAAACATAAATCAATGTCAAAAACTTCATATCAGCGAAAACAAAAGATTCACTGCCAATTCCTGGTGTTCATGTCTTCGAAACCAACAATGTAACGCTAAAACTGGAGCAAGAACCAGCTCCAAGCTCAAATGAGGTTCACCTGACAGCTTGAAATCTACAATTTCAAACACGAAAAATGCAAGTAAAAATCAATGCGAACTGGTCTAATCTTTTGATACGTAAATACTTCAGAACCGATGAACACACATAAAAAACCAGTCTAGTAGAAAATTAGAAAGACATTTTATAGGCAGAGGCGAAAAAAAACAAAAATAGTTTTTGGAAAATTTGAAGATTAATATTTGAAACTAGCGCAAACTGAAACAAAATCGTTGAAGTTCTTGCAGCTAATATCTGAAAAGCAATTAGGCGCTGTCAAAATCTAATCATAATCACCTACCCAATTCACGAAAAAGTGTCATGGGTCACTATTAGTCAAAAACTTCAAAACACGACAAACAGTTTTAAAGGTTGATCATAACCAAAATTGACAAATACATATACCTCAAGACTTGAAACAAAATTTAGATTGTGCGAGACCCCTAGGGACTGTCACCAACTCCTATTGAAGACCCATTCAAAAATATCCAAAAACTTAAGGGTGCACAATATGGTGGCTCAAAAACGTCAAAAAGAGACTTTCACCTTGAACTTAGGCCTATCCACCAGCAAATACATGACAAAAGGCATTTGAGAGACTACTAAAGCCAACTGAGGGACTCTTAAAATTTAATTCACTCTGGGCTGTGCCCTGTTATCCCGTTCTGAAAGAAAAGTTATAAAAAAATGTGTGATCACATCTTAATTCTGGGAAGCTCGAAGCAATTGGAGATCGAATTACCACCAGTTTTGCAGATCTATACTTTCTATCTTTTTTTTCTACCACAATTTTGCTGTTACTTTACTCAAATAAAAAAATATTCAGACACTGTGATTTCTTAACTTGATTTGGACGAACACTGCAACTTAAGATTAGTCTCCATCGAATGTCCTAAAACATTCCAGTACAATGATACATCTTCGATTGACCTTGAGTCAAAATCAAAGCAATTTTTGGGAGCTGTTAGTTTAACGACAATGTTTTCACGAAGAGTAACAAAACCTCTCTCAAAATAAAAATGCCGTCAAGCACAAGCACGCAATTCAGAATAAATGAATGAACAAAGTAATTTGAGGTGAACGTGCAAAGGGCTGTCTTGGAAACAAAAATAAATGAAAACATCCGGAAGAAATCCTAAAATTCAAGCGCGAGACCGCAACAGACTAACGTCGGACAAATTGCTGTCAAATTATTATTGCACAATTAGGGGGAGTGGCATAAAAGCAAGCACACGTGGGTTCAATCCTACAAAAACAGCTTTCACATGAATTTATACCACCACGTCAGCTGTGGTGGAAAGTACACTTAGTTTAGTAACGCTCTCAGGGAACTGCCTGGCGAATGAATGCCTTCGGCCTTTACCAGTACTTCCGTTTCTCTAGAAAAAAACTCAAATGGGTCAGACAAAGAAGAACAACAGGAGCTATAAAATAGATGTGTTTGAGTATAATTTAAAACGTGGAAGATATGTCAAAATTCCAACATTAGCGCGCTCAGCTAGCGCTTTCTCATCTAATATGACCGTGAATGGTGAGTGGCAAAATAGTGGCTTATTAACAGCAAAATGTGGTCAAATAGAACCCTCTAATGAATTGACAGCTTTTCTGCGCGACATACAGCGAAATAAGAGCTTCATTAAAGCCTCGCGTAACTTAAATTGGGCTTTCAGTTAGTCTTTTTGGGTTTTAAGAGTGTTAAGAATCATAACTTAGAACATCACGGCCAGTTCAGTTCATTTTCCACACAACTTTCAATTTTCCCGTGTACCAAATTGAAATCGGCAGCAGCGTAGCATAGATGAGAAATCAATAAGAACCCCAAAAATGTCGGTTCTGGTGCTTAAACAGCTGCAGCTCACAACAACTTTGTACGGCGATTGTCAATCAGTCAGGAAAGCAATGGCGCTTGTGCTTTTGTAGTTACCATACAAAGAGCATGTCAAATCTTTCCTCCTTTTTTGCCGCTACTAAAGACACATTAACAGCATAGGAACTAATTCGAACGGGAACTAGAAGAGAAAAACAGGTCAACATAGAAACTAGTACACAGATGTAGAATCTGTAACACCCAGCAAATTAACTGGAATCGGTTAAACAATTAGGGTATTTACTCAGTTATTGTTTCTCATGGTAGAAGTATCAGTTAAAACCAAACCGCATGTTTTTGCAATTTTACAGGATTTTTTTCAGCATCTTGTTGCACGGTGCAGTTAAACAACCATAAAAGGCATGTTATTAACAATCTCAAGTCCACACGCTAACCAACCATCGCATTCTATAATGACCACTAATAACATAAAGCGGGGAAACAAAGGCACTAAATATTAAATGAAGGGGAGTTTAGCTCAATTTGATAGGAAATAAACTAACATCGAATTGAGGCAATTTCGGGAACAGTTTCTAATCCAGTAATTTTTAATGATCATTATGATTTTTATGGAGCAAAAAATTTCCGCAAAAGGGCATTACTGTTGCGATATAAAGGGCAAAAAATCACCCAGCATGCAAAATTAAAACCACATGTCTTTTAATGGGGAAATAGTAGCAAAATTTATAGTAGTGAAATAGTAAAAAAAATGAAATGATTTTTATAAACGAAATTGATTGCCGTTTTTTTACAATTTGTGCTTGAAAGATTTGTAGTATGGTTTTGTTACTAGTATATTTAACCGCATGGTTACTTCCAAGCAGGTTAAATATACTTTTTCGCAACAAGGAAACTTTAATTTCCTTGTTGCGAAAAAAAACATTAAATTGCTTTAATATTTCAGTGTTCAACTTTTGAACCGGTTAGTTATAAATTGGTTAGATCTGAGCATGCAAAAGATATGATGCATTGTCACACCACACCAGTTGTTTCACATTTTTGTCATGTTCTCAGCACTCTTCATAAGTCAGAATAGAACTATTTAAACTATACCAAATAAAGAATTCTTCACTTCTGCAAAAACGAGAACTGACTCATTCAAGTATCGTCACAAAGCAAAAATAAAAATAGAAGCGACTTCAAAAATAGATCTAATTTATCACCTAGAACTTAATGTACTCTGTTAAAATTGAGCTTTCGTGTGAAATGACAAACAGACATTTTTTCCCGATGGTCCTAAATTTAAGGTGACTTTCTGAATATCGATTCTTCCCCATTTAGCCTTTTTCAATGATAAATGTACTGAACATCAAATGTAAGTTAGCAACTTATGGTTTAACGAAGTAAAAAGTCAAAGTTTGACCTGATATTAAACCAACTTTTGGAATTCAGATGATAACGTAGTGGTAACATACAAGATACCCCAAGGCAAAGTTTGATGAAAAACATCCATAATTCACAGTCGCAGAAGTTGGTGTTAAATCAGTTCAAAATAGTTTTCACTTCTTAAAACTAGCGAACTTACTTTTGACACTCAGAATATAACACAAAAGCAATCAACAAATTAACAAATTAACACAAAGGCGCTATAAAGAATGGGGTCTATTCTGACAACCCCCCCCCCCCCCGGAGTTTTTATGACCCCAGTTACGTAGCACGCTAATATTGCTACTGTGTAAAAATTAGTACGTGCGGGCAAAAAGTACGTGGGGGTGGGGCAAAAGATATATTAGCTGGGGCGGGGGGGGGGGGGGAGGGAGGGGGAATAGCTCTAAGAATGGAACATCAATAATTCCGCTGTGAACATATCTTTAAGTCAACAATCGTTTCTTTCTGCAGTCATTACATAATGCAGGCAGTAATCCAACACATATTGATCAGTCCATTACAAAAAAGAGAGTACACTGTAGCTCATCTGTATACCTGTATGAGTAGGTGCTACCCCTGAAACGACTTGTATGTACAGAGTTTATCCAAGTCAAGTGCCTTAGGTACAAGCATAGGTACAAGCAATCTTTGCTCAGAGATACTATAAAACGTCGCAAAGCGCGACTATTCTCAGTGTGATGTCAAATTAATGTGTCAATGTGAATTGCTTTCCTTATAGTCAAAGTACACCCGTTAAAAAATGAACGTTTAAAAAGCAAAAATTACACAGTGAACGGCCTGTTTTAGAAGAACATTTTGAGTACCGATTACCGTTTCCTCCAAACTTCATATGAATCGACTGGGAATCGATAATTTTAATTGCTCTATAAATACAGACCCGGCAGACTACCAGAAAAAAGCCGCCGTTGATTCCCATAACCCCGCTTGGGATTGAAAAAAAATGAAGAAATGAACATTTATTTTTATATGAAAACCTTTTTTAAGTGCGCATTCTGATATTTCACTTCGTAGTTAGACATAGTCCTGTTCGTTAATGACAGCATACAGGTGCTAGTATGGAAACTAATGAGCATTGGAGGTGTTAACTGGGCTTTACTGGTATGTTAACTGTTAATTGGGCTTTATGGGTCACCCTGTTTCTATTCTTTTTCGTTTTTTTATGATTCTATTCACTTTAGATTGCTTTGCTGGGCAACCACTGTTTAAAAGCACTTTGGGCAGAATGAGCGAAGAATGAAACTAACCTAGAGAAGTCAAAAAGATTACATGCAATATGTCGAAAAAGCGGCAAAATGAGGAAAAGCGGAACACACTTTCATTCAAAGAACTAAAAAAAACATAGCAGAGCAAGTCCTGGATGATAATCCAAAGAAGTGAATTAACTAATGGCATCACAACTAACATTTTTGAAAGTCATGGAATGAAAAAAAAACATCAAACTTTTTGAAAGTCATGGCATGAAAATAAAACAAAGCCGGCAGATTGCCGGAAAATAGCCGCAATAGACGCCTGTGGCCTACCAAGAATTGAAACAACTAAAGAAATAAGATTGACAGATAGACCACCAGTTTTTTAATAGACCACCCGACTTTTTGGGTTAGATTCGGACTGCCATTTTTATGCGACACATTTGTTCTGCAAGGAAAATCCCTAATGGAGCGTTTTCAAAATTATTATTCGATATTAAAACTCAAGACTCTATTACTCAGGAATTAGGGCAGATAAGTTTGGCACTACTTAGATGTACAGTATTGACCTTTAATTAGTAAGCGTTCATAAAATTTAAAGTTCCATAAGTGAGTTCAGAAGTCATTTTTTGAGTGAGGTAAGTCACGCAATTGACCTAAATGAAGAAATAACGTCACGAACACAAATTTTAACTGCAAAGCAGTAGAAGAAGTCACTGAAGTCATTGGAAAAATTAATTCCAAGAAGTCAGGGTAAGACATAACAAAAATCTGTTAGACGATAAAAAATAGGAGCGCAGTAATAGCCGCCTGAATTGCTGACGCGGCTATTAAAAACAACAAAACTACATGCCAAAATTATTAATAACATGATATCATAAAACCTCAGAAGTAAAAAAGAATCTTTTAGCAGTTCTAAAGGGTGAAAAAGGAACAATACAAACACAAATGAAGGCAAGATTCAGATTCACTTAATCACTTCAAAAATAAAAAGGGTGTCTCAATCATGAAACCGCTGGCTGAAAGATGGAGTCAATAAATATACGACAAACCACTCCGCATTAGCAGACCCGGGAGAATCGTTAATTTTGAGGCTGAGAGATAAGGCCACAAGAAAAACAACAACAAGCAAGACTAAAAAATAAACTTACTATTTGAAAAGTGAGCGTCAAGATCAAGAGAAACGACTTATATTAAATCAAGCACCTAATAAAATTCACCAAATCCTTGCCAGCAACCGATGAAACCTGTCGGTAATGACACCAATGGATAAGACGACAAAATAGGATATGACGACAGGGAGGACGGTGGGAGAGGGTCTTTGGCTGCACGGGGCCTGTTAGGACTAAACGATGTGAGGAGGAGGGGATTGGGGGGCTGATGAGGGGGGGGGGGGGGGGGGGGGGGTCAACCTCTACGAACTGCCCTTCACACCATAAGTATAAGTCTCCAAAACAGTTTCTGCGAATCGCATAGTTGGAGACCAGCGACCTGAAAGGCACTAAGAGAACTTAATGTCCGCTGGGCGCTACCTGTTAATCCCATTTTTGAGGATGAAAAGTCAAATGAGTCAGACGAAAAATCGTTCAGGCTAAAAATCGCATAAAAAGGACCAACAGGAGGACTGATATAATTGCTACAAACTTCGTTTGAGAGCAATTAAAAACTGTTCAAGTTGACCACGCCTACACCACTTTAACCTGAGTATTTGCATTGTAAATTCACGAGGTTTTCGATCCAGTTGAACAGATGTATTTCAATTTATTGCCCTTCCGGAAAATTGACAAACTTTAATTTTTTTTTCTGAAAGTAGGCTTCTCAGTTTTTTCCAAACTTAGACCTATTAAGCTTTTTTTATTCATAGGTTGAGTAAATAACAAGTGGCACCATGTCATCTCTGAAAATAGCTCACTTCCGTAAAATTTTTGATATACAAATAGTGGAAAACATCGGTTAGTTTAACCTTATAAAGTTTGCTGGCTCTGCGAAAATTTCTCTCGCATCTGTTAATCCAATGTATCGACGTCACACAACAAATCAGCAGTATAAAATTAACATTCAATAATTTTAGTTTCGAACGCAGACGAAAGATCTACACGAGATACTACAACTATGATCATTGGGCTGATAAAATCTGAACGGTTCTTTAATCTGCGAAAAACCTTAATTAATAATATGCAGTACCTACCTGAGCTTCGCCTTGAGGTTGTTGTTGTCCTTGGTGAGGTTCTCATTGGCCTCCACCTGGTCGTCCACCTCTCTCTGCAGTCTCCTCTTGGCAGTCCTCTCTGAGCTCAGATCCTCCTCCAACTTAGTCATCTCGTCTCTCATCACTCTCTGCTTACGAGTCAACTTGTCAGCCGCGTCTTTGCTCTGGGCAGCCTAAAACAGAACTAAGTTTAAGCAACTCACTACCGGAAATATCTGATTTAACTTGTAAAATTTAACACTGGAAGCAATGATACAATTTTGGCCTGGGACATTTTGAAATTTTGATCGTGGACATTTTCCAAATTTAGATTTGGTCTGGGACATACACAAGGTTTAAGAAAGCTTTTCAATTCAGTATTTAACTGAGGTTTCTTGGAAATGGAATATTTCTTGAAAGGTTTGCATTCTTGAAAATGGCATGCCTAAGACTTTTTCAACTCATCCAGCAATTTCAATTGCCATTGGATGTATTTCACACTGAACTATCTGCTAAAATTTTGCATTTACCAAAACGAACCTTTTTTCATGCAAATGTTACTTTCATAATGCATATCAGTTATAGTAATAAACCATTGCGGATAATTTCAACCGTTGAAAGGAAAAAAGCCCGGCATAGGTTGCGACCTTCGTAAAGTTCTTATTTCCAAAAATACAAAATGTATAGAGTCCTTCGGTGTTTTTCCCATCAATTTTAAAGCTATTGACATGGGGGGGGGGGTTAATATCTTATCAAAATACAGATGGTCTATTTGTACAAGCTTTTAGGGGATTATGGGAGATTTCTTTCAATTGACGCATTTGTTCTAATCAGGTGGAATTTTTAAAACAGTTGGAAATACCTTCTGTCGCTCTTCTTCGACGCTGACAGCCAACTCCTTCGCCTTTCTCTCCAATCTTCTGTTGGTTCTGGTCAAGTTCGTCTTCTCCTCTTCTGCCAGTCTGACCTGCTCTTCCAGTGCCTGGTTCTTGGCCTCCAGTGCTTGCAACGCAGCCTTCGATTTCTTGGCTTGGTTCTCTTCAATCTCCGCTAATTTGGCCTTCAAGTCTCGCATCTGCAAATAAATTCAACAATTGTGTAAAATACTGGGTATAATTTGGGTATTTTGGAACCTTCGATATTTTGGCTATTTGTATTTTGTCCTGACACTAAAGAATATGTTTGCATTATTCAAGTACTCGCTGAAGTCAGAAAATAGATACCTTTGAATTGCCGTTTTGTGATTGAATGCGACAATTGAACTAGCGTACATACATAACTGCAATCAATCGAGAAGTGACCAGAACGTTAATTTGCTCCATATGGAAACATTGTTAGAGATAGGGATATCTTGCAATAGCATGGGTTATATTGTAACATTGAAGAAAACCTTGCAAGACTGTGCATCGTATAAAAAGCTTTTGAAGGAATTTCGCAAGATAGTCTCCTGGTTATGAACTTATTCTGATGTACTTAAATAGATTAGTTTGAACTGATGATTTTGGTAACAGATGGCTTGAACATACCCTACTTTGCAATTTCTTTCATCAGCATATCACATTTCCGACAATTTTCTCGTTATCTTTCGTGTCAAAGAGAAAGCAACCAAGTTTGGACAAGAGTAGATGAAACATTTAAAAAAAACATCTCATGTTATCAGTCAATGTAGGGACAGAACATTAACAAAACTAACCGCTCGATCTTGTGTGGCTTTGTTAGACTCTAATTTCTGTCTCTCATCATTGGAAGCGGATAGTTCCTCTTGGACAGAGAGGAGTTGCTGGTTGGTCCTCTGTTTCTCACCACTCATCGACTCCAGTGAACTCTGGGTGTCCTCTAACTCCTCCTCCAGTTCTGCAATCTTCGTTTCAAGACGACGTCTCTCCTCCGCGCCCAGACCCCTAAGAGTAACAAATATTACATACAGGAGCTCTTAAATCAAATTGAATTAACAATTCTTCCAGAATTGCAGGCAGCAATACAGAATATGATGCCAAACGAGCACATTTTAACTCCTTGAATGACACCCAAGAATCTTGAGATACAAAATAACAAAGGAAAATTACAGGATTTGACAATCTGTTATCTTGAATGGTAAGAAAATTATCACAGAATAAATTCCACACATATATAAAAAAGAACACTTTATTAACCATAACTGTCATAACAAGTAACAGAGAGTTTTAAAATTGTTAAAATACTGCCTGGAGTGAGGTTATTTATTTCAGTACATAAGTGTAATTAAATTAAATTAAATTAAATTAAATTAAATTAATTCTTAGCTCGGCCAGGTAGTGTTGATTCATGAGTCGTGGTTTAGTAAAATTTTTTAAATCTGATAGATTTCCAACTAACCCACTCATAAGTTGTATATTGTTTACTATCAGAAAAAGTTTTATTATAAAATTTTTTCGATTCTTTTGGGAAGGTTTTTTTCTTTTTCAAACCCCTTAGTTCTTTAGGAAGTGAATTCCAATCCTTTGATGCAGTTTTTATAATTGAACGTTCTAATTTTTGAGTGTGACATATAGAATCAAAAAATATGTCACAGCTTCTAAGGTTTTGTCTGATGCACCAAGTGGGCAAGGTTGTGACATCTAAAGGATTAAACGCGGGTAAAAGACAGTTTCTCAGTTTCCACATATAAGTGGTTCTTTTCAATTTCACCGTTATTATCACAATGCCTGGGACACGGTTGCAATAGTGGAAGAAAGTGGCAAAAAGTAGTGAAAAAAACTTCAATGAGGTGAAAAAATGCTCCGATTCTGTTTTTCCGTTCTCCAGACATTTTACGCACCCCACCCAACACGCAGTTTGGTTTTGTTTCGTTTTAAAGTATATCGTTTTGAAGTATATCAGTGTTTTGAAGTATATCGTTTGAAGTTTATCAGTGGCATGTTTCGTTTTGAAGTATATCAGTGGCATGTATAGAACAGGATCCCGATTTTAGCCAACTTTTCGGTTTATATTCCTTGGTTAACATTCATTTAACTGGTTAATATTCCTTGATTACAAATACTGAATAATTGCTAAACGAAAATTAGCCAATAAATACAAAACATACCCGGCAGATTGCCGGAAAATAGCCGCCGTTGATTCCAATAAGCATGATTCAGATTGAACGAATAGAATATATTGAAAAAAAAAATTTGTACAAAAATATTTTTTGAGTCCGATTTATTTTGATGGCATTTCGTAGTTGAACATACTTCTGTTTCTTAGAGAGAGGCTACAGGGGCTACTATCAACACCAATAAGCATTAGAGGTGGTAACTAAGACTTATAGGAACGACGTTCAAATAGCGGGAATCTAAAATTGGGCTTTATGGGTTTATCCCGTTTCTATTTCTGACTTCAATTTTTTTATACCAACTCTGTTCATTTTGAATTGCTTTGCTTAGCAACTGATGTTCAAATTCACTTTTAGCAGAATGAGAGAAGAGAGAAACTAGCCTAGAGAAGTCAAAAAGATTTCACGCAAAATGTCGAAAAAGCGGCAAAATGGTAAAGCGAAAAAAAGTTTGACGAAGTAAAAAAAATACGAGCGCAATAATAGCCGGCTGAGAAGATGAGGGCGGCTATTAATTAACCATAAAGTCTGCTAAGGACTGGATCCTAGTCTATACAAGTCAATGATAGAATTAGAAACGAAACATGAGATTATGCGGGCTCTAGACACTTTTAATGGGAACTAGTCGGAGTCTGGAAAGGGACAAAATAAGGAATGCCTACTTGTTGTTAGCGTTGGCCTCCATCTCTTCAATCAGGTCATCTCTCGCCTTCTCGGCAGCCTTCCTGGCCCTCTCCTGATTGGATGCTTCCTCCTGGAGTGAGGCCTGTTCAGCCTCCAGAGCTCTGACCCTGTTGAGAAGTTCTTTGCACTGGTTCTGATTTTCAGTGCTCTCGTTCACTGCTGCGTCTCGCTCATTTTGCATGTCTCTCAACTGGTTCTAAAACAAAACAAAACAAAGTTTTTAATCACCTATTTACATGCCAAACAAATGAGGCAGATGAACTGAAATCAATCCTTTTCACATCAATTACGATTGAAATAAACGGAAAAGCGCGAAATCTGGTCCACGCTTTTCTCCTACATATAATTTTGTAAGCTTGCGTAGTAGAGCCAGTTCAACTTGAATGGCTATGGGCTCTTAATTGCTCTTTGCTGATTTTGCCTTTCCGATTAATAACATGGCCTGTACGGTGAATTAAAATAGAACAACTCCACTGAAAAATACACAGAGGAGGTATTTACAAAAATAGTTGGCAGATCGCCAGAAAATAGCAGAAATAGCGCCGTAGTTTCAAAACAGTAATGAAAAAATAGCCTTAAAAATCTCAGCCAAACATTTGGTGTTTTTGCTTAAAGTAACAATGTCTTCACCTTATTTAAACCAATGTATTGATTCAAAACACGACGACTAATTTATCAGCTGAGTATTTCAGCGTTTTTGTCCTGGGACAAACCTGGTATTTTTTGAGTTGTCTTGCAAACTCCTCCTTGCTCCTGTGTGCTGCCTCGATTGCATCTGCCTGTTCCTGCAACTCACTCTCTAACTTCTTCTTAGCACTCAAAGCACTCTGTTTGCCCCTCCTCTCTTCGTCTAGTTCCTCCTCCAGGGCACGCAACTTCCTTGCCGCGTCTCTCTTCTTGTCCTCCACCTAGTACAACCAAAATATACAATTAGAGGATCCGTTTCATCGTGCAGATTGCAATATCACGAAATTCGGATCTTCTTTACTCCCGGGTCGAGAAATTAACCAAAAACTATGAAATGCGCCAAAAATTCAGCGCATTTATTACAATTTCTGCGCATTTCTTACATAATTTCGGCTCATTTCTTACAAAAAATGCGCTGAAATGGCGCTGCCATCTCATAACCTATGCTTCCCACAGTTATTGCCCGCCCCTGTGCCACTACGCATTACGTCAATATGTAAAATAGCAAGTGCGTTTGGGGGTGGGTGCAAATATTAAAAAATATTCATCATCTAAGCTTCATGTTGGCGGTGTACAAACGGAAAAGATCCAAAAATCTTCCGCGATCCTCATTCTACTTAGGATATGAATGAGTTTTACTATTGAAAAAATCACTCAGCTAAGCATGTTATTCATTGGAGTTAGATTGGTAATTTAACATCAAGCTATTAGAGCGCCATCAATATTTCTGGCCAATATTTAAATACCAGAGATCAATCTTTATTTGATGGCGACATTCTTTGTAGCCATAGATTGTTTTGCAAGTTCAACTGCGGCATCTGATAAGATTTAAAGAAAATATCGTGACACGATGTCAATCATTATGATATCTGAGCCAGTAACCGTTATAGATATATATCGTTTCAGATATTTGTATTCGATGTATTTCTGATTCTTGTATTGCGAATGCCTCACATTTAAGTAGTCCAATAAGTATCTCCATTCAACAATAGATATTTAGGGCAGGAAACAATAAAAAAATATCTTTACTTAGAACAAGGACGTGCACGTTTTTAAGTTCCGAACATCTGCAGTGCCAGAAGAGCCTATATACAATTTGAATATGACCTCTCTGAATGTTCGGCATTTTAAAATTGACAAGTTGCGTATTTTAGGCATGGTTACGTGACCGCAGAAGTCACATCAAACTTCTACCTCTCGAGCCACTGCGCTGATCTGAACTCTATACCCAAGAAGCCAATGAGAAACAATCATCGATGTTCCTTCGGCGCAAACTTTAATTTTTTAAAATAAATATGAGATACTGTAAACCATTTTTCGTAAGCAATTTAACACAGTTTAAAACAGGTTCAAGAGTCACTTAAAGGGACGAGTCGGCCTAATAGGGTCCTAACTGATGCATATTTTAACATCTTAAAAAGGGTTTTTAAACACAACCCGCAGATTGCCGGAAAATAGCGACCGTTGACTCCCATAACCAAGATTGGGATTGAAAAAAGAGAAAATAGTGAAAAAATGATTTTTGTACAAACAATTTTTATTTTGATGTCATTTTGTAGCTGAACATGCACCTTTTTCCACACAGGTAGTAGACCACACAGAGGCTAGTATTAATACCAATAAGCACATGGTAACTAAGAACACAGTTTGAGTAACGGGCACCTAAAATTGGGCTTTATGGGTTTATCCCGTTTCTAATTCCCATTTCGTTTTTTGAAACTGACTCTGTTCATTTTGAATTGCTTTGCAGAGCAGCCGCTGTCTTTTAGCAAAAGAATTTTAACAGAATGAGAGAAGAGTGAAACCAGCCAAACAGAAGAGTGAAACTAGCTTAGAGAAGTCAAAAATATTTCACGCAAAATGTCGAAAAGGCGGCAAAATCAGGTAAAGGGAAAAAATTTTAGTTGACGGAAAAAAGCATAGCAGGACAAGTCCTGATATTCAATGCAAAGAATTGAAAGAAAACTTAGAAGTACTCTACCTGAGCAGCAGATCAATTGAACAATGCCAGACAAAACACAAATCATCTAAAAAAAATTGAGAAACTAAAACAATCTATACAATCTAACCAATCTATAACAAACTAAACAAAATATACTCATTGTTAAAACTCTTTGAAGCTTTTATACCTCAGACAAAATTTGATGCCTTTAAATATACCTATTTTAATACTATCTTACGAAACAATTTTTGTTTCTGAAATCGGCCCCATATTATATCTGCAAGAACTGAAAAAAAATTCATTGTCCCTTGAAGATCGATTAAATCAAAAATGACCAAAAATAAAATCAATTGCAAATTATACGGATTACGGAAATGTTGCTGAAAATCATGATAATAATATCTTCAGAATCATTTTTGTGTCTCTAGAGGCTATCCAGTAATCCAATTCCAAACCTTAAAGAAATCATTGGGTCAAAGATCGAGAGGCAAAAATTTTTAGAAAAAATTTCAAATTTCGAAAAATAGAAACTCTTTCAATTTAAAATGCTGAAAACCATTCAAATGCTCCCTAGCAACTAGTTAATAACAAACTATTAAACCCCGGCTGAGGTTACCTGGCTACTGAGGCAAGAAAAACTGAATAAAGACACAAAAATTTTAAAATTAGAAAGATTAAAATGTTAAAACAAATCCATGGACACTAACAACCATGCAGTAACTTTTTATCAGACCGTGGAATAGGTTTTCTGGCACTTGAGAAAGGACAAATATTTAAAATCGACAAAAACTTCAGGAAACTTTTGAAAAATGCAGATTCTATCAAAAAAATGCTAAAAATCGAGACATTAAAAAGTTGAAAGCAAATCCATTGTTACTATAAACTACGCATTACCCTATTATCAAAACCTAAGAGGAGCTTCCCTGGCCCCTGAAGCTGGAAAAACTCAAAAAAATGACAAAAAATTTTCAAAAGACTTGCAAAAATTAGTATCAATTTGCGTGTTTGTGTTTGTAGTACCAAAACATATAGCTCATCAAAATGGTCATAATAAGTAATTTTGTCTCGCAAAAGGCTGTCATCAAATTTTTAAAATTTAAACCCTAGACTAATCAAACAAAAAACATGGAAAACTGCACCATTTTGAGCCCAAAAACTCCTAAAAATGACCAGTTAACTTGAAATTAAGGCCATCCCAGCAGCTGTACCACTCTAAGCATTTGAAGGACCGCTAAATCTCATTTTAAGCCTCTAATGAAACTTTATGCCCGCTGCGCTTTACCTGTTTATCCCGTTTTGAAAGATCAAAGTCATTGAAAAATGTGTGAACACATCTTAAAACACAGCGCCCCAATACAATTCAAATTCTTGAATTGTAAAAAAAATTAGGAGCGCTATAATAGCCGGCTGAGAAGCTGAGGCAGCTATTAAAAACATTACTCAACTGTAGCAACAGGAAACAATTGATTATCATTTTAAATCGACAACGCGGCAATGACAAACCTCTTGATCTTTAGCAGCCAAGGCTCTTTCGAACTCCAACTTCTTGGCGGCCAATTCTGTGGTAGCACTAGTCGCGTCTCTCTCGTGCTGAGTCAAATCCTCTTCCATTACCAAAATTTCCTCGTTTAATTTTTCCACCTCTCGTTGAAGAGCCAATCTCGCCTTCTCTGCCTCAAGGGCATTCTTTCCGCTTTCGCCTTGAGCCTGGGAGAGGGAGTCAAGGTCATTTTTGAGAGATTTGACTTGTCTCTCTAAGTCATCTTTCTCTTCTTGTCGTTCGTCCAGATTGCGTTGTAGATTCAGAAGCTACAACACAAAGTACAGCCATAAAACATTAGAAAATATTTTAGAAGATATACATTTTACCCATAATATAGCAAAAAAATGTCTCTCCCACTATAGCGCCCCCCCCCCCCCCCACACGCCCGCAGTAGAACTGCAAATTCAGTTGCTACCAGCATAATTAAATGGACTTAAGCCCGGAGATGATTTAAAAATTTGAACGGATCTTGTATTTTTGCATATGGAATTTAAACGTAGGGTTAATCGAATCAAAGATTTTCAATTGAAGATCTCTAATCTAGATAAGTAGCAATGAGACGTGAATCAAGTGGTCAACCTACCTTTGACTCTCTGTCTCTGAGCTGTGCCTCACTTTGTTCCTTTCCATCCTGCAGGACCTTGGCTTTGTTCACCTCCTCTTGCAAGTGCTGAAACATAAAAACAATGCGACTACTCTTCTAAAAACTGCTTCAAAATCAAGTACATTTTTTTCAAGGCGATGTATGATTCTGCCTGCAAGTCAATGCCACCAAAAAAAAACCTTTTTTGCCATTTTGATAGGACATGAAGTATGATATGGGTCCGCTTTTTCTCAACACTGATCGATTCGAGGTTTAATCGATATTCAACCTTAGTTCAATTGGAACTTCAATTAAGTTCGAGGAACCCTCAACCTTAGACGTCATTTCCACCATGGTTTCATTTTGCATCAAGACAGAGCAGAGAAGATTGAAGTAAGAAATCAAATGACTGACCTGGTTGAACTTGCCAATCTTCTTCTCCTGGTCTGACACTTTCGCTCTCAGAGTCACCAGCTCGTTATTCGCATCTTCAACCTAAACAACAGACAATTAAGAAAGAAAGAAAGAAAGGAAGAAAAAGAATAAATTTCTCCTTTATCATAAAAATTATCAACAATTTAATCAATTACATTGCTACGTACATTAACAGTGGCTGGATAATTTGTCCAACAATTATGCTCTTAAGGCACTATTTTGATTCCAGCCAGTGAATAATTCAAGAAACTTTAAAAATTGCCCTTGTCATGTAAACAGCCATAATCCAGAAATCCATTAAAACTATATTGCATACTGTTTTACCAGTATATCCTTTCTTCAAGATAACCAGGTTTTGATTTATCAAAAGCCTTTTCATTCTTAGTAAGGAATAGCAATCAAAGCCAAATTTGGCCACAGCAATAAATGTGTGAGAACAAATGTTTGGCAACTGAAAAAAGTCTAAATCTGAAGTGATGACCAACAATACACAAGGTGCAACTCTAGACCGAAGCCATTAACTCTGAAGCCTTAACTATTACTTACTTGCTAATACTCTTTGTAAAAAAGGGTAAGTAAAAGACTTACTTCAGCCTGGTATCTCTTCTTGGTCTTGTCTGACTTGTCCAGCTGTGCTCTCAGTTCCTCAATCTGGTCATAGGCTTCATCTCTCGCCTTCTCCACCTTCCTCTTCGTCTCCTCCAACATCTCAATGATAGGGACATAGTCATCGACCTTCTTGTTAAGACTGTCACACTGAAAAGGTGCTCAACATTATTAAGTGATCTATTAATTTAAATCCAAGTTTAGTTTACATTTTACCTGTCAAAACTGATACGCTTACAAAAAATCCCAGTATTGTAAATCAAAAATTAAAGGCTCCTTAGCTATCATTTGATCATAAGAAGAACTTAATTCCTCAGTTTCAATTGCCAAAGTAGCTGCTGATTTAACAATTCCTTGAAATTTCAATCATATCTCCCTCATTTGGAAGTTTGTACCTTTTTGTATGTTTTGTGAACCAAGGAAAGTAGCTTTAGGGTTATTTTTATTGATATTTTCTCGTGTGATATTATTCCCAGCTGGTTGATGTACCTGCATAATGCAACCATAAAACTCGTTTTTTAAATTTCACATCTCTAAGAAAAGTCTGTTTAAGATTCCCGATCTGATTCACGATTTTTCATAGCTGAACAACTTCTTTCCAATTATTTTCGACGGTACAAAACCTTTGGGAAGATTTGGAACCCACCTCTGATTGCAAATCTCTGTACTTCTTCTCTAGTGTCTGGTATGCAGTCTCTAAATCCTCATACCTCTCATTTGACAGATTCAATTCAGCTTCAGCCGACCGCAACCTGAAAAAGACTCGTAACAATATTTATATCAAATCACGTTGTTAAGGCAGTTTAGAACTCTCCAGTCGTAACGGACAAGATACAGAAAGGCAACAGTCGAAACGCAACATCACAAATACCTTTTGCAATTCCTATGTAGTGACAATACAGTCAAAGATTACAACAAAACCAACATCGGAAAACAATTAAACCATGAGAGAGTAATCTGTATATGATGGCCCCACGGTTATTTGAAATAGAGACATACATGTATATATGTATGTATATGTCTGTATATATGTATGTACATATATACATACATATATACATGTGTGCCTCTATTACTCACTCGTGGGGGGTGGGGCATCATACACATTACTTGAGAGCTTAACCTCACCCAATGAGAGGGAAGGTTGATCAAAATTTAGTGAAAGTAACGAAAGAAGAGAAGAGACCTAAAGGGGTCTTCACTTGGGCATCTGATTTAGAATTTAACCGTTTAGTTTCTGAACATTACTAACCAATCAAAATTGCAGTAAATTGAGATTTGCTTTTTCTCAAAATTTTTCAAGAATTTTTGGTCAGACTCATCACAGAGTCACGAGTCAGAATAAGGACAAAGACAAAAAGGGAAAAGGGTAACAGAAAAAGTTTAGGACAGAAAAGGTAAAAGTCACATTAATGAACAGGGTTTGAAGGGAATGAGATCTGGAGCTAAAATAGGACACAACTCACTTTGTTTGTAGCTCTAGTTTGCTCTTTGTTTCTAATTCCAGAAGTTGCATCGTCTCGTTAAGATCCGCCTCCAATTTGGTAGAAGTCTTCTTGTCACTACTCTGCTGTGACTCCATTGCATCTAGTCTCTCTTGCAGTGCTTCACTCTCTTTCTACAATATCGAAGGTCGCATAGTTTTATTCGATGCAAAAAATCAGTGATTTACCGTTATCGACCCGCAGTATGTTATGAGCCCAAATTACAAAACGCATGCCAATGCTTAGCTAATAATTAACATACCCGGCAGATTGCCGGAAAATAGCCGCCGTTGATTCCAATAAGCATGATTGGGATTGAAAGAATAGAAGATATTGAAAAAGAAAATTTTTGTACAAAAACATTTTTTAAGTCCTATTTATTTTGATGGCATTTCGTAGTTGAAGATAACGTACTTCTGTTTCTTAGAGAGAGGCTACAGGGGCTACTATCAATACCAATAAGCATTAGAGATGGTAACTAAGACTTATAGGAACGACGTTCAAATAGCGGGCATCTAAAATTGGGCTTTATGGGTTTATCCCGTTTCTACTTCTGACTTCAATTTTTTATACTGACTCTGTTCATTTTGAATTGCTTTGCTGAGCAACTGATGTTCAAAATCACTTTTAGCAGAATGAGAGAAGAGAGAAACTAGCCTAGAGAAGTCAAAAATATATCACGCAAAATGTTGAAAAAGCGGCAAAATGAGGTAAAGCGAAAAATTTTTTTATTCGACGAAGTAAAAAAACATAGCAGGACAAGTCCTGACGTACAATTCAAAGAATTTTCATTGACTTAACAAACAACTAGGCCTAGAACGGACAATGAGTGAAATGGGAAAACCATTTCTAAAAAAAATCAGATGACAAAAAAAAACAAAAAAAAAACAAAAAATCAATGTCAAAATGCTGCTAGGAACAAAAAACCACTAGTGAGATATGTGATTTTGATTCTAACAAAAAACTAGGTCCAGAATGAGCTGTAAATGGATTGGGAAAACTATTTAGAAAATCCGATCCAAAAAATTTAAAAAAAAAGTAAAAATCAGAGTGAAATTGCCGCATGTGAACAAAAAACCACTACAGAAAATCCGAATTTTTGTTCAAACACCGTTTTCTCACTCTACTTTAAAATTAGAGTGAAAAAAAATTCACGCCGCAAAACCACTCGCTTTTTCGCTCCACTTCCTGTTTCGGCGTGACCAAAATCACCACTCCAATTTGACTTCAAAAATCATGAAAATGTGTGAACAGATCTTAAAAAAAAGACAGCGCCCCAATACAATTCAAATTCTTTGAATTGTAAAAAAAAATAGGAGCGCTATAATAGCCGGCTGAGAAGATGAGGCGGCTATTAATAATCCAATATAGCGCGTGCGCTAGGGAGTTTGTTTCACACATTATGTTTCTACTAAGCTATATTTTTCACTTTAAAGAGTGAATTTTTTGCACAAAAATTGCTCGTTCTTTTGTTCCGCTTCTTGTTTCGACATAATCGAAATAACCACTCAAATTTGATTGGAGAATTAGGAGACAAAAATACATTTCCCCAGCACAAATTATCAGATGTGAATAATAGTATTTGGTTTAGAAGCTTATGTGGCCAATCAAAGAGCGGGATCTTTTCCGTTTCTGTCCCCAGTACGTTTTACACTTCCCAGTTAAAGAGCACGTTACCATTACATAGTAAATTATTGTAAAAAAACGGCAAGTGCGTCTGGGGGGCACAAACGGAAAAGATCCAATCATAACCGACTAGAAAAACTCTTTATCACTCAAGATTCAGTTCAGAGTTAAAAGTTTTGTGAAATTTTGTGAGCGTTCTTTCGACCAACCTGTAGTGACACAATTTTTCCAGTCTGTGACTCGATGACCCTGTTTGCATCCGCGTGTCTGGCTTTCTCCTCTGTCAACTGGGTGTCCAGTTTCTTCCTGGCCTTGTCCACGTCTGCTTTGGCCTGCTGTACGCTCTTTAATTCCTCAGTAGTCTGCTCCAGTTGGGATTCAACGGCAGCCTTCGATTTCTCTGCCACTTGTTTTGCTTTGCTGACCTACAAAACATACACAAAATTAAGTGCCGTATCAGGAGCTGTGCTATTGGTGTTCCTATCGTAAAAAGATATCTTTAGTAAGGTTTTTATTCAGTATTTTGCTAAGTTTAAGTTTTTCCAAGTGGGGGTCCAAGTGGTTAATTTCGAAGTTAATAGCGGTGCTTGATACCAGCATCTGAACGGTGGTGCCGCAGTGATAGTAACTGGAATTAAACAATTTTACTGCGTGTAATATTTTTTCCGATTTTCCAATCAAAAGCTAAAGGGTGATATTAAGATAATCAGAAACGGACAAGTACATTTGATGAGCAGCTACCTATTTTGTTCGTTATTTTGCTTACTGAACAAACAAACTGCTTGCTGAACAGAGTGCAAACATCGAGCCAATTTAAATATTCTTGCCCAACACATTCGCAATTTGAGAATTGAACTACTTAATGTCGTAATGATATCAATAACTTAATTACCGCGATTATTATCAATGTCAATTTTAAATCTCAAAAACAATTTCAAAATTTTTTTCTTGAACTACTTTCTTTGTCATTTTCCGAAACCGAATTATTGAACTAGGAACAGTTCCCTTTTAAATGACGGTGTGAGCCGTTCATCGGATTGAACACCTGCGAGCCTTTTAATTAAATATGTCTACAATGCAATAAAAAAGGTTATGATGTTAACCTGGTCGATTTTGTCGTTGAGTTCCTCTTGAATCTTGCCGTGTCTGCTCTTCATGTCAGCCAGTTGCTGTTCGTTGGTCTTGGCTAGATCTGCCAGCTGGTTCCTGACAGCCACCAACTCAGCCTCTCTGTTCATCCTCACTTGAGCTGCAGACTGCTCTTTATCAGCTGCCTCCTCCATCTCAGTCTTCAACGTCTCCAGCTCCTTAACACACACACAAACATTTCATGGATCTATTCCCTTCCCCCAGAGTTTCCTTTATGCCCCCAATTAGTTTGATCGATAGCACGTGCAAAAGGGGGCGTAAAAGTTACGCTAAGCTGGTGGAGGGAGGGGGGCAGAATAGATCCTATTGACACATGAACTTTGATTTGTTGAGTTATTGTCACCTTTTATTACTTCTATTGAATGGCAGAAGTGATACAGGTGACAATAAGTATACGGATCAAATTCTGCCCATCGGAACTTGAGAAATGGGAGCGAAAAATGTTTGTCCCCAAAGAAGTTTCTGGGCTCTGTTTCTGTTACTTTCAATCTTACATCTCATCAATTTTTTAAAAAATGCTGTCCACAATTACAGCATAAAAGCTCAAATTTGTAATATAGCTTTGAGTTTACAGCACGCTTCAAGCGGAAACTACACTCAAGTTCGGACACTTGTTTATAGAAAATCTTTTCCAATTGGGAACTGACCTCGATGATGTCCTGTTTCTGTCTCTCCAACTTCATCTTGAGTTCCTTCTCCATGTCAATGTCCTCCTGCAATTCACTTGCCTTCGCCTCCAACTCCCTCACCTGTCTCTGCAGCTGAGCTCTCGCTGCCGCCTCATCGTCCAGCTTACCACTGATACTTGTGATGTCCTGCTCTCGAGATCTGAACAAAACTCACTGTTGAAACAATTTTCTTTCGCTCTCCGCATAAAATCGAAAATTTGAGAAAAGTACAATAATAGAATGCGTAACTATGGCTGCATCAGTAGTCTTCAAACTTTTGGTTGCTCTAAAATAATGACAAAAATTTCGAAGTCATCAACTATTCCTATGGATAATTGTCAGACAGTAATAGGAGTAAGTAACGCGAATAAAGATATAAAGCATTCAAAAAAAAGCACAGCAACTCGATGCAACAAGTGAAAAAGAAAAACCAGTCATCAAACTCGTTCATTAGCAGATGGTAGAAGATTCGAAAACAGCCACAAAGCAACCTGATCGGGACGAGAAACCCGCTATCAAACTCGCTCTGAGACAACGCAGGCTCCGGACCTCGATCGACAAGAGACACGGGTATTAAACCGGTATCGCAACGTTAAGGCTTCGAAGACCAAGACGGCAAACAAAAACCAACAGACGAAAAACGCTTCGGATACTCAGCAGTTGAATAAGCAGATTGCGCGCGTGTAGAACGTAAGAAGGAAAGCAACCAAATACTTCTACAGCAAGCTCTACCAAATTCTACGGCGAGAAATTTGGAAATCTACCAAATGTACACCATTGTTGATCCTTTCGCGTTGGCGTCATTGTCCGGATCGAGCAAAAACGTTGTGTGAAATGGGAAAAACTAAACATAGCTGGCAGCTTGCCAGAAAATAGCCGCAATAGCTTTGTAGATATGCAGTCTAAAAAAACCGTGAAAAAGACAGACCAAAAAAACTCGTCTTTTCATTGAAGGCTGATATGTTAAATTTTGATTAAAAATTTGCATAAGTTTATGCTGCTTCTATTAGCTGCTCTCAAATAACCTTCATTTAGAGTGACACACTCCCATTTGATCTTATCTCTTTGAATTAAAGTAAATAAAAGTCAATTTCAAAGTGAGGAAGTCATTTTAGAAAGTGAGGTAAGTCAAGTGTGACCAAAAATTTAATCACGCGAATGAACACAAAAACCCGCTCCACAAAGAACGAAAAATGACGTCACGCACTTACTTCAGTTGGAATTGCATGATAATTGAACAAAAGGCAGATTTGAAGTGGTTGTGACGTCATATGGTCGTAACAAAAATCGCGACGAAGAAATGAAAAAAAAAACCAATAGAAGGCCGATAATAGCCCCAGCTATCGCTGTGCGGCTATCAACCAGGGCTATAAAATAGTGGGCGAAACTCAACTTTTGCCCCACCACTCATAAAAACAGTAGAGAAACGGCACTTTGGTCCTCCTCCAGTCTTCGCAACTGTAACAAGAACAGATTTTTCACAATTTCGTTACAAAAAAAACGATAACGGCTGTACTGGGTAGTCTGCGTAAGTAACCGGATGCTCCAAAACTGGTGCAGTATATAACATAGCCAGTAAATTGCCGGAAAATAGCCGCCGCTGAACCGCTTGACGGACATTGGGATTGAAACAGAAAAATTAAAAAAAAATAAGAGACGGAAATTGTCAGAATTTTGCTAAGTGTCAAAATGCTCTTATTTGGTGTGCAAATTCTGCATATTCGGTTACATTCTTAAAATTACACTTCCTTCAGCTTCTAAACTGAACGTTATTAAGCATAGTTCTAATGCCAGTTAGCAATCGCTTTAATGAACTTTATTAACCTAATGCACTATGACTTAATGACAGGGCTTTATATGCTCATCCCGTTTCTCTTGATTTTGCTTTTTTGACTTTGACCGTATTCACTACATTGCGTAATTCAATGCGTAAAAAATATAGATTCCATTCAGTTGAAACAGTGAGTGAGGTAAGTCAGAAGTAAACATCGTGATTTATGTAACACGAAAAACGAGACCAAATGGTAAAACGAATTAAAAAAAGGAGAGCGGCTGACGGCGGCTATTTATTATGCAATTTACAACTGATGCAAGTAAAAAAATAATGACCGAGATCGATCACTTTCAACAGCATCTTGAAAACCTTCAAAAACATCTTGGTTTTTACCATATCAAACAATTCTTGAACATAAGCGACTAACAACGAGCGAATTGCTCTCAAATGAGGGGCGGAAGGCTGACGAGTGGAGTGCGGCTGGGTTCAAGCGATGGTGAGGGGTAGGGTTCGGAGATCTGGACAACAGGGGGTGCAAATCGCCAGGTGGAGGATGGTGGACGGGGTGACTGACAAGAGTGTCAAAATTTTTATTATTATGTGTACTTTTTGGATTATGAGATCCTTATTTCACTCATAATAAATTGCCGGCACAGTTAGACGATTGGATGGATTTCCGTTTTCGGTGGTCAAAAAATTAGTGTCATAAAGCTATTCATATGAGCGATAAGCGCAAAACGTTAAAAAACGCATTTTTCTTATCTGCTTTTATTATAAGCAAAGTTTAATTATCGTATATGTTATAAGCTCAAAACATCGCTGCATCATTAAATTGTAAATGCCGGTTGTGCATAATTGTATATGAAAGTGTATGAAATAAATAAACAATATACTATAACATGTTCAAGTGAAATGTGCAAATGGTCGTGGGGACAAAACCAGAAAAGATCCGAAAAGCTGTTGAACGGATCAGTAAACATAACCGACTACACGTCGGAAGAATTGCTCTCGAACGCCTAGTGGGAGCTCTAATCAATTGCAGCCTGCTTCAGACGGGGGAGCCTAAATGGGACTAAGAAGTTCAATAGTGGGCTTCAAATAACCACATTACAGGTTAACATATACCACTTTTAAGATTTAAAGTGAAAACTGGAACCAGTTTCGGCGCTCTTTTCAGTTGACTTTTAGTATTAAATTGCCGCCAGTTGAGTTCAGCTGCTTGAAATTGTGATTGAGAGAGAATTTTAGATCACGCGAAACGCAAAAAGTCATGCGAAAGGGCGTAAAAGTCACTCGAAAAGTCAAAACGGTCAAGCAAAAATTGTGCATAAAAAAGACACACACGTTTACAATAATTGCTTCTCTACGAGAGCAATTAAAAACAATGACGCCATCAGGTGGGTAATGGATCAAGCTAAGGCAGAAAACGAAATCTCTATGTTGCAGTCCTTAAGTCACTTATTCTGGAATCACAAAAGATACAACGCCTTTCCAAGAGAAGTGGTAACCAATCAATTAACTAGCATAAAACGGACCGTAGAAACAATTTAAACTTTTAGCATAACGCTTAGTACTATTCGGGTTAAACTTTTGGCTTTCACTTGAAAATAGCGACCTGAGCTGTGTGGCGAGATCCTCCCTCTGAACTGTGAGGTCTTCAACTTGGCTTCTAAGGTCATTGATCTCCTGCTCCAGTCTTCTCTTCGAACTCTCCAACTCCTTCCTCAGTTTCTCCTCTTTGGTGCTCTTCTCATCCAATTCTTTGATTGAGACATCATTCTTGTTCTTCAGTTTAGTCAGCTGCTTTACCTGAAATACACACTCCACATCAGTCCATTATCAATATTTCTAACCCATCTAACTGTCGACCAAAATACCAATACCAAAAGGTATTCTGAAAACGGATGTGTAGCTAAATACAAGATTTATTGTAGATAGCCACTGCTGTTCAGATGCACGCTATAAATTCAAAATACGTTTCGATTTTAACAGAACTTGCAATGAAAAGCCATAGATCAGATTGCTTTTGATCATAACTTGATTAAATTGCAAACTAAATATACTGATACTAAGCGAAACATACTCTCAAAGGCTTCGGTTGAACGTTCACGGTTGAAAATTCCACTTGAGAGCAAAGCTGATCAATTTAGTTCAGTTTTCTGTTAGCTTTTGTTCAAAAATTTTTACAACTTAATCAAATGTTGCTCACTTTTTCCTCCTCTTCGGACAATTTCTGTGAAAGTTGAGCCAGTCTTTCCTCCTGGATTTTCTTTTCTTTTGACAGCTTCTGGTTGGAGTCTTCCATGACTGCGATGTCCTCTTCCAGTTTCCTCAACTTCTGCTCCAAAGAATTCTTCTCTATCTCAAACTTCTGTCGCTTCCCTTCCTCCTCTTCGAGCCTTAACGCAAACAAAAGTTAAGCGGCTTTGCTCTAAGTATATCTATTAGGAACCATAATTAAAATTTACACGACTAGTCGATCCATACTTCCAAAACATAACAGATCCATCAGTAATGGTTACGTGACTGCTTGAAGTCACTGAGTACTTCTGGCGTTTATCGAGAACCGCGAAGCGGTTCGAGATATTAGGTCAGACTTTCGAAGTGACTTCTGCAGAGTCACTTAACCATGCCTTCAACGGCATTTAACTTCTGGCTAAGTAGCAACTTCTGGCATTTTGACTTCTGGCACTGTAGACTTTCGACATTTTAAAATGTGAACGTGAGTGTTTTAATCAATTTCGGAGTAATGTCCATATCTTTCGGCGTTCTCATTTTTTATTTTTCAATTACTTGATGGAACAATTGTTCGTGCATGCTAGTTCCCTATCTAAATATCGTTGCAATTTCTAGCCTTCATTTCAGTCTTCAGAGAGTTCAAGATTCTAATCGAATACTCTCAAACCAACAAACATACTCACACTCCTCTACCGCTCACTTGCTTTACATCTTATATAGGTTATTACAAAATATACCAACACCATAAGCGTCTCAAAACCTTGCCTAAACTCCTTCAAGAACTCCTCAGACTACGAATTAACAAATGATAACTAGCAGTCATGGACGTAAAAAATTAGTCTCAAGGATCAGTCAAACAAAGTTACTCACTGTTCCTCGACATCCTTGAGGTGTTCCTGCAACTTGGCCTTTTCCTTCTTGGCCAGGGAGACCTTCTCCTCCTCCTCTTCCATCCTCATCTGCAGTTCCTCAATGTACTGGGTCTGTTCCTCAGTGATGGTCTTCAAGCGTGTCTTCTGCTCCTCAGCCTCGGCTGCCATCTCCTGTTCCACTGCCAGCTTCTCAGTTAAGTTATTTCGCTCTTCTTCCAGACTACTCAGACGCTTTGAGGTGTCCTACAAGACAACGCAAAATTATGGCTTCAAAAATTGAGAACTTTTACAAAGAATGTTTGATGCATTACATCCGTCACACTGCTATACAATATCACATTATGAGGTCTCACTTAACTTATATTTTAGGACTTGCAATATATCAAAAGTTACAAACCTTTTTTGAAACAGTTCTAATTTAAACCAATTTTAAGAGTTTTTTGGTTTATATTTACAAGAATAATAACTTCTCGTTTCAGCGTAACCCAACTTTTGCCTTAACAAGGAACACATGTAGTGCCCAAAATCGACGAAATTTACACTTACATTCAACTCGAGTTGTGTCTTGTCTAACTTCTCAGCCACTTGTTTCAGCTCACCCTCTTTTGCCCTCAGCTCCTCGTCCTGCCTATTCACACCCAATAGAGGCTTTATCCTCACGTACAACTTCCACCAATCCCATTGTCTGAGTTTCAAATGAGCTGAGAAGTTTCTCTGCAGGATCCGGATAGCTTTGTGAGCTTCCACTCGTTTCGAGAAGGCTCTGAAAAATATCTCACATATCGCAATGTTTATCTCAGAGTCCTTTTAATTGTCTGACTTGAAAAATTTTTTGAGTAATTATCCACCATGGTACCAAAAAACTACGCGCCAATTTAGAATTTTTTAAAAAGTCAGAAGCAACTATTTAAATAAGCGGTTTAACCATCTTTTCTTCTTGAGCGAAGAAAACGAGAATACAACCACTATTAAAATTGCCAAATTCAACGTATTTTTTCAGCGCCATCATGCTTACTTAAAACCAATCATGCTTAAAGAGCAAAAATTATGTTGTTCGTACCTTCTCGGTACCATGGTGTAATTTTCCTCCGACAAATAGTTCTTTTATCATATAGAATTATCCAGCATTGGATTGATAATAGAACCCATACGCTAAAACCCAAATCCTGAATGACTACTTGATTCCCTTGGCTCTTAAAGTTCAAAAGTCAATCAGCAATAGGTATAACAAGCATGTTTTATCATAATTATTCGGTTACTCGCTGTAATGTTCGGATGTAATAGTTTCAAATCAAGTTCACCGCTCAGGCATGGTAGTGGTAAACGTTAAATTTAGCTAGCAGATTGCCAGATCGTAAGCCTCAAAAAAATATGAACATAGCTGGCAGATTGCCAGAAAATAGCCGCAATAGATTCGTAGATCGGCAGTCTAAAAAAAACAGTAAAAAAGACAGACCAAAAAAATTCGTCTTTTCATTGAAGGCTGATCTGTTATATTTTGATTAAAAAACTGTATAAGTTATTGCTGCCTCTATTAGCTGATCTCAAATGAGCTTCATTTAGAGTCATACACACCCATTTGACCTTATCTCTTTGAATTAAAGTAAATAAAAGTCAATTTCAAAGTGAGGAAGTCATTTTTGAGAGTGAGGTAAGTCAAGTGTGACCAAAAATTTAATCACGCGCATGAACAAAAAAACTCGCTCCACTAAGAGCGAAAAATGACGTCACACATGCAATTCAGTTGAAATTGCATGAACGAATGAACAAAAAATGGCTGTGACGTCATATGGTCGTAACAAAAATCATGACGACGAAATAAAAAAAACCAAGAGAAGGCCAATAATAGCCTCAGCTATCGCTGTGCGGCTATTAAAAAAGACTTTGCTGAGAATTCTTTGTACTCATTGGCATGTGATATAATTTGATTAAAAAGATATAGTATAACTAGGTGCTGCTTCTATTAGCTGCCCTCAAATAAACTTCAAATAGAGTGACATATACTCAGTTGAACTAATCTCTTTCAATTAAAGTAACCAAAAATCTCTTTGAGAGTGAGCAGACTTCTTTAGATAGTGAGTTAAGTCACGCGTCAACAAAAAATTATCACGCGAAAGAACAAAAAATCGCACCATTAAGAGTGAAAAAAGAGGTCAGGTAAGTAATTAACTTAGTCGAAATAGCGTGGCTAAATAAACAAAAAGCAGATGTGAAGTAAGCGTGAAGTCATATGGTCGTAACAAAATCTTGACAAATATGAAAAAAGGAAGACGGTTTCGGAGAAAAACCACCAGCTAAACTTGGTAGGGGAAATGACAAGGGACAACAATCAAACCTAATACGCTGAGCATTTGGCCTTGCTTCGAGGGCCACGGTCTTGCCTTAAAACCGAGATTTGTTACAAAAGTATCACAATCGAGCAAAAAATTACGACCGAAATACAATGTTAATGTGGGGTTCATATCCTATTACGCCGATGAGGGCCAATAATAGCTGGCTATGTTTGACTGTCAATTATAACTCATCTAACTTAAGTCAGCTCAAAGTAAAAAGCACCTCTGAGTGTAACTATAGGGTAAAAATTGGGTATATTTTGACACATTGGTTTTGTCGTGACACCTTTTACAATTCTTCTATATTTTCATAATGTTATATTGCTTTATCGTTACTTCGACCAACTCAGTTAAAGATGTGTGTTGTGGATCCCCGTATATAGCAGACTTATCATACAGCATAAACTATCATTATATAGTATCAAATAGTATAAAAGGTATAAAACTATACGTTATCATAATTCTTCTAAATATCATAGTTATCATAACTATAATGACGTGTAGTTATACAGATCTCCGTAAGGCATAATCACACAGGTAGTTTGCAATTATCCTTCGCATTGGACTTCAGTAAAATTTTTGCTAAAAATCTTTGAAGGCATACTAGCTGACAAATGATAAACCTTTCCGTTTTGCCAACGGCCAATTGCAAACTACACGTGCCAATAACAAGAGCGTCACAAATAGTAGCTTCGAACATGAAATTATCAGTTCACAAACAACAACTATGCTAGAGTTTCGACCCCCCCCCCCCCCTCAGTAGTAGAGGAACTATATGTTAAACTGGTTTTTTTAACTTTTAATTGCGCAGTTTTGGTTATTTTCGTTTTAACTGTTTGCTTTTTCATTTATCACAGCTTTTCATTTCGCATTTTCTTACCGACCACACTTCATGAAAAAGGAAAAAGTGTAGCAATCGCTGTTATGTTACGTCAATTTTGAGCGATCGATATTTTTGACGCAGAAAGACACGAGTAGTGTCATTAGAAAGCACATGGAGATTAGACTTATAAATTAAAAGAAATTTTTCCACATTCGGCGAACATCCGTCATTTCACCGTAATTTTGTTTACCATTAGCGTACATTTCAGCTAATTTGATGTTCTTGCCCAATTATGTTAATAATTAGAAACAATTTGGTGTTGTCAATAACTGGTAAATCGAATATATTGGGGAGCCATATTTTATTTAACTATTCTCACATTTTGTTAGACTTTTCAAAGTAAATCAGTGTTCAAATTCAAGCCGTAATAATGGTAAGATTACAGTAGTAAAAAGATCAACAGAATTGGCTCTTGACGTTCAATTTATCATAATTATATCATAATTATTCGGTTACTCGCTGTAGTGTTCGGATGTAATAGTTGCAAATCAAGTTCACCGCTCAGGCATGGCAGTGGTAAACGTTAAATTTAGCTAGCAGATTGCCAGATCGTAAGCCTCAAAAAAATATGAAAAAGACTTTGCTGAGAATTCTTTGTACTCATTGGCATGTGCCATAATTTGATTAAAAAGATATAGTATAACTAGGTGCTGTTTCCATTAGCTGCCCTCAAATAAACTTCAATTAGAGTGACATATACTCAGTTGAACTAATCTCTTTCAATTAAAGTAACCAAAAATCTCTTTGAGAGTGAGCAGACTTCTTTAGATAGTGAGTTTAAGTCACGCGTCACCAAAAAATTATCACGCGAAAGAACAAAAACTCGCACCATTGAGAGTGAAAAAAGAGGTCAGGTACGTAATTAACTTAGTCGAAATAGCGTGGCTAAATAAACAAAAAGCAGATGTGAAGTAAGCGTGAAGTCATATGGTCGTAACATAATCTTGACAATGAAAAAAGAGGAAGGCGGTTTCGGAGAAAAACCACCAGCTAAATTTGGTAGGGGAAATGACAAGGGACAACACCCAAACCTAAAGCGCTGAGCATTTGGCCTGGCTTCGAGGGCCACGGTCTTGCCTTAAAACCGAGATTTGTTACAAAAGTATCACAATCGAGCAAAAAATTACGACCGAAATACAATGTTAATGTGGGGTTCATATCCTATTACGCCGATGAGGGCCAATAATAGCTGGCTATGTTTGACTGTCAATTATAACTCATCTAACTTAAGTCAGCTCAAAGTAAAAAGCACCTCTGAGTGTAACTATAGGGTAAAAATTGGGTATATTTTGACACATTGGTTTTGTCGTGACACCTTTTACAATTCTTCTTTATTTTCATAATGTTATATTGCTTTATCGTTACTTCGACCAACTCAGTTAAAGATGCGTGTTGTGGATCCCCGTATATAGCAGACCTATCATATAGCATAAACTATCATTACATAGAATCTAATAGTATAAAAGGTATAAAACTATACGTTATCATAATTCTTCTAAATATCATAGTTATCATAATTATAATGACGTGTAGTTATACGGATCTCCATAAGGCATAATCACACAGGTAGTTTGCAATTATCCTTCTCATTGGACTTCAGTAAAATTTTGCTAAAAATCTTTGAAGGCATACTAGCTGACAAATGATAAACCTTTCCGTTTTGCGAACGGCCGATTGCAAACTACACGTGCCAATACCAAGAGCGTCACAACAAGTAGCTTCGAACATTAAATTATCAGTTCACAAAAAACAACTATGCTAGAGTTTCGACTCCCTCCCCCCCTCAGTGATAGAGGAACTATATGTAAAACTGGTTTTTTTAACTTTTAATTGCGCAGTTTTGGTTATTTTTGTTTTAACTGTTCTCTTCATTTATCACAGCGTTTCATTTCGCATTCTCTTACCGACCACACTTCATGAAAAAGGAAAAAGTGTAGCAATCGCTGTTATGTTACGTCAATTTTGAGCGATCGATATTTTTGACGCAGAAAGACACGAGTAGTGTCATTAGAAAGCACATGGAGATTAGACTTATAAATTAAAAGAAATTTTTCGACATTCGGCGAACATCCGTCATTTCACCGTAATTTTGTTCACCATTAGCGTACTTTTCAGCTAATTTGATGTTCTTGCCCAATTATGTTAATGATTAGAAACAATTTGGTGTTGTCAATAACTGGTAAATCGATTATATTGGGGAGCCATATTTTATTTTACTATTCTCACATTTTGTTTGACTTTTCAAAGTAAATCAGTGTTCAATTTCAAGCCGTAATTATTGTAAGATTACAGTAGTAAAAGATCAACAGAATTGGCTCTTGACGTTCAAAAGTCGTTTTATCATAATTATTCGGTTACTCGCTGTACTGTTCGGATGTAATAGTTGCAAATCAAGTTTACCGCTCAGGCATGGCAGTGGTAAACGTTAAATTTAGCTAGCAGATTGCCAGATCGTAGACCTCAAAAATTATGAAGACTTTGCTGAGAATTCTTTGTACTCATTGGCGATGTGCCATAATTTGATTAAAAAGATATAGTATAACTAGGTGCTGTTTCCATTAGCTGCCCTCAAATAAACTTCAATTAGAGTGACATATACTCAGTTGAACTAATCTCTTTCAATTAAAGTAACCAAAAATCTCTTTGAGAGTGAGCAGACTTCTTTAGATAGTGAGTTAAGTCACGCGTCACCAAAAAATTATCACGCGAAAGAACAAAAAATCGCACCATTAAGAGTGAAAAAAGAGGTCAGGTACGTAATTACCTTAGTCGAAATAGCGTGGCTAAAAAAACAAAAAGCAGATGTGAAGTAAGCTTGAAGTCATATGGTCGTAACATAATCTTGACAAAATGAAAAAAGAGGAAGGCGGTTTCGGAGAAAAACCACCAGCTAAATTTGATAGGGGAAATGACAAGGGACAACACCCAAACCTAAAGCGCTGAGCATTTGGCCTTGCTTCGAGGGCCACGTTCTTGCCTTAAAACCGAGATTTGTTACAAAAGTATCACAATCGAGCAAAAAATTACGACCGAAATACAATGTTAATCATGTGGGGTTCATATCCTATTACGCTGATGAGGGCCAATAATAGCTGGCTATGTTTGACTGTCAATTATAACTCATCTTACTTACGTAAGCTCAAAGTAAAAAGCACCTCTGAGTGTAAATATAGGTTAAAAAATGGGTATATTTTGACACATTGGTTTTGTCGTGACACATTATACAATTCTTTTATATTTTCATAATGTTATATTGCTTTATCATTACTTCGACCAACTCAGTAAATGATGCGTGTTGTGTACCCCCGTATATAGCAGACTTATCATATAGCATAAACTATCAATATATAGTATCTAATAGTATAAAAGGTATAAAACTATACGTTATCATAATTCTTCTAAATATCATAGTTATCATAATTATAATGACGTGTTGTTATACGGATCCCCGTAAGGCATAATCACACAGGTAGTTGGCAATTATCCTTCGCATTGGACTTCAGTAAAAATTTTGCCTAAAATATTTGAAGGCATACTAGCTGACAAATGATAAACCTTTCCATTTTGCGAACGGCTAATTGCAAACTACACGTGCCAATACCAAGAGCGTCACAAATAGTAGCTTCGAACATTAAATTATCAGTTCGCAAACAACAACTATGCTCGAGTTTTGACCCCCCCCCCCCCCCCCCCCTCAGTAGTAGAGGAACTATATGTTAAACTGGTTTTTTTAACTTTTAATTGCGCAGTTTTGGTTATTTTCGTTTTAACTGTTTTCTTTTTCATTTATCACAGCTTTTCATTTCGCATTTTCTTACCGACCACACTTCATGAAAAAGGAAACAGTGTAGCAATCGTTGTTATGTTACGTCAATTTTGATCGATCGATATTTTTGACGTAGAAAGACACGAGTAGTGTCATTAGAAAGGAGCTTAGACTTATAAATTAAACTTTTCGACATTCGGCGAACATCCGTCATTTTACCGTAATTTTGCTCAGCATTAGCGAACTTTTCAGCTAATTTTGATGTTCTTGCCCAATTATGTTAATATTTAGAAACAATTGGGTACCGTCAATAACTGGTAAATCTATTATATTGGGGAGCCATGTTTTATTTTACAATTTTCACATTTTGTTTGACTTTTCAAAGTATTTCAGTGTTCAAATTGAAGCCGTGACATTGGTTAAGATAACAGTAGTAAACAGATCAACAGAATGTCAGGTTTCAAAAATGGAGAATAACAATTTTATTTCCGTGACTTAGAGATATTTTTCACGTGCGGTACTTTGAATTCCGTTTTTGCTTCACAAGCATTTTCCGAAAATTCTTGAAGCTAATACACGTGTTCTAATTGTGCATAGATTCGATCGTTTGCATCGATCAGTGGCTGTGACTCTATGTTTCCAATCAATATTCGACTCTTTAAGTGTTTCACTCGCAATTGTAATAATTTCTTTGCTTTCCACTCATTTTTTACTCAAGAGGTCCCATTGACGTCCTAAAATGGCATTAGAGTACCTATATAAAGTTTTCTTTGAACAGCATATTTGTGTTTATATTTTTGAAATTTTTCGCCGAACATTTGTGTTCTGCCAGTATTTATGCTTTTTGAAGTCTGGTTATGGATGTTTATTAAGGAGAGGACAGCTGGGCACCCTAGGGCGGTAAATGTAAACTTTCATAACGTTTTTAATCAAGTTTTCGGGTTTTATGGCTTTCACGGTGTATTTTGGCGATCTTTAAGTGAACTTTTGAGTTAGGTCTCTATTTGTTATTTTTGTTTTCTTATCACTAAATCTCATTAACGACAGGTACCGATGTACTTCCAATGTAAAGAGATAGAAAGGAATTCAAATGATGCTTCAGCCAATAGTTTCACCTTTTTTGTTGTTTAATTGGTTTTAAAAATAAATCTCATGAAGAATAAAAGGAGCATGGGGCTTTCTAAAGATATACCAACGATGTTTTATATTAGTTGAGGTCAAAAAAATTATGACTATCAATGGATTATGCTTTTGAGCTTTAAATTCGTGTCCTGAAAAATATTAATTGACTTTTTTTCTTTGAAAATGTTTTTGCTTTTGGCTTCTATATATCTCATCCATGACAGCTCTCAGGGACTTTCTAGCGAAATCAACATAATTTTTTAGTGGTTTGTAAAGAAAAAAAAATTACTTCGAAACTGATTTTTCTAAAACGAAGAACAATTGACTTTGAGTTTTGTCGGTTTTGAGTCAAGTATTTTTTGTTGTCTTGTCTCTGAATCTCAACAGTAAAAGTTCTCATCAGAGTTCTTTGCTGTTTTAGAGGTAACATTTTATATTTGAAATTACTACGACACCACTGACCTTTGGAAACTTTCAGTGATTTTTCCCCTTTGTTTGTTAGAATTGACTTGTATTGTTATTTTGTTCGCTACGTGCAATTACGAAATGATGTTTACACTTATAAATTATTGAATACTATAACACTGTTACAGCTTTTCAATTGTTGCTAATTTTTTTTAAATAAGAGGTTAGGTGTTAAAATTGAAGCCATAAAAAAACTTACAAAGTTTTGCGAGGTCCTTTTTCCTACTTGATATTTTTTTGTCAGAGGTTATCCACAAAATTATAGTTTATTGTGATTAATGTTATGTTTGTATTTTCAAAATATTTGGAAGAACATGGAGTTTTCTTTTTGTCCAAATGTCTTCTGTTTCATTTCGCGTTTATTCTTGCCTCGAATGTTTGGCTTACGATCAAGGGCAGGGCCACCGTTATGGTAAAGATTTTGAAAGTCGAGTTATCAGCTTTTCTTCTGCGCATTTTATCCCAGAAAATGTGTTCATCTTTTTCTATTCAGTAGACTTCCTCGACTTCGGTTAAGACCAGCACATCATAAACACTCTGCTGCTGAATTCTAACATTCTGCTGAATTTTTTCTTAACGTCATTTATTGCGACGTGCGTTTTCAGCCAATTGACTGATAAATTTTTGCGCGCACTTAATAAATCTTATCTGAGAATGCAAAATCTAAATTAAATAGGGGTTTGCAAGAGTTTAGTTTGAAAATTGAATAGCAGTTAAATTCAGAATTTCGTTTTTGATCTTTCCTCAACTAAATGTGAAATGTGTTAGTCAGTTCAATTTTGGTTTGCTCTAATAAAAAGAACATAGCTGACAGATTGCCAGAAAATAGCCGCAATAGCTTCGTAGATCTGCCGTTACAAAAAAAGTAAAAAAGACAGACCAAAAAGAAATTTAATCTTTTCATTAAGGGCTGAGATGTTATATTTTAATTAAGAATCTGTATAAGTTATTGCTGCCTCAATTAACTGCTCTCAAATGACCTTCATTTAGAGTTACACACATTCGCTTGACCTTATCTTCTTGAATTAAAGTAAACAAAAGTCAAAGTGAGGAAGTCATTTTTGAGAGTTAGGTAAGTCACGTGTGAACAAATGATTAATCACGCGAGTGAACAAAAACTCGCTCCACTGAGAGTGAAAAATGACTTCATGCACGTAATTCAGCTAAAATTGCAAGAAAAATGAATAAAAAGCTGATTTGAAGTGATTGTGACGTCATATGGTCGTGACAAAAATCTTAACGAAAAAAAAACAAGAGAAGGCCAATAATAGCCTCAGCTATCGCTTCGCGGCTATTAAAAACAGACTGCCATTAACTTGAGTGGTACCTCTGCCTCTTCCAATTTGAGGATATATCAAAATATAAATTACATGATCTACACATTTTTGTAAATTTTGCTGTCTCTTCTTGATCTGATAGATAATTAAGCCAAAAATCAAGATGAGCCGTGTGGGAAAATTACGTGCTAACGCACATTGCCGAGCCTCCTTGTTACATCAACAACTCAGTCCCTGAAAAGGGCATTGCGTTTATAGACTTTTCATCTCCACATCTTCTATTCTAAAATCTACTTGAAGACTTGCATTTAATACCTAAAGTCACTTACCTCAGTTCAAATTAACTGTTATCTAAGAGTTCAGATTAACTGTTATCTATTAAGTAACTTAACTGTTATCTAAAAAAATTAATTTGTGCAATTTAAAAGTAGATTTTAGCCCTTGAACGTTGACTGATCAATATGCTCAAATTAAAACTCAGTTTATGACTATTTCAGTTCAGTAGCAACAACTTATAGCTCCAGATAATAATAAATTTTAGCTTACTTTCTGGCAAGGATTCCTCTGCAGTATGCCTGGAACTCAATCATCAAGTCTGTCAGTTTGTGATCTCTCTCCTCTTCTAACTGAGCCAACACTCCAGTCTTGAAAAAGATCTTGCTCGATCCCAACTTGTATAAACCCTCTTTCAGTTCCAAACTGTCCAGCTGAAACAGAGGACATGTGGTGGGTTGTACATAGCATCAAATGAGATTTAAGTCAGAAGAGTACCGACCGACGGAAAATTTTCTTCTTGCCAACGGAAAATATCTAACTTTACTATTGACGGTCAAACGCACACCTTTGGCGCATCAATAAAGAGCGCCACTTAAAAAATTGTCCAAATTGAGGTCAAAAGCAATTTGACAGGAAAAATTGTCATAATTTTAACAGAGCCAAATTGATATTTGCTAATGAATCAGTACATTATCCTGGCAGCTCAGACGTTGACTTTGGAATGTTTTAGGGGTCAAGTTAAGTTCTAGACATCATAAAGCATGAAAATAGTCCACTGAACAGGAAGTTGAGACCATTTATGTCATGCTTCACGTATAAAAACGAACAGCCAAATGTGAATTTTTCCTATAGCTCAACTTTTCAACTCACACTGCGTGATTTGAATCCCAGGGATTGACATGAAAGTTCTTTTAACTTTTGGCTATGGTCCTGAAATTTACATGTTTGAATGGAAAAATAATTTAATGACAAAAATATCTAGTGACAAATACGCACAAAAACTACTGACTGACCATCATTTTGGCAGCCGCACGTCCGTCCATGAACTCCCTCTGTAGCACTCCTGGGCACAGGATCTCGTATCTAGTGCGGAACTCCTGGAAGGGGATCCTGTTGGGGTATCCCTGTCTGCAGATACGGATCCCCTCCACCACTCCGTTGCACCTTAATTGGTCCAGCACCAGGGGAGCATTGATCTCACCCGCCTATAAAACACAGTGCAAAAACAGTGCAAAATTCCAAATGAGGCTCCTAACATAGGACAAAAAGAAACAGAATTATCAAGTTGCTTAAGGCCGAGAAGGTCAATCAGACCAACGAATAGCATTGACGCTGTTAGTTTAAACCAACGATGGCGTACACGGGGTATACTAGAAAACATAGCCGGCAGATTGCCGGAATAGCTGCGAAAGAATAGACCTGCGTTCCATATAATAGAGATAGAAACAGATACAGATCTAAATTGAAAAAAAATCGACGCCGCTCAAAAAACTAGGTAAAAAAACATTCAGCGATAAATTAATAAAGTTTGTTAAAATTCAGTCCGCAGAAGCCTCTTATCAGGGCCCGTTATTACACATATGAGTTCCTTTGACCTTAAACAAATTCAAATTAAACTTAAGTTTTAAAGTGCAAAAGTCATTTTATTGAGTGAGGTAAGTCACTTGTGATCAAAATCTAATCACGCAAAAGACTTTTGCTAAAGAGAGTGAGAAATGACGTCACGCGCGCAAATGCCGCTAGTGAGAGGAAGAAGTCATTCAGAAAATTTGACTTTTTCAGCTTTGCTGTGTGAAAAAATGTAAAACGAAAAAAGAGCGCCAGACGACGAAACAAAAAACATAGCCGGAAGAATTCCGGAAGCGACTCGAAGCACCAAAACTTCACAAAAAGCTGAAGCCATTACCTTTTGTATTAAACCATTAACTCATTACCTCCCCGGGTCTGATCTAAAAATCGGTGAAATTTAAACCACTGTCACCAAGAGAAAGAAAATGCAGCAAAATTTTATTATTGAAAACGTTTGGTAACGTTAAAAAAGTCTGAAATTTTTAGGATGGTCAAAAAACTGATAGCCTGACAAAACTGACAGGGCCATCAACTGCCCTCAGAAAATTATTGATTCTAATCTCAAAAAGATAGCGAAAGCAAACGGCAGATAAAAACTTCTCAAAAAAGACAGGAAAGTCAAAATTATTCAAAAAAGAGTGCTCAAACTTAAGAATCAGAGAACCACTACAATTAGATTTCTAATCACGGCAATTAAGACAAAAATAATACATGATTCTTCCTTGTTGTATATATGCTAGACAACAAGATTTCATACTAATTCAAAAATTAAATTAATCATAGAAAAACAAAAGCAACAGAATAATATTCAAGGGCAAAAAATCGTCTAAAAACAATACCAAGCCCGGAAGAAAGTTGCAATGAATAGTAATAAGTAGAAATTTTGAAAAAAAACTTTCTAGCAAACACCCAGTACTGCCTTATTTTGAAATAAATCAATTGCAAACCGAAGAAACCAAGATCTAAGAAAAAGCTGAATTCATTCAATTTTTTAACAATTGAAAAAATCAATATAACGAATATAAAAGTAGGTGCCAGGACAAAACTAGAATGATACAAACAAGAATGTGAAAACTATGGACACAATGTTAGGAACACCGTAACAAAAAGACCAATTCTTGATTTTTGAAAGTTAAAAATCAAATTTTAAAAAATCAAGAACGAGTACATTTCATTGATCAGCATTCGAGACATAAAAAAGACAACGAGTCATTCGAGACAAAAATCGAAATTGCTGAAGAGAATAAAACAAGAAAAAGCAGAATTCAGACATGCGAAACAATGAAACATTTTGCAAAAAAGTGGTCAAAAAATATTTAAGACTGCATTTAAATAAAAATTATGTTTTTTCAAAAACTTAACACCAAAAAATGATTGAAAATTTATTGAAACAAAAATAAAGTCCCTCATGTTCCCCAAAATACTATTTCTAGTAAATAAAAGCAAAATACAAACAAAAAACTGAAAAAAATTGGCAAAAAACTACGAAAATCGGATTAGCAAATGTACAATTTTATGAAACAAAAGTACATCGAGGTAGAAAAAGGCATTGAGTATATGAATTATCAAAGGGAAGTTGCCATATTAACTGATTTTTGACAAAAAAACAGCTAAAACATACAAAAATGAAGAAATTAATAGAAAAAAAGCCAAAAATTAACTAAAGATCAAGAAATATGTGCCAATTTCGCATTTGAAACGCAATTTCAGGCTATGCTAAATACTGCGCTATCAATTTCTGGGGTTTACATTTCAACATAGCATCGATTAAAAAATATTTCTACAAAAAACCAAATTACAAGCAAAAAAACTAGGCCACTTAGACGAAAAAACGGCTAAAAACGGTTATCTATATGTGCCATTCAGTCAAAAACTATTTTTCAATGTCAAAAAGTCATTCACTAAACGCAGCGCATGACCAAAAAACTTCTCTCGCTCAGAAAAAATTAGTTCACACTGCAATTTTACTCGCTTTCGCTTTTAGGTCAAAACATCGTCTGAACGAATAGTACTTCCGGTAAAAAAAAACTTAAGAACATAGCCGGAAGAATTCCGGAAGCGACTCGAAGCACCAAAACTTCACTAACAAAACCGTAATTGCAGCTGAAGCCATTACCTTTTGTATTAAATCATTAACTCATTACCTCCGCGGGTCTGATCTAAAAATCGGTGAAATTTAAACCACTGTCACCAAGAGAAAGAAAATGCAGCAAAATTTTATTATTGAAAACGTTTGGTAACGTTAAAAAAGTCTGAAATTTTTAGGATGGTCAAAAAACTGATAGCCTGACAAAACTGACAGGGCCATCAACTGCCCTCAGAAAATTATTGATTCTAATCTCAAAAAGATAGCGAAAGCAAACGGCAGATAAAAACTTTTCAAAAAAGACAGGAAAGTCAAAATTATTCAAAAAAGAGTGCTCAAACTTAAGAATCAGAGAACCACTACAATTAGATTTCTAATCACGGCAATTAAGACAATAATAATACATGATTCTTCCTTGTTGTATATATGCTAGACAAGATTTCATACTAATTCAAAAATTAAATTAATCATAGAAAAACAAAAGCAACAGAATAATATTCAAAGGCAAACAATTGTCTAAAAACAATACCCAGCCCGGAATAAAATTGCAATGAATAGTAATAAGTCGAAATGTTGGAAAAGACTTTCTAGCAAACTCCCAGTACTGCCTTATTTTGAATCAAATCAATTGCAAACCGAAGAAACCAAGATCTAAGAAAAAGCTGAATTCATTCAATTTTTTAACAACTGAAAAAATCAATATAACGAAAACATAAGTAGGTGCCACGACAAAAATAGAATGATACAAACGAGAATGTGAAGAATATGGACACAATGTTAGGAACACCGTAACAAAAAGACCAATTCTTGATTTTTGAAAGTTAAAAATCAAATTTAAAAAAATCAAGAAAAACGAGTACATTTCATTGATCAGCATTCGAGACATAGAAAAGACAACGAGTCATCCGAGACAAAAATCCAGCTTGCTGAACAGAATAAAACAAGAAAAAGCAGAATTCAGACATACGAAACAATGGAACATTTTGCAAAAAAGTGGTCAAAAAAAATTTAAGACTGCATTTATGAAAAAAATTTATCTGTTTTTTTCAAAAACTTAACACCAAAAAATGATTGAATTTTTATTGAAACAAAATTAAAGTCCCTCATCTTCCCCAAAATACTATTTCTAGTAATTAAATGCAAAATACAAACAAAAAACTGAAAAAAAATTGCAAAAAACTACGAAAATCGGATTAGCAAATGTACAATTTTATGAAACAAAATTACATCGAGGTAGAAAGAGGCATTGAGTATATGAATTATCAAAGGGAAGTTGCCATATTAACTGATTTTTGACAAAAAACAGCTAAAAGATCCAAAAATGAAGAAATTAATAGAAAAAAAGCCAAAAATTAACTAAAAAAATCAAGAAATATGTGCCAATTTCGCATTTGAAACGCAATTTCAGGCTATGCAAAATACTGTGCTAACAATTTCCCGGGTTTACATTTCAACATAGCATCGATTAAAAATTATTTCTACAAAAAACCAAATTACAAGCAAAAAAACTAGGCCACTTAGACGAAAAAACGGCTAAAAACGGTTATCTATATGTTGCCATTCAGTCAAAAACTACTTTTCAATGTCAAAAAGTCATTCACTAAACGCAGCGCATGATCAAAAAACTTCTCTCGCTCAGAAAAAATTAGTTCACACTGCAATTTTACTCGCTTTCGCTTTTAGGTCAAAACATCGTCTGAACGAATAGTACTTCCGGTAAAAAAAAAAACCTTAAGAAAACCAATACTCCTCTTCGAGTCGTAAAAAAACCAAGAGCACCGCAATATAGCTACGCTCAGCTTACAGCTTCGCAGCTATAAAAAAAATTGTGTTGCCAATTATAAATGCTACCAATATTTTACTTAATTCTCTGTCTCTCCTAGTCTTTATTTCGATGCACAATCACGCTCTTTGTTTGCGTCATTGTGCGTCAACTTAAAATCAGGACTGTGGTTTTCAATGTATTGAAATTGCAGGTCAGTTTCCAAAACTTGACAATTTCTTTCAAAACGTGACTCAAGTTTATATCAGCCATTTTTAGACATACCTTTTTCTTGTAATTGGGGATGATGCATCGGACGAAGTTAGGGTTTGTGTTTTCTAAGGTGTTCATGAGTTTGTTCAACTGTTCTCTGTAGAACTGTCCGACTGTTCTGAACATGCCTGACTTCCTGGTCCTCGTGGCCCCGAAGGGACTGTCGTTAGCACCAGAGCCCACACTGTTCATGATGTTGGTGGCTGTGAAAATACACAAATACTTTTCTATAAAATTCTCAGATCCTATGAGACAAAGTTCGAACAATAGTTAGCTAGTTCAATTACTATCCTTAGAAAAAAACAGCGCATATCTCAATACAAAAATCTCAGATCATAAGGTTTCCATATTCATGGCAAACATGGCAACTTTGACTCACTGATAGATAATTTTACTATTCTAACTTCAGCGTATCGAAAAACATAAACCGACTAAAGTCGGACGATTTGTTCTCGAATGACAGGAGTGGCACTTCCACTTTAAGGAAGTTTTTTATGATTGCAAAAAAGCTGACCCAGACAGGTTCGAACCCACAACCTACAGATTAACAGTCTCATATGTAAACAACAAATCTATGAAACCCTCACACTCACCGTCTTGCCAGAGTGACTTGACAAACGGATCCGAGGACGCCTTTAAGAGTTCAACGATGTTCTCATTCAACGGATCGCTGTTCTTCTGGATCCACTGGCTCGAGTTGTAAGTTACTACTCCGGCGTAGTGTTTGATGTTGAACTGGTACTCGTTAGATCGAGGCGGCTTCTTGAAGATGGGGGAGTCTTTGTGGTTTGCAACTAGTTTCTCAACAAAGCTCTTGTCAGTTGAGTTTGGCATCAGGCAATCTTCATCCAGTAGAGTGAAGACACCCATTGGCTAAAATAGCAGACGTCGTCCGTTTATAAAGCACGATAGTTAAGCAAACTTTAAAAGTGAAAGTTATTCAGAAAAGTTATTCTAAGATACGTGGGGCCGTAAAAACTTCATCTGAATATAGCTTTGTGACAGATTCTTTATCATTGATACCAATTTACTGATTTACTCGTTAAAGCTTGGTGATATCAAAAGTCTTGTCCTCTCGCTAATCTAATCGGATGGTATCAAGTTAAATGTAGATGACAATTTAACTCTAATTTGAACCAGCAGCCACAAAACTAGATTATACACTTGTGAATGAAAGAAAAATTTAGATCACGCAAAACTAAAAAATCGCGTAAAAGTCACTCGATAAAGCAAAAATGTTGCATAAAAAAGCCTACCACGTTTCCATTAATTGCTTCAAACTTCCTTCAAGATCAATTAAAAAAATATTGAATGCAAAATTTTTCCTTTTCTTTGTTTATCAAGCAATCAAAAGCAAGAAGCTTGATACTTCTCAATTGAAGTTTTCTCAAGATCCAGGGCGTGTGATTTACCTTCTCAAGGAGGTCGATACAAGGCTTCAGATCCAGTCCATAATCAACAAAGTGCCAGTCGATGTTCTCGGCCTGATATTCTGCTTGTTCTTTTATGAACATGGTGTGATTGAACAGCTGCTGCAGCTTCTCATTCGTGTAGTTGATGCACAGCTGCTCATATGAATTGTCCTACAAACAAGAATTTATCCATGCTCAATTATTAGACACACACAAATTTATCAAAATACTTTGAGGTCAATTTTTTTTTCAAACGCATCCATAAGGTTCAAACATAACTATGTACGGGTTGCTCTCGTAAATTAGGTCAAGTATAGATTTTTATCGGTACCTGATGGTTGCTCAATTACACCGAGCCATAACGATTCCACAAAATGCTCTACATTTCTCCAATTCTTGTGCTGATATACTACAAACGACATCAATACTGATGATCTGTCTAACTGAAATTGCATTTCATTTTTGAGGGAGATTTTTGGAGGAGAAGAGGGAGGGTTTACTCTTCTGCATATGGGAAAATAATAACGGAAAGTTGACAGTTAAAACTAACGTGTACGTATGTAATATAACAGAATTACTTACTTGCTGCTGTTAATATTTCTGATTGATTTATTTTCCAGAGACTTTTTTAAATTACAAACACGTTCAGTGAACGTCTTTTATGGCCAGAAGAATTTTATTTCTGCAAATAATTCAGCAAACAATTCAACTCACTCATATCAGTCTCAAGAAAAGCTACAATTCATCTGCAACCACGCCTCTTAGTTCTCCAAATCAGACTTCAAGACAAGCAAAAAGAAGCAGAAAGGTTCGACAAATATAATTAGGTTCACTAGAAATTTATAAAAACCAATTATCTCATTCAATTAACGAACAATTATTAGCTTCTAACGATCAATCAATAAAAAACTGAAGGCTCGAGACAACTTACACATTTTATAAAGTAATTTAAAGCGTACGGCTCTATGAGAGCTCCTCGGCCACAGGACGTTTGAGAGAAATTAATAACATTTGAACAAAGTTAAAATTAACCGAATAAGGTAGAGAAAAAGGCTAAACTTTGTGTTTTAACATTGTCAAAGCTATTTCTCTGTCTCTAAAAAGGTTTCATTGAACCCTAAAAGACAGAACCTTCAGAATTGACAGAAAAAAATGGCAAAAATCACAATCAATTTTGTTGTCCAACTTTCGCATTACCAAAAGATAGAGCACAATAAACAAAAGTAAATCAGAATTAAGGCTTGCCAAAGACCGTTATGAAGCTTAAGCGACGTTAATGTAGCAGTAGAAATACTGGATGTACACCTCCATTCAATCAGAGACTGAGAAGACACTATTCTCTTTTATATAGAGAGAACTTCACTAACTATAACCAGTCTATTAGTTAGATACACCATGTGTATACTCCTGACTCCGGTGCTGTACTTTACTACCACCGTTATAATTGTTCTGACCCTCTTGAGGGGGGAGGAACTATATACTCAAATGGGTTTTTTTTTGTTCCGTGAATTTTCGCGGCTCGATATATTCATCGTAGAGAGTTGAGACTGGTATCATTAGAAAGCTCGTCCAGCGTAGAATATGGAATTAAAAAGATTTTTTTAATTTTTGTTTTATACAGGGAGTTATTGAGGTTTAAACTTCTGAGAAAAGAACAGTGAATTCACGCTGTTTTTATTCACATTTTCCGGAATTTTTGCCTAAATTTCCGTCAATTTTTCTAAAATTTGTTATAGTTTTTAAGAATAGTGTCGTTGATTTTATTTTTGAAGACGAACAAGCATTGTTGATAGTTTTGAATTAATTTTTTTGGTCAAAAAATCTGGATAAACATTTCAAAATTTAGCCTTTTTCATCAAAAACAGCACGAAATAAGCTACTTTAGTCCACTTTGATTAAATTTGCCGACAGTACACCCCCAAACAACAATCATACAATCTTTGTAGACTCAGAGGAGGACTATTTCTACTTCAGAGTCCGCTGAGAGTGCACTGTAGTTAAAACTTTCCGTTTTTTGCTAACTTTACTCGTTGATTATCAAAAATGCAGAATTTATTTTGAGTTTTCAACTAACAAATTATCTATATCTACAACATTCGAAAAATCAAGTGTTCCTAACGGACAATAAGTATTAGCAGGGCTAGTTTTGGGCCATTCTTGGACTGTTAAAATCCAAAAAAAAATCCGGTTGTAATCAGTCGGTCTTTTTTTTAAAAAAAAAGACTTTTTTTTTAATAATAAAGAACAGAACATATCAAATCAAAGCTCAGGAGTGATAGGTCCAACCAATTCACTTGCTAAACAGCTCCAAGCTAATGCATTTAGTTTTTTAATTGAAAGTTTATGGTCGTTTCTTTTTAAAAATAATTGACTTTTCAATAAATAATGGCTTAATTAACTTTTCCTCTATTTTTTTCTTAATTTGTTCAACTTCTAGCTTAGTGTCAGCAAAGAAAGACTGCTTCTTCTTACTACTGATTAAACATTCATTATCTGTTGCAGTTTTAAGCCTGAAGTTATTGTTTTCTGGCTTTGATACTACAAGATTTCAGATTTTTGTTTGTTTTGATATTTGCCAGTTTTTCACGTTTTCTAATTTTTTCACATTATCACATTATTGACCGTTCTCATGTCACCTTATTAGCATTCAGAATAAGGCACAATTGAACATATTAAAATCCTGAAAGATATATATCATCGTTTTAACGGCCTCGACGCCTCTTTCTTGAAGAAATCAATTGAATTTTTCAATTTTGTCTCTAACTGTCATTTATACTTTTTGTCGTTTCGGTCGTATGAAATTTCCTGTATAGAGATAGCTTTCATTGGCTTTTCATGGAAGAATAGAAGAACCGATATTCTGATATTAGTAGATAGCTGATGGCTTTCATGACTTGTGAAAACAATCGTTTTCCAAAATTTAAAAAAAAAAACTTTTTAACTTCGCAATTTTGTTCTTTTTATGTTTCTTTTTGTTACCTAATCACGTTAGTTAATTACAGGTCAAATATGACATTATGGGTGTCAAGGGAATAAAAGGGATTGGTGTCCCAAAATCTTTTTTTGAAGAATTTGTTATGACCTTACTGGCTTCGACACCGGTTTTTCACAAAAAAAAGTAAATTAATTTGATTTTTGTCATATTTGACGTACTTTTTCTAGATGCAAGAAATATTCTGGATAATTACAGGTTTCGAGGGCTTCCTTTTCATGAATAAACGACCTTATTTAAATAGCTCTTTTTGTAATTAATGCCTTTCATGACATTGAACGTAATTTTGTTTCGAAAAAAAAATTAAAAGTATTACATACCTTAGCACTTCGCTTTTTTGCCTACACGTTACCTAGTCTTACTAATGAATGGCCACGTATTACATTATAGCTGTTTGAAGAAGGCGCAATCATGCCAAAATTTGGCTTGACGGTTTTGACAGCGTTTTCTGGCAAGTTTCAATTGAAATTTTGTTTGTTCTTTGTTGTTCTTTTTAGCCGCTTTAAAAAATGAATAAGGCAGGTCCTAATGCCCTTCTATAGAAGCAGTGGTAATCGTAAATTTGTGGTAATATTAATTGATTCCTAATGGTATTTATTACTTTGAAGTTAACTGTTTCAAATAAGTTAATTTTTTACTTTACTGTTTTTGTTCGTTTTTGTATAACTGTTACCAAACCTTTGTATGGGCTGGTCGCATATGATTTCTGGTGATTTATAAGTTATTTTTGTTTAGTTTTAGGTTTATCTGACGGTATGTTAATTTTATTAAATTTAGTTTCTAAGAGGGACATAAATTTTTTGATGTAATTAATGTTTGTTGTTGTTGTTTGATTTTGCTGTTCGTCTTGACTCGCTTTCTTAATATTGACATATTACAGCAATCTAATGCATCAATATTTACTCCACTGAGTTATTTGCTTTGGAAATCTTATCGTTCATAGAGAATTTTTTGAAAAAGACTTGGGCTTTTTTGGGATTCTTAAAAAATAATTTTTGGGTTTTTCTATCTGTTCCTCATTTGGTAGACAATTATGCCAAAATTGTGGATGGGCGGGGTCGGAACCTTATGTGCCATCGCACATTACCGAGCCGCCTTATTGAAGTATATCTTCAGTGTTTTACTGAGTCGGTTAGTCTGAGAGATATAGGTAAGCCTACTTTCGCTCGCAGAAATAAGTAGCTCTAGCTCTTTATACTTTAAGGCTGTAAAAGGAGCCCATCTCGGGTCTGCCTTAATAACTTTAAACCCATCTAACCAAAAACTCAAATGATGAAACGAAAACTACAAAAAGTGACCTTTTTACGTCGAATTTAGGGCTTCCCAGCAAATTCAGCACTCTAAGCACATGAAAAACACCTTAGAGTCTCGAATGAAACTTAAATCCCGCAGAGCGTTAACTGTTTATCCCTAAATCGTCACTCTAATTTGGCCTCTCATAAAGCCGAAAAGAGTTAACAGATCTTAAAGACAGCGTACCAATACAATCCATTTACCTTGGATTGTAAAAAAATAGGGCCTCTATAATAGCCGACTAAGAAGATGACGGCGGCTATTAACAGGCATCAGACTTCGAAACTAAAGCTAATTAAGACAAAGTTTAAATTACGGGCATCGAAAACTGTGCTTTGTGGTTTTATCCCGCTTCTATTTTTAATCGTTTTCCAACAATTACTCCCCTAGAATTGAGTTGCTTCCTGAAAAACTGATTTTAAATGCAGAAAGTGAGCATTATGATTAAGGAATGAATTTAGCGCACAGAAGTCAAAAAGACTTCACGCAAGATGTTGAAAAAGCCCCAACAAAAGGTAACGAACAGATTGCCGGAATAGCTGCGAAAGAATAGACCTGCGTGTCGTATAATAGAGAGAAAAAGAGGCAGATCTAAAATGAAAAAAATCGACGCCGCTTAAAAAGCTAGGTAAAAAAACAATCAACAATAAATTAATAAAGCTTGTTAAAATTCATCCCGCAGAAGCCTCCTATTAGGGACCTTTACTGCAAATAGGAGTTCCTTTGACCTTGAACAAATTCAAATTAAACTCAAGTTTTAAAAAGCAAAAATAATTTTATTGAGTGTGGTTAAGTCACTTGTGATCAAAATCAAATCATCCAAAAACTTTTGCTAAACAGAATGAGAAAGGACGTCACGCACGCAAACGCCGTTAGTCAGAGGAAGAATTCATTCAAAAAATTTGACTTTTTCAGCTTTGCTGTATGAACAAATGTAAAACAAAAAACAGCGTCAGACGACGCAACAAAAAACATGGGAGGACAAGTCCTAAAATACAACTCAAAGAAATTTCATGGACTAACCAAAAACTAGACCTAGAAAAAAACCTAAACAATTAGTGAATTGAAAACCAATTCTAAAAAACAGATAAAACCAACAAAAAATCAATGTCAAAAGGCCGCATGTGAATAAAAAACCACTAGCGAGAAATGGAAAATCGGTTCAAACAAAATACCAGGCTCAGAATAAACTATGAATGGATTGGAAAAACCAGTTAGAAAAAAACCAATCCCAAAAATCGGAAAAACAGTAAAAATCAAAGTGAAATTGCGGCATGTGAACAAAAAACCACCAGCTAGAGAGCGAATTTTTGTTCAAACACCGTTTTATCACTCTACTATAAATTTAGAGCAAAAAAATTTCACGCCGCAAAACCACTCGCTCTTTCGCTCCACTTTCTGTTTCGGCGTGACTAAAATTACTACTCCAATTTGACTTGAAAAATCATGAAAATCTTTGAACAGATCTTAAAACATAGCCGGAAGAATTCAAGAAATGACTAGGAGAAAATTGCCCATACCTATGACTAAACAACTAAAACAACTATTGTAAACCCTGAACCTCCACAAATGCCATAAACGATTTAAAGAATTGAAACAGCATTCAAAAACAAATTGAACGAAAAAGAACTAGAAAAATTTAATGACTTTTTTAATAGTACAGGGAAACATTCAGCCGAAAAGTTCCTTTGCAATTAGAGCAATAAAAAGCTCACAAAACAAAGGGCAAGACATATTAAGCTCACAAACTTGTCTAAGATTAAAAAGAACTGCAAAAAAAATTAGAAAAATGGTTTAAATTTTCTCAACTTTTCCGTCAATTTTCCTATGGAAAAGTGATTTATACCCAGAAAACTTTAGTCAATTGGTATCTGAATATTCCTTAAGTAACAAAATTCTATTCAAATCCAACTTAAAGCATTAAAACAAACAAAACAGGCAAAAAATTTCTATCAAAACAAGCCTAAAACTAATACATTATCATAATCAAACCTCATAACCATCAAAAGTTGGAAAAAAACTGCTTATAAAAGCCGCACGTGAACACAAAAATTTTGCTCGCTCTTTCAAAAACAGTGGTATGAACAAAAACCATTCTCTTTTCGCTCCGCTCTTCACTTTTGTTCAGAACCAAAATCACTCCCAAATTTTTTCGCGCGTTTCATTTCCCGTTTAAAACTCCAATAAAAATTGATCAAAAAAAGACTTTTCAATACTCCTCTTCGAGTCGTAGAGACAGCGCCCCAATACAATTCAAATTCTTTGAATTGTAAAAAACCAAGAGCACCGCAATATAGCTCGGCTCAGCTTATACTCACGTTTGACATTTTAAACGAGTAAGTATTCGTCCTTTACAAACATGAGCGCAATAATAGCTAGCTGAGTAGATGGCGCGGCTACTTATTAGTACTATTTGGACTTTTTTTGTCTAGACACGTGTGTTTGAAAGTCTTCAGCAGAAATTTTTGCATTTTTTAAAGACCAAACCCGTATCACAATGACGTTTAAATGCAAATTAACATACCTGGAAAATTTCGAATCCCGCGATATCCAAGATTCCCACAAATGACACTCCCTGTCTCTTATTCTTGTCCAGACTCTTGTTTATTCTCATAACAATCCACTTGAACATCTTCTCATACGTTGCCTTAGCACATGCCTCAAGGGTGTTCACAACTTGGGTCTTGTTCTGTGCCTTCACAACCATCTCTCGGCCAACCTTCAATTTGGGTTTCAGAAGGGCATTCGAGAAGTGCTGGCTGTTCACGCCCAACAAATGTGATACTCTCTGGGCAACTGAAACAATGTTAGTTTGAAATACGTCCGTCTTCATTGAAAAAGGAATCAGGACAATTTACCCAGAAACAATCTACCTATCCTAAAATTGATATCGCATCATATTGCTTACGTCACCTGTCAGTTATGTAATTCTTACAATTTTTTTGAGTAAAATAATTCATTCGGGTCAAATGTCATTTAGGTGATAATTGCAAAGAGTAACCCTCATCAAAGCTCACTGATTTCGATTACTTGCTTTAAAAAAAAAAAGACTATTGTTAATTTCCTCTGGTACACATAAGTATAAAAAGCAAATGGTAAAAGAGGCAATGTAAAGTTAAGAATATAACATTATGTAAAATTATAAAATCATTAAATTACTTAACTAAAAATTTGACCTTACATTATTAAAAAATTGCCTAAAATGCGAACATAAAATGTTCTCACAATTTTATATGTACATCGTGAAGATTAAAAATTAAAATTAAAATCTAATGCTCTCAATATCATCTTTAATATCAGTTACTTTTGGGTCCTTCAAAAATTCTTTCCAAAAATATTCTTTCAGTTGTTTTTTTAAGGAAGCTTTCGATGTTGTTTTCAGTCTAATATTAGAAGGCAGACTATTATAAATTGGAATGGCTTGTGCAATAAAAGAATCAGTTAAAAACTTATTGTTCTTTCTTATATCGAAAGTTACTTTTTTTGACCTGTCATGTTGTTTTATTCTCATGGTAGAGAGAGGTTCAATTTTATATGCTGGAAGATCGTTGCTGAGTAAGCGAATAAAATATTTTGAGCAACGATATTTCAAGAGAAAAGAAACTGGTAGTATTTTGTTGCGAAGTTTGAGATCTGTAGACCGATCGTATTTTCTCCTATTAAAAATGGATTTTATTCCCCAATTCAATTGTTTTTCTAAAGTTGTGAGTAATGACTTTTGCAACCCTATCAGAATTAGAGCGGAATAATGTAGATGACTTATTACTATTGCATTAAGTAATAAGACTTTCGTTTTCTGTGGTAAACTTTTACTTAGTGTATTCAAAACTTTTATTCCACAAGCCATTCTCTGAAGAATCTTTTTCACTTCTCCATCAAATTTTAGTTTGCTGTCTATAATTACGCCAAGATACTTCACACTATTTGATTCTGCTATTCTTTCACTGTCAACATTCAGAACAGTATTTGTTAACCTCTTCCTGGTGCTGAACACAATATATTCTGTTTTTTGTTTGTTCACTACTAACTGGGACTTTGCAAAAAAATCAATAATTTTTGAGATGTTATGTTCAAGTTTTGTTTTTGCCGATATTTCATCAGTGTCGGATGTAAAAAGAAAAGTGTCGTCTGCGTACTGTACAACCGTGCAATCCTCTTCAACAATCTTTGCTAAATCGTTGACGTAAATGTTAAATAATAGAGGTCCTAAAATAGTACCTTGTGGAACTCCTCTCTTCAAATTTATCCAGTCCGATTCAATTCCATTCAGAACAACTCTTTGCGTTCTTTTACTCAAATAATTCTCTACTAAATTGGTAGCATGTTCGTCGAAACCTATATTTTCTAGTCTCCGTAACAGTATTTTGTGGTTTATAGAATCAAAAGCCTTTGAAAGATCTAAAAACGCCCCTGTAACATTTTTTTTCTTGTTGAGTTCTAATCTTATTTGTTCTGTCGATTTCAGGATAGCATCAATTGTTGAAATTTGTTTTCTATAACCAAATTGACTAGCCGACAATAATTGCTCCCTTTCGAGGAAACTTGTGATTTGTGAACTGAACGCCTTTTCAAAAATTTTTGACAAAGCAGAAGTGACAGAAATAGGTCTATAATTGAGTGGGTCTTCGGGATTCCCTTTTTTGAAGAGTGGAGTTACACAAGCTTTTTTAAGATCTTCTGGAAATTTTCCTTCTGTAATGAATTGATTAATGAGATAACATAGTGGTTCCGCTAGCGCTGCTTTAGCATCTTTTATTGCCCAAGCTGGTATTTTTGAAGGACCGACTGGTTTACTTGTATTCAAAGAATCTATGAGCACATTTGTTTCCTTGGTTGTTATATATCGGAAATTGAAACACTTTCTCGGAGCAGTTTTAGGAGGAATGTTGTTTGTTTGTTGCAAGCCAATAATTGGAGCATGTAGTGCTAATGCTCTTTCAATGTGCTAATGCTCTTTCAATAAAAGAAAACCAGTTTAAATAACAAGTTTACAAGAGTATGATTAGTTTAAAAGAGCAAGGAAGATATATCCACTGAAATAATTTTACATTTTTTGGGATGTTTTCACTGAATATTTATTATTATTATTATTATTATTAATATATGTTATTCGGGATATATGTTATTCGGGTTTTCTGTTATTCGATAAGTTATCAAGGGTATTCAGGAATCGCTGAATAATTTTGTCGATTAAAGGATTTGACGAGGGTGGCTCCATCAAAATTTACCCAGCAGTGTATTACACTAAATTATCTCTTTTTTATCATTATTAAGCTGAATAATCTTTCCGATAAATTTGACAAAAGGGGTAAAATACTAGGCGTATTTTGTCAAACTGGGTATTTTGTCCTGAAACCGATGAGGGTAACTCTTTGTTATTTAAATTGCAGGACATTATAATTCAAGGTTCATTAAATATTGTCGGGCTACACCAATCATGCGCGTACAGCTACAGAGGTTTGAACAAAATCAACTGATTTATCAGGATTCGTTTATATAGTAGTTATATCCTCATAAACGGGAATGGAATTGAATATTACTAGTTAAATTATTATCAACGGGAATGTGATAGTCAGGAAGGCTAATGCGTTCTATATTTACGCTCAAGTGAATGGAGAGATTTTTAGAATCAATTTTTAAACAGCAAAGGGCAGAATTAGGGTTTACCTCTCCGCGGTCGAAGAACAGCTATAATTACACTAACTCAATCACCACGTGAATCTATCTCTCACTTGTACTTGAAAAAATCACTCTATTCGAGAGAAAGAATGATCGGAAGACAATTGACAACTAAATTGTGTGCATTTTTTTGGGTGGAAAATAAAATTTTGACAAAACTCGGATCTTTTCCGTTTGTGCCCCCCGTACGTTTTGCAACCTCCAGTAACAGAGCACGTGCCATTACATAGTAAATCATCATGTAAAAACGTGCGTCTAGGGGGGGGGGGGCGCAAATAATATGCACCCGCTAAGCTGGGGGGCACAAACCGAAAATATCCCATTTTTTATTGAAATAAATATTTGATGAACGGAAAAGATACGATTACCTGCTAGAATACTTTTTATCATTCTTTAACTATACGCTATGTCTATTTATATGCAGACTGAAAAACGGATATACAATTACTCATCCCTTTTGCTCTTTATTGCGTTAGGTAAAACAAATTCGGAAATGAAGCAACAGCAGCACATATGCTTAATTATCATTCCCATTGACGTGCAACAGTAGTGCTCACTGGCTATAATATTCTAGTTCAGTAGCAAGCTAATATTGTCAAGACCCTTTCTAGTTACCATTTGACAGTGAGGCCGCTAATCACAGCATTAGGTTATCCAAACGTTGTAAAACTACCACCAAGGCTGATGTGCTATCTCATGGTCAGAAAATTACAATGCGCATGGGGTCGATGCCCGCATTACAATGAAGGGTGCTCCCGAGTCGCCAAAAAGTTGTACTAGGGGTGGGGGGGGCTGTAGCCTGAATGGGACTAAGAAACTCACTAGGGGGTTCAAACAACCTCCTTGGAGGTTATTAGATACCACTATTAAGATTTAAAGTGAAACAATTGCACCAGTTTTGGCAGACTTATAATTTGACTTTTAGTATTAAAACACTCACCTGCACATTTTAAAATGCCGAAAGTCTGCAGTGCCAGAAGTTAAAATGCCAGAAGTTGCTACTTAGCCAGAAGTCTAGTTGACTTTCGTCATTTTAAAACGTGCGCGTTTCGTGTTTTAAGCATGGTTACGTGACTCCGCAGAAGTCGCTTCGAAATTCTGACTTAATATCTTGAACCGCTTCGCCGTTATCGATAAACGCCAGAGGTTCTCAGTGACTTCAAGCAGAGTCACGTCACCATTACTTAAATAGCCGCTAATTGAGTTCAACTGCTTGAAATTGTAAATGAAAGAGCACTTTAGATCACGCAAAACGCAGAAAGTCAAGGGCGTAAAAGTCCCTCGAAAGTCAAAAAACAGTCTCGTGAAAATAAAATTTTGCATAAAAACATAGCCAGTAGAATACCGGAAACGACTCGAAGAGCCGTGTAATAAAAACTCTTAGCTAACCCAACCTATTTAAAAAATGAAAGAAAAAAGCAACATATAGTGAGAAAAAACTAATTTTTAGTCAGAAATGCCGGTACATAGGTGGGCAAGGGGGTAGGTGGAGGGGAGATCAAGGGATGGATGGAGGGACGGAGGCGGCAGGAGCCAGCCAGGCAGGGAGGGATGGACGGAGGAGTTTTACAAGTGGAATGAGGCAAACGATGATAAGTGGGCAGCTTATTTCGGAGGACAGAAGGTAAAAAAAGTTTTAGAAGTTTTACAAAAAAATGATCGAGCGAGAAGTCGCATCAAACACACAAATAGAATCAAAGAATATACACTAGACTTTGCATGAGAGCAGTTAAATACGAGGCTTTTCTAATAAAAAATCTCCGAAAACAAAGTAAAGACCAAAAACATAACCGACTAACGTCGGGCGAACTGCTCTCAAACGACCGGCTGGCTTTGTCAGTAGATAGTCACGGTTTAGTGAGGTTAGCTTTAGATTAATTGAACGGCCGTAGGTTGAGCGCAGCGGGGTGCACAAGTGGATTGGTGGACTGATGTGGGGGCGGTGCGTGGGTGGGGTGTGGGATCAATTTCTAAGAACCGCCCTTTACACCAAAAGTATAAGTCTCCCAAACAGTTTCTGTTAATCGCATACTTAAAGACAATTGGGCTCTAAGAGAACTTCATGCAAACTGGGCGCGACCTCTTCATCCGTTTCTGAAGACGAAAGTCAAATGGGTCAGACGAAAAATCGGCCAAGCGAAAAATTGCATAAATGAGACAAACAGGATTAATAAATTTGCGACCAAATGCTTTTGTGAGCAATTAACAAAGATTCCCTAAAAAAAGCCTGTTAAGTCATGTATGAAAAAAAAACATTTTTACTATAACTGATTGTTAATAAGGATCGGAGAGGATGACAATATGCCACATAACAGCAGCTGAAATGCGGCATCAACAAAAAGAGAGATAGAGAGACAGAGAGTGAGAGAATGATAAAACTTGAGCGAGAAAGAGAATGAAAGAAACCCTAACCGACAGAGAGAAAGAGAGATAGGAATATTTTCCATGATGGGATTCGACTCTGCAACTTCATATAGAATCACATAGAAAAAAACTAAAAATAGGCAAAACTAAAAAAGTTTTCAACTTCGCAGTCAAAAAATTTCAGAATAAATTTGGTCTCAAAAGCTCTGTCAGTTATCCTAACTCCGAGACTTCAAAAGTATCATTGGCCAGTAATGGTCGTTAAACTCAGAAAAAGACAAATATTGAAAAATTTTGAAAACAATTGCAAATTTTAAACTCCTGCTAGAATTCGAGATATTAAAATCCTAAGAACAAATTCATTGTCTTAAAAGACTATCCAGTATCCATGTTTCAAGGCTGAGATAGTTTCACTAGCTCATAAAGATCAATACACATGGAACTTGAAAAATTATCCGAAAATTTTGAATTTTATCCATAGAGTCATAAAAAAATTGATCACCATCCCATTAAGTCTAGAAACTATGCAGCAGCTGATTATCAAACCTTGGTGGAGGTCCAAGGGTCACTGGTGCCGGAAAAAAATCTTGCAAAAATTCAAGGCATTAATATCTTAAGAACCATTTCATTGTCTCAAGAGACTATCCGGTATCCCTGTTTCAAGCCTGAAATAGTTTCAAAGGCTCAAAGATCGAACATAAAAATTTTCCAAAAAATTTGAAAAAATTGCAAAAGACAAACAGGATTAATATATATGCTACAAACTGCTTTTGAGAGCAATTAACATTGGTTTCCTAAAAGCGCCTGTTAGATCATTTATGACAAAAAACATTTCAACTATAACTCATTGATAATGAGGATCAGAGATGGTGACATTACGCCACATAACAGCAGCTGAAGTGCGGAATCAACAATAGGAGAGAGAGAGAGATAAAACGCGAACGAGAAACAGAAAGAAAGGAACCCCAACCAAAAGAGAGGAGACAGGAATATCTTCCATGATTGGATTCGACACATCAACTTCTCTAGTTTTCTAACCTTGTTAAATAAATCATAAAAAAACTGAAAAAGGCATAAAAAAAGTTGAACTCCGCAATAAAAAAATCAAAACCTTTTTGTCTCTAAATTACTGTCAAATAAGCCATCTCCGAGACTTAAAAAGTATCATTGGCCAGTAATGGTCGTTAAACTCAGAAAAAGACAAATATTGAAAAATTTTGAAAACAATTGCAAATTTTAAACTCTTGCTAGAATTCAAGATATTAAAATCCTAAGAACAATTTCATTGTCTTAAAAGACTATCCAGTATCCATGTTTCAAGGCTGAGATAGTTTCACTAGCTCATAAAGATCAATACACATGGAACTTGAAAAAATATCCGAAAATTTTGAATTTTATCCATAGGGTCATAAAAAAATTGTTCACCATCCCATTAAATCTAGAAACTATGCAGCAGCTGATTATCAAACCTTGGTGGAGGTCCCAGGGTCACTGGTGCCGGAAAAAAATCAAAAAGATGAAAAAATGCCGCAAAAAACGTGGATAATGACTATAAAGGTCAAAAAAATGAGAAAAATGGCAAAAATTTTCAAAAAATGCTGATATTCGTGATGTTAAGATCTTTCAGGACACTCCATTACATCTAGAAATTATACAGTAGTTTATTTTCAAACCCTAGAGGAAGTTCCTTGGCTCTTGACGCTGAAAAAAACCTGAAATTTTCCTTTTAAATTGAAAAAAGGCAGTAATTTATTATCAAACCGCTTAGGCGTTTTCTGGCCCTCGGGTCCGAAAGGACCAGAATAAGGAAAAACAAATATCAAATTTTTTTTTAAAAAAAATTGCACGTTTTGTCAAAAAAGATGCTAAAATTCATAATTTTAAAATGTTGAAAAACAACCCATTGCATCTAGAAACTATGCAATAGCATATTATCAAACCCTAGGAGGTTACTTGACATCTAGGGCTGAAAAGACTCAAAAATGAAACATTTCAAAAAGCTTGAAAAAAAATTGTGAAAATTAGTATAAAATTCCGTGTTTTTAGCGAGCGGTTGTTCGTCAGTAGCTAGAAACGGGGGGGGGGCTGATGGGGGAAATAGTTGGGTGGGGGCAACAGCTAGGGGTGGGGGCAAAAGTGGGGGGGGGGGTCAACAGGGAGTACACCATAAGTATAAGTCTCCAAAACAGTTTGAGCTGAAAGGCTCTTAAGAGCACTTAACGTACGCTGTGCGCTACCTGTTTATCCCGTCTTTGAGGACAACAAGTCAAAAGCGTCAGACGAAAAATCGGTCAAACAAAAAATCGCATAAAAAATGCCGACAGGACTAATATAATTGCTACAAACTTTGTTTGAGAGCAATTGAAAATAGTTATTCTGCAAAATATCCTGGAAAAAATGACGAAAACTGAACATAAGCTTTTGCATTTCTCAAAACATTGTTTTCAAGTAAACTTCACGGATACTGGAGATATTGATGCAGATATTGATTCTATTTTCAAAAACGAGGTATCAAAAAGGGGAGAGGCATTTTTCGTAAGTATCAAAAAGGGTTCTTCGCTAACATTTCGGAGGAACAAGTGTCAATAATACAGTCTAAGTAAGTATACAATTTCTTCAACGAGCAGATTTATTGAATGATTTTGAACAATTTGGATAACTTGATGTCCAATTGGACAATTATTAGTTTTACTGATCGTGATAACCATTTGAACCATCGTGCTAATATTCCATCACATTCTCAAATTGGTAACAATGCTTTGTATTGTTTTATCATATCCTCCCCAATAAATAACTTGCAATCTAACAATGAAGAACAGCTATAAAGCTAGAGTCCTTACCCGAGTCATTAGTCATGGTAGCTTGTTCACTCTTATCCATTGTGAAGTCGAGGTTGCCTAGCAACAGCACCCCACTTGCCACTCTAAAGATGGACTTGATCTCTGCCTCTGTGAACTTCATCACACTCATGGCTTCAAGGGTGGCCTTGAACTCCTGCTGGTCGTTCATTCCAGGCACAGTCACGTGACCACCGGATAGGAATTTGTACGAAGCAAAGTCCTCCAGAAGGAACTCATCTACACAACAATTGAGAATAATTAATTAGTAACAGACAAGATTTTATTTTTAGAGGATGTTTTTACATGCAATTAGGTGGAATATTCATTTTTTCATGAAAAAGCTGATTTGCAAAGGTTAATCTTCCACTCATCATTCACAAAGCGAATCATTTAATATAATCGACCGAATACTTAAAAAATTTTCTCTTTGAGAGTAAAAATTTTGAATCTTTTAACGTTGACGGTATATTGAAGGTTAAATTTCAAGCAAATTGAAACCACGCGAAGTTTAGAAAAAACTTAATTAAAAAATAAATACTAAATGTTACTTCTTACCTTGCCAAGAAACACCAATTAATTTTTCCATTTTACAATTTTACACAACTTACTGATTACTGGATAATGAAGTTATTTTTTTCTATGAAATTGACAGTGCAATATGAAGCAAAACGTTGATGCTCATTGCGTCATTACTCAGCGTACACAATTAATATTGAACATTGCTAATTATCAGAACTTATTTACAATTACATTGACGCACTCCACAACTTGTGCGGTTTATTAGAACACAAGTTCATGGAATCGCGAAGTATTAAATCTCAACTCTTTCCTCTTAACCATATCTGTTTATTATTACAAACTTTCACATGCAAGCGAATGTGTACGACTTCAGATACAAAATTCTCAACCATATTCCTTTCAATGCAGCAGCACCAGCACTTGATCAACATCAACTGATAAAGACAAGTTCATTGTATACATTCTTTAAGACCATTATAAACTCACAACTTTGAATTTGATTGTTAACAATTGGGAACTTCCTGTCTCCTTCAGCGATCCGTCTTAGAAAAATCAGTTGATTGATATCTTCAAAGCGCTGTGCAAATCGAAACACCTCCCTCACACACCTCTGTTGATTTCATAATAATTCGGTTACGTAACATCTCTGTCGATTACATAAGAATATTTCGGTAACGTATTAGTATTCAACAAGCATGCATGAAATATCTCAAGCCTTGAAATTAAAATTATTTGCGGTATTTTGTTACTGATTAACAATTATCTTAATTGCACTCTTCTGCAAAAACTGCTCTCGCATGACTTTCTTTTTAAGTAAGTGTAACACGCATTCACTTCATTTCAGCAAATAATCTGAGATTAATTTGACCAAATGGTAGTCCATTAGTCTTGTACTCACGCAGCTTCTTCGGTGGGTCACTTTTCGAGTCAACTGCAAAATCAACGCTTCAAATAATAAATTTGCAGAACTTGCCAGATAACATTTGTTTCAAACACAACCAACTTCTATTAGGAACAATGTTGATAAAAGAAACTTTATGAAAAAAAAACCCTACATAAGTTGATAATTATCTGTCGAAAATTCGCTGGAGCCTAATAAGTATTCTAAATAAGCCTGCTCGTGCGAGCCTTCGCGTGGCACAGAAGGTTGAAACAGTTTATTACAGAAACAAAGAAGGACTGAGCGAGAAAGAGGAAATCAAGAAAGAAGTAGCAATTAAGACAAGTCACTTAAACGCGGGAGGTGATAGGAAACCACCGATTGGCATCATCTAGCAGTTCCACTTCTTAAAAAACTAAACAAGTTACAATAGAGACAAATATAGCTGTCAGATTGCCAGAAAATAGCCGCAATAGCTTTGCAGATCTGCAGTATCAAAAAGATAGTAAAAGAAACAGACAAAAAGCTCTTTTTTGTCAGTTAAATGCTGAGATGCTACACTTTGGATTAGGAGTCTGTTTAAGCTATTGCTGCTTCTATAAGCTGATCTCAAATAACCCTAAATTAGAGTGATACGCACTCACTTGACCTCATTTCTTTGAATAAAAGTAAAGAATAGTCAGTTTCAGAGTCAGGAAGTTATTATTGAGAGCGAGGTAAGTCACGCGTGACCAATTACTTAATCACGCGAATGAACAAAAACTCGCTCCAATTAGAGTCAAAAATGACGTCACGCGCGCACTTCAGTTGAAATTGCATGAACGAATGAACAAAAAGCAGTGGAAGTCAATGGTCGTAACAAAAATCGACGACGAAATAAAAAAAATATAGCAGGACAAGCCCTGGCTCAAATTCAATTGAATCAACAAACGACCTAGAATGGATTGGGAAAAACCATTTAGAGAAAAATGCTATCATAAAAATGGAAAAAAGTAAAAATCAAAGTCGAAACGCCGCATCTGAACAAAAACACTACCGCGAAATCAAATTTTTGTTCAAACATCACTCTCCCACTCTACTTGAAAATTCGAGATGAAAAAATTCACGCGCAAACCCATTAGCTTTTTCTCCACTTCCTGTTTCGGCGTGACTAAAATCATGTCTTAATTTGACTTCAAAAATCAGGAAAACAGCGAACAGATTTTAAAAAAACAGCGCACCAATACAATTCAAATTCAATGAATTGTAAAAACCAAGAGACGGCCAATAGTAGCCCCACCTCCCGCTGTGCGGCTACTAAAAACCTATAGCTGACAACAGATCATTGATCGTTTCGTGATAATATTTATATTACTACGAGCGTAGCTTTCCAAGACTTCAACCACTTGCATTCTATATAATTAGAATTTTCCAACCTTTTATAATTCAAAAATGCCAAAAATTTAGCAAATTAAAATTATAATGATCAGATTAGTTTGATTTAAAAATTTTTTGATTATTGAAAACTGGCCAACAAAAGAAAACATAACCGACTAACGTCGAGCGAATTGCTCTAAAAAACGGAGAATTGCTCTCAAACGACAGGCGAGCGGTTGGCTTTGTCATTAGCTGAGCACGGTTTGGTGAGGCTAGCTTTAGCTTGATTCGACTCAGCAATCTTTCTTGTATTGTTAGTAAATAAATCAAACAAAAATCCGATTTTGAAAATTTGCAAAATATTGCTAAACTTAAAAGAAACAGTTCCACATTTCGCAGCGAAGAAACTGTTCAAAAACATTTTTTGTCTCTGCATTTATTTCATGAAAACCATCTGCTAGACTTGAAAATCCACTAATGATCGTTAAACTCAGAAAGACAAAAATATCCAAAATTTTTTTCAACAAAATTGCAAACTTTAAAAAATTCTTCAGCAGACTATCCAGTATCCCTATTTCAAGCATCAAATAGTTTCACTGGCTCATGAATATCTATAAACTTGAAATTATAATAACTTTGCAAAAGTTTGAGAAAAAATTAAATTTTATCAAAAAATTGCAACAACTGGAGTCATTAAAAAATTGATAACCTTTCCACTAACTCTACAAACAATGCGACAGCATGTCATCAACTTAGGAGGTCCCTACAACGATGGGGCCGGTAAAATGAAAGTCGAAACGTAAAAATCAAAGTCGAAACGCCGCATCTGAACAAAAACCACTATCGAGAAAGCAATTTTTTGTTCAAACATCACTCTCTCACTCTACTTGAAAATTCGAGTGGAAAAATTTCACGCGCAAACCCATTAGCTTTTCGCTCCACTTCCTGTTTCGGCGTTACTAAAATCATCTCTTAATTTGACTTCAAAAATCAGGAGAACAGCGAACACATCTTAAAAAAAACAGCGCACCAATAAAATTCAAATTCATTGAATTGTAAAAACCAAGATACGGCCAATAGTAGACCCAGCTATCGCTGTGCGGCTACTAAAAACCTATAGCTGATAACAAATCATTGATCGTTTCGTGTTAATATTTATATTACTACGAGCGTAGCTTTCCAAGACTTCAACCACTTGCATTCTATATAATTAGAATTTTCTAACCTTTTCTAATTCAAAACTGCCAAAAATTTAGCAAATTAAAAATATAATGATCCAAAAATAGTTTGATTTGAACATTTTTTGATTATTGAAAACTGGCCAACAAAGCAAAACATAACGGACTAACGTCGAGCCAACTGCTCTAACAAACGGCGAATTGCTCTCAAACGACCGGCGAGCGGTTGGCTTTGTCAGTAGCTAACCAAGGTTTAGTGAGGCTAGCTTTAGCTTGAATCGACTCAGCAATCTTTCTAGTATTGTTAGTAAATAAATCAAACAAAAAACTGATTTTGAAGATTTGCAAAATATTGCTAAGCTTAAAAGAAACAGTTCCACATTCCGCAGCGAAGAAACTGTTCAAAAACATTTTTGTCTCTGCATTTATTTCATGTAAACCATCTGCTAGACTTGAAAAGCCAGTAATGATCGTTAAACTCAGAAAGACAAAAATATCCTAATTTTTTTTCAACAAAATTGCAAACTTTAACAAATTCTTCAGCAGACTATCCAGTATCCCTATTTCAAGCTTCAAACAGTTTCACTGGCTCATGAATATCCATGAACTTGGAACATAATAATTTTCCAAAATTTGAAAAAGGAATTTTATCAAAAAATTGCAACAACTGGAGTCATTAAAATATTGATAACCGTTCCACTAACTCTACAAACTATGCGACAGCATATCATCAACCTAGGAGGTCCCTAGAACGCTGGTGCCGGAAAATGATAAGAAATTCAAAAAGATTCAAAAAAAACTTTAAAATTGCACATATTTTTTAAATCGCTTATATTAAAGTCTTGAAAACCATTCCATTACATCTAGAAGCTATACAGCAATCTATAATCAAACCCTAGAGGAGGTTATGTGGCTCCTGAGCCTGGAGAAACGTAAAAAATGACCAATTTCAAAAAACTTGAAAAAAAAATTGAAAGTTGCAAAAAAACTGCTAGAATTTGAGATAAAAAAAGTTGAAAACTAACATAGCCAAAGATCAATTTCCCGTAACGTATTATTAACTCCTTCCCGAGATGTTCTTTTAGGCGGAAAAACCTGAATGACAAAAAATGAAAATAAAAACTGAAAAAAATGGCAAGTTTTGTAAAAAAAAAATGCAAAAATTGTGCTGTTGAAATTTCTTATATTAAAAGCTTGAAATCTACTCCATGGCGAAATATATTTTCCGTACTTTTTATCAAGCTATTGAGGACGTTTTCTAAACCCTTCGTCAGGAAATTCGTGAATGAAAAATGTCAAAAAAAAATGAAAAAAATTTGCACGTTTTGTCAAAAAGATGGTAAAATGTTGAAACCACTCCACTGCCACTAGAAACTATGCACTACCCCATTAAAAAACGTAGAGTAGTTTCCTTGACACCTAGGGCTGACAGAACTCAAAAATTTACAAAAAATTTCAAAAAGCTTGAAAAAAATTGTGAAAATTAGTAAAAGTGGCAATTAAAAGTGGCAAAGTGAAAATTAGTCAGTAGCCATGGTAGAGGGGGCTGCGGGGTTGCAACCGTGGAGCTGAGGGGGAGGGGGTGTGCAACAGTTGGGTGGGGGAGGCAACAGCAAGGTGGGGGGTCAAAAGTGGAGGGGGGCAACAGTGGGGGTGTCTTCAACCTCTAAAAACGCGCCTTCCCACCATATGTATAAGTCTCCAAAACAGTTTGAGCTGAAACAGAGCTGAAAAGCTCTAAGAGCACTTAACGCCCTCTGGTCACTACCTGTTTACCCCGTTTATGAGGACGAAAAGTCAAGAGCATCAGACGAAAAATCGGTCAAGCGAAAAATCGCATGAAAAAGACCGACAGGACTAATATAATTGCTACAAACTTCGTTTGAGAGCAATTAATTAAGAAAACACACCCACAAAAATGCTGGAGAACAGACGCCGTTGATTCAAATAAGCATCATTGGGATTGAAAGAATAGAAGATATTGAAAAAAAAAGATTTTTGCACAAAAACATTTTTTAAATCCGACTTATTTTGATGGTATTTCGTAGTTGAACATACTTGGGGCTACAGGGATACAGGCTACAGCGGCTACTATTGATACCCATAAGCATTAGAGTGGGTAACTCAGACGTATAGGAACGACGTTCAAATAGCGGGCATCTAAAATAGGGATTTATGGGTTTATCCCGTTTCCATTTCTGACTTCAATTTTCTATAATGACTATGTTCATTTTGAATTGCTTTGCTGAGCAAGTGATGTTCAAAATCGCATTAAGCAGAATGAGAGAAGAGAGAAACTAGCCTAGATAAGTCAAAAAGATTTCACGCAAAATGTTGAAAAAGCGGCAAAATGAGAAACAATTTTTTGTTCGACGAACTAAAACAAAGGAGAAATCCTGACGTACAATTCAAAAAATTTTCATTGACCAAACAGAAAACTAGACCTAGAACGGACTATGCATGGATTGGGAAAACCATTTAGAAAAAAAACTCGAACCAAAAAATCGAAAAAAAAAAACAGTAAAAATCAAAGTGAAATTGCCGCATATGAACAAAAAACCACTAGCGAGAAAGCGGATTTTTGTTCGAACACCGTTTTTTCACTCTACTTTAAAATTAGAGCGAAAAAAATCAAGCCTTAAAAGCATTCGCTTTTTTGCTCCACTTTCTGTTTCGCCGTGACCAAAATCACTATTCCAAGTTGACTTCCAAAATCATGAAAATGTGTGAACAGATCTTAAAAGACAGCGCCCCAATACAATTCAAATTTTTTAAATTTGTAAATTTTTAAATTTGTTTTAAATTGTAAAAAAAAGGAGCGCTATAATAGCCGACTGAGAAGATGAGGGCGGCTATTAATTACAGAAGTAATGTTGCTCTCTTCTTAATCTTCTCGAACACACCTGATTTTGTAATTCTGAGTTATTTTTGACTATCTTGACTGTCAAAAACAACTGTTGAACTTTTGTGCTCTTTGGGTTTCTCAACTAGCTTTCACATTAGAAATCATTGAAAGCAAAAACTGAAACAAAACAGTAGCCTTTTAACCCCAATATTTTTGGTCATCAACACTTTTTTGGAGACCTTTTTTTCACCGAGGCACGTTTAACCATTTATCCTTTGATAAAATTTTGATTATCAGGAGTCAAGCAGCCTTTGCAAAAAAATAAAATTTTGCGTCATTAGGAAGCTGTAGCTTGCAACAATTAACTTGAAGATATGATTAAGAACCATTCTGTCAGAAAACAGGAAAATTTATTCTTTGAATTCATTTTCTTCATAAAATTTACAATAAGTCTCATTTGCGCGCTGACTTAATGAGTCTGTGATATTTTTGCTTATATAGTTAACTCACATTTCAATTTTAAGCTAGGTCTTTTCAACACTGAGATTTCAAAGATGTAGAGAGTAAATTTTACAAGCCACTGTATTTTTTAAAATTCCCGAGTGAACTTTTGAAAATTGACCCAGCACGTTTGCGTGAGAACAACTGTCAAATCCAATGGTTCCACGTTGTAAAATTCCACAGAGATAACTAAAAGAAACGAACATAACCGACTAAAGTCGGGCGAATTGCTCTCAAACAAAAGACGAGCACGCTGGGTTACGGGTGCAACGCTGTACATGGGTGGGGACTTGGGGGTGAAGTGGGAGGGGGGTTGAAGTAGGCAAGGGGTGGTCAATCTCTAAGAACCGCCCTCCACACCATAAATTTCTGTATCCAAAAGAGCTTTGGTGAATCACAGAGTTTTTGAGACGGGTGCGACCATGTGCAGGTGGTGGGGATGGAGTGAGGGTTGGAATGTTGACGCAAGGGGAAGGAGGGTCAAACTCTGAGAAACGGCTATCACACCATGAATTTATCTCTCAAGAAGTGCTTATATGAATCGCATAGAGTCTAGTAAGCCAAAAGTTTCATCCTGTTTCCAAGAACAAAAGTCCAAAGGGTCAGACGAAAAAATCGCCCAAGCGGAAAATCGCATTAAAAAAGACCATAGGACTAATATAATCATTTTAGGCAAGGGGTTTAATTTCAACTGGATGCCTTTACCATACAGAATGACTATCAAAATTTGGGATCCATTCTTTTTCGCCCCCTCCCCCAGCTTAGTGAGCATAAATCTTATATGACCCCCAGGAGCACGTGCTATTTTTACATAGTAACGTGCTATATAACAACATATAATTTGTAACTGGGGGGTCATAAAAACACTGGGGACCGAAACAGAATAGATCCAAAATTTGGAATTTGTTTTGAAACAGCAAAAAAATGATTGAGTCTTTGTGCACGCACGTCAATACCTTTTCTTCCCATCCCTTTTTATCGACATCAACAATTCTTGGTGCTAACCTTCCGTCTAAACATTACAATCTATATTTGTATAGGTTAATTGTAATTAGCCTATATTTCGTCAGCATTACAATTAACTGAAGGAAACAAATGCCAGAGGCACGTGAAATAAATCAATTGAAAGCAAACTGAAGTAAACAAGTTTCGGAAACCCAGTTAACCAAAACCCACACAGAAGACAAGACGACGTCCCTGAGGCTGTTTTAATTCTACAGTACTAACTGATGGTGTTGTGGTCAGCTGCAGATAGGAACTGGTAGAAGAAGTGGAAGCTCCTCTCATCCGATGCTTGTCTCACTGCTCTGCTTTTTTCCAATAGATACGTCTCAATAGTTGCACCAGCTATGAAGCCAGCCTGGTCGAAGTTAATACGGATGAACTTGCCCTAAACCAATATCAATTTAATCTTACCAAAATCGTTTTACCTAGAGGGAATAAACTTGAGTTAAGTCATGGTAAGAGGCTAGTCGTAGCATCTTCTAAAAGTTACGCATTCGAGTTCATTTTTGAGAAAAATGTTTGAAAAAATTATTGCGTTCATAACCCAGAGAGAGTCACTAGCCATATTCAGTACCGCAAATATATCATTCATCGTTTTAGTCTCTTCTTTATTGCCCATAAGCATATTAAGTTGCTAAGGAACCCAGTACAATGTTTCATAAATATGAATACTAATGAATTTACTTCTGCTAGGTATAAGCTTCTCGCAAGTTTTATAAATATAATTTTCAATCAATTTATTGTTCCATTTTTACTCGTCATTTGTTAATAACGAACAAGACCAGTTGTTATTAACTAAATTAAACACTGAAAAGTGGACTTCAAAATTTTCATTTTTCAAAACATATTTCTTACGAATCGAGACGAGTTGTCATTCTTGATTGTCTTGGCGTTTCCAAAAGCCTCCAGAATCGGGTTGGCTTGCAACAGCTGTGCTTCCAGTTCACCCTAAAAACAATTCCACTTTCACAAAGATCATTAGAAAAATAACATGAGTTGACCTAATATGACCTCAGACACGTATTGGGACATCATTGTTTACAGTTGGGATATGAGTGATAAAAAGCATATTGTGCTAATTGTTGATAAAAACAAACCCTTCCAACCAGGTAGCCATTTAGACCATCTATTGGGCAATATTTGAGATGCTTACAGATATTTTGAGATCTGTTGTGCATTATATGAGACGTCGATGTAGACTAACATTCGATTGTTTAGGTTGAAATTATGTATGACGAATGATTTCATTTGACTCAATTTTAAGCTTTGATAATAACTTTGATAAATTCGAAAAATTAATAAACTAAATTTTTGACACTTTCACAAACCGCTCTATTCGGAACACCACTTTTAAGGAATTCATTTCATATTCACTAATTATTCGGCTATCTGATTTCACAAATTCAAGTCTTAGAAGTCTGACGTCATTGGCTTGAGGGGGATTAATGTTACGACAAGCGCCAAAGCATGAAAAAGCAGTTTAGGTGCTTTGGCGTGTTGCAATTTGAGTCTGATAGGCAGTCGTAAGCTTCAAAAAAGAATGGCGAAATCGAAGGTCTAATATCACTAGTTCAGGGCGTACGAAGAGGAGGAACGGGGAGGGGGCATGAATTCAAGAAATTTGAGAACTATTAGACTTCTAATGACAATTTAAGCTCAAAGTTTGTTTGCATATGAGTATTTGGATCCAGTTTGAAGCATTTCAATCGTGAATTTTGAGATAATATTCTTGAAATTGTCTTCTTACTTGAGCAAAGGCATTTCCCTGTAGGCACGATGGAAAATGAACAACGGAGAAGAAACTAGTTCAATTGAAGCACTTAAAATTAAGTACCATTAATTTCCTCTTTTAAGGAATGACAAAGAACAGCCAAAACGTAAGATTTAATTTCGATTTTAATTTTCAAATGACATTATTTGATTTAATATTTATAAATTGAAATGTAATTAAACAAGGCGGCTCGTTAATGTGCGTTCGCACATGATGTTCCGACCCGAGCTCATCTACATTTTTGACTAAAATGTCAACCAAATCAAGAGATAACAAAAATAGATGTTTGAGTTTAAAACAATCGTTACACATTCTATCTACTAATTGAATTACTAATGCCATGCTTCATTACAGCACCAACGTGACCTGACATTGAAGAGACTAGAAAAAAAATAGCACCAACAAAATTTTGGCGGCAAAAAATGAATATCTAAATTTAAAAGCACCTGGTAACAACGTCAAAATGCAGTCAGATAAAACCTTAACTACACAAGTTTACCTTTTACTAACTATACAGCAGATGAAAAGTTTTCTTAACGAGACTAGGTAACAAGCCGACAAAAAGAACGAACAGTGAGGCGAAACTTAAAAATTAATCAACATTTTTTGCACCAAGAAAATTCAAAAATCTTAAAAAACATTGGTTTTTAATAAAAAAAATCCTTGATAAATTACTAAAAAGTCATTACAAAACCAAAAGCACCCGTCTGTGGTCAGACTATGCCATAGAAACAAACTAAAGAGAAACTCAAAAAATTACAAACGATTTGCGAAAACACAAACCTTTGCTACCATTAAAATCAATACCTATCATCTGAATATGTATTTTTAATTCAGTTGTTATTTCTGCTATTTCAGTTGAAGGATTTATACTGAAAGATTAAATAAGTTTACTTGGGCCACATTTAAAAACCATTGGGATCTGTTATTACGCGATTGTTCTGAAGGAAGAGAAAAAGAAACGCAAAAAATGGCCATTCAATAAACGTTCAGAAAAACGAAACAACAGTGGCACATAATATCAATATATATGTTATTTCTTGAAATACACGAAATTCGATGGGACATCTGATTGATGAATAGAAGTTAAATTTGACGAAAGGAACCTATTCGCTATATACTGAATGTTTCGAGCAACATCATTCATTCAGTCCTCAATTACAAGCCTATGAGATCTGTGAGCAATTTACGGCTACCTAAAGAACAAAAACAGCGAATTCAGGAAAAAAAATTGAGCGACAAAAGGGTCGAAGGCATTAAAAAAATGAACTTTTCACTAAACACTCTTCAATTTTAAATTAATTTTTCAGGAGCAATGGGAAAACCTTTTTTATCAATATAATTTCAAAAAATCAACAAATATAAACAAATACATTAGACGCACGAAAATTGCGGGAAAACACGTATTATCAACGCCATTAAATTCATTAGCCTTCAACGGAAGCCAGTATATACAATAAATGATGCCTCGAGGGGACAATAAGTTTTTTTGCCAATCGTATTTCATCAATAAGACCTTACAACAAGTTAATGACTATGAAAACAACAACAGAGAGAGGCAAAAACCACAAATTCAGTAGAAAAGTGCCTGAAGAAAATGTCGAAGCAACTCAAATCATAAGCTCTTCCCTGAAAACTTTATTTATGATCCGTTGAACTTCTTCCCTAAACCAATAGGGACTCTCAGCAGTAAGATGATGTGATAAGATTTCAAAAGGATCGAAAAACAAAATAAAGTACCCAAAAAAAATATGAATTCTCGTGGCATTGATGTTTTAAAACTAATAGGTAGAAGATAAAACCGCTAACCAGATTAATTTTGGCTATAGTAGAACGGAAATGGATTCTGTTAGAACCAACAATGACCAAGAGTATTCACGAAAAAAAATTAGGAATGGTTGAATTTCAAAAAAGTTTCGAAAAATTATTTTTAAACCCTTAACAGCCAGTAAACTCAATCTTTCATCGGAGCTCAATGACGATGCTCAGATATAACCCATAGGAAGGAAAATGATGTCTGTCATGCATAGATAGTTAAAAAGACATCACAATAAGTCTTATGACAGAAAACAATAACAAAAACAGCAAAAACTAAAATTCAGTAGAAAAATGCGAGAAGAAAGTGTCGAAGACAATTAAACCATTAGCTATTCTCTGAAAACTTTCTCTGTGATCCACTGAACGTCCTCTCTAAGCCAATTGGATTACAATAATCTTTGGATAATGTGATAAAGAGTTCAAAAGTGACCAATAATTCAAAAAATCCAAAAAAAAATTTAAAAAAATTGAAATCTTTGTCATTGAAGTCATATAACCAATAGCTAGAAGATAAAACAGCTAAACAGAATATTTTTAGTCGCAGTAAAAAGCAAGTGGGTCCAGTCAATACTGAAACTCACTAACAGTTCAAGAAAAATTTAGGAATTGTTATTGTTCAAATAAAATTTTCGAAAAATGATTTTTATTTTAACAGACATTAAATTCAATAGCTTTCAACGGAAGTCAACAAAAACGCTCAAAGATGCCCCGGTGGCAGTACATTTATGTTTGTCATGCATAGGTATTCATTATGAGATCACAGTAATTATAATGACTATTAAAACAACAAAAAAAAACAGGAGAAAACCAAAAAATCAGTAGAAAAGTGCAAGAAGAACGTGTCGAAGCCATTTAAACCATAAATTTTTGTTTAAAATTTTTATTGGTCATCCACAGAACATCGTTTTTAAGCTAATGGGAACTGTCAATATTTGGATAATGTGATAAGATTTCAAAAGTAACCAATAATACGTAAAAATCCAAAAATTTTAAAAAATTGAATTTTTTTGTCATTGAAGTCATATAACCAATAGATAGAAGATAAAACCGCTAACCAGTTTAATTTTGGTTGCAGTAGGAAGGAAGAGGGTGCTCTCACCCCTGGACTGACTTACAATTCACTATAATAAGATTATGATTCTTTAATATTCAAAAAAAAATTCGAAAAATTATTTTTTAAGTCTTAACAGCCATTAGCCGCCCCCTCAATGAAATAGACATGTTCACTTAATGCTCATTATGGAACATATTGCACTGTTAGTCAATGAATCCCTACCATAGGACTCCAAAAAAAATAGTAAAACTTCAAAAAGAAATTCAAAATTTCATTCAAAATTACGAAAACTCAGAATCGAAGCCAAAAAAAAAACATGAGCAATTCCTTGAAAACGACGTTTTTTGTTCATTGCGCTTCATTCGGCTATAAAGGAGTTTTGTCATTAATAGAACGTCGATATAAAATGTGACTTGTCTCTAGGTGACTTAAAAAAGCAAAAAAGAGAAAAGTTTTATTAAAAAAAGGGCTCTCAATTAGAGTTCGATTTTTTTTTTGATAGTGAACTTCCCTATGAGACCAGAACTAGTCTTTCTATCGCCTTGCATTCAACTTTTACGAACTCAAAATTTATTCTTTTTATAGAAATTTGAATTAATGTTTTCGTAAAAAAGATCTTAGTTTGAAGAAAATTGTACTAAAAGTGAACAATCATGCTAAAGATCCCATTGTTCACACAAAACTTCAATCCTCGATAACTCCTCGAAAAAAACGAAATTCAAAAAAATCTTTTTACTTTTGAATTCTACGCTGGACCAGCTTTTTAATGATACCACTCACATTTCTCTACGACGAATATATCGATCGGCCAAAATTCACTGAACAAAAAAAAAACCCATTTGAGTATATAGTTCCTTCCCCCACAAGTGGGGTCGGAACAATAACTCTTTGTTATGATCGAGAATTAAGATGTTTGAATAAAAAAATAAAGGAAGACGTTATAGTAGTTATAAATAAAAGTTATACCAACCTTAATCTTAGTTTCTTTCTGAACTACAATAAATTCAAAAATTATACCACATCTGATTAGTTCAAAACTCTTTTAAAATCAATTTTTTTCATATCCTCTAAAAATTTAAATTAAATCAAAATTGATCTGGATTTGTTTTTAATCCCATGTCAGCTAACACCACCTTTTAAAAAATATGAATTCATCATCGTTGCGAGTGCTAAATAATGATCAAAAAGCCACCCAACCAACGCCGTTTCACGTTGTCAAGATTGTATCATCCATATTGTATATCAATAGTTCGCTAGCTACAACCAAAAACATTCTCTGTCGTTCTATTATACATGTTGGACTCTACAGAGGTGGCAAAATCCCATTTACCACAGGGCCAAAAGCAAAAGTTAAAAAAACCATAAGGAAAGAACAAGCACGGGGGAAAAACGAAGAGGCGTCTCAAAATTCTAAAACAAAATCGAACTAATGTAGAAAGAATTGCTCTCTAACAGGTGAGTGCTCACTTTATATAAGCGTGGGGAGTATCTTGGATAAATATCTGAGAGACTTCAAATGATGCCAAAAATTGTTTATTTTAGACCAGTTCCTGACGCAGTGAAAATTTAATATTTTAACCGAAAGTTATTTGAATCTTACACATTCCCAAATCTATTTTTTTCTTTGATCCCTATAGGTTAAAAAATTTCAAAAATAGAAAATCTTTTAAATTGTGGACTGTTTTGGTGTCAGTGTCATCGAGACCATCTATTTATAAGATATAAAATGGCAGACCCGCAATCTATGGAACTAACAAAAGTTAAGATTATTTGTCAAAAAACCTACACTATGGTACCGAAAAGATACGTACAACACACACTTTGCGCTTTTTAAGCGTTACTTCCGCTCGAAACAATTGATTTGCGCTAAAGCGTGAAGAAACGTGTGACATTTTGAAGTTTTAAATGAAATATAATCATTCTCTCAGCTTGCACTGCAATGGTTCAGTTAATTTCATCTTTTACTGTTCTCCACGCTGTTGCGATTCGCAATTTCCTATGTATTATTTAATGCTTGTGCGCTTTTTAAAAATTCATTAGGTGTACGTAGGTTTTGGGTACCATAGTGTATAATACCGACAAAAAACAGAGCGAACCATATTGAGCCCATAATCAACAAAAAACTTTTCCTCTCGCTTTATAATTAATTTTCATAGCAACTTCAGCGCACTTTGCAATTATCAGACTAGTCAAACTAGCTTACAAACAGCGCTGCAATTTTACATTTATGAAGTTTTTATCTTGGTCTAAGTTTTAAAAAAACTTCGGCCAAGATAAAACTCTGAGAGATCTAAAGACATCTGAGAATCTAGGATCCAATATTTCGAATAGAAACAACACCTGTTAATCAGAAAAAAGTATCCTTTGATTATCCATTCAGCTATCGAAATATGGGTTTTCATAAGTATACCCCATTTATTCAATATGACCTCATTAAATTTGAGTCGAGAGACGTAAGAGTAGTTTTTTTAATCAAATATTTGAATATTTGACAAGTGACAAGGCCCGACTTTTTTTAAAAATTAAAAAAATGATAAAAACTACACTCAGCTTTAGCACGTAAAAACCGTTAGAAAACAGGTACCCCTCTTCGAGCCGTGAAGTCCAGCAGATCTCGAATAATGTTAAAGAGCCTCTTTCGAGAGCAATTAAAAATTTTGTGAATATCGGAAACTTTGAACCCAGGAAGCGTTGTACGTTTGAAGGAACGGGGTTTGCAAACTGTATTTGCCCAATGCTGTGCAGCTTAAGCATGGCGATAGTTCATTGAGATGTTTCACGAAGGGTGCACACTAGGGTGTGAGAGAGTAACTAAAGCTCCCAGCTATGACCAGAACCACATGACATTTGAGACTCTGTTCGAGACAGGATTAAAAAGAAGTTAAAACTAGTGGGTTGTTAGCTTACGGAGATCATTTCAACCTAAACAACACACAAATTACAGCTAGTACAAAGTTAGGAATTCTACTCTGCTATGATAACTATGAGATGGATGTCAAATAGAATATTTGCATCTATTCTTTTGCCCCTTCCCCAGCTTAACGGCCATAACTTTAGACGCCCCCGAGTACACGAGCTTTTTTATACAGTAACGTGCTTTATAACAAATAAATTGGGGCTGTAAAAACACTGGGGGAGAGAGAATAGATCGGAATGTTTTCTCGCTTCAACTCCCATATTTTGAACTTTTAATTAGTTTTGATCAATCCTCAGTCCATTTAGTGCACGGAAATGATTTCAACACGCAAAAAGACTGTGCAGACCAGATATCTTAAAGGATAAAAGACATAAATAGACATATGATTTGAAGAAAATTCAAGAGAGTTTGACATTTGCTTTGATTTCTTGATCTTAACTTGATAGCTTGAAACAAATTGCACTTTTAGATCAAGATCCCGTCCATTGCTACAATGGTGCCAAATTGAAAATTTTTGAAGCCCGATTACAACAGCACAAGCGCGTGGAGGGGGGTTAATAAGTACATCAGTGTGAATTGGGAACAGATCCGTGAATGGAAAAAATTTGTTGACATAATTTGATATCGCTTACAGCTGATAGTGTGTGACTAGTTGATGAGTTGATCTTGCTCTTCTGGGAGGCAGCCACATAAGCAATGTATTGGATGACCTTCTTGGTATTCTCTGTCTTCCCAGCCCCACTCTCTCCCGTGCACAGGATTGACTGGTCCTCACGGTCCAACAACATTGATCTACAAAAACACCAAGAATAACAAAATGCATTAATCACAATGGAAAAATAAAGAACAGAACAAGCAGTGCTATCTCGCACTCAATAATGCATCGCAAGTACAAATATTAGAATAGTTGCAATCAGAAATAGTTATCAGCTACCCTCCCATTTAAAAAAATCTAATTCGTCATTTTTTGGGAAAACTGCAAAAATTCCAGTAGAGCAAAAAATTTCTCAAATATTCAAAGCTGCAACAGCATTGCAAAACACCATAAAAACTTGAGCAACTTATTGCGGGAAAAACACGTCTATAAACTTCAAGTCCTCTGTTTGCTAAAGCGTAAGTCCACATTAATTCAGCTCAACTGTTAAAAAATTCACACATTGCAACACCTCCCCTCCCTCCCTCCCTTGCTCCCAAGCAATGGCACGAATTACCTGTAAGCTGTATCTGCGATGGCGAACACGTGAGGTGGGTTTTCGTGTCTCTTGTACCCCTTGTATCTCTCCACAATCTCATCAGAGTAGATGGGCAGGTGCTTGTAGGGATTCACCACCACACAGAACAGACCAGAGTACGTCTAAACACACAGTAGCTCATGCCGACAAAATTCATTGTTACTCAAGGCCCTTTTCAGATTAGTCATTAAAACGTAGAAATAACTTTTTCTTCAAATAAATGAAGACTCAATTAATATTTAATGTTCATAGCCATGGTCAATGAAACTTGAATTACATCCAGCCTACAGATTTCATGCCAACAGATTTCATTGTTACTCAAGGCCGTTATCAGATTAACAGTAAAAGGTAGAATAATAGACAACCTTTTTTTAGTGTTAACATTCATAGACAACAAGTAATAATGGAAGCAACTTAATCAATCACTTAGCAACAGTTCAAGTGTGGCGACAACGCAGGCAATCTGGCAGCCTAAAAATATTTCACCGCGGAAGCTCTTAGGCAATTTAAAAACAAATGCTCCCTTAGATTGTCTTGAAGAATTTCAGGCTGTCTTTAGGAGGTGTCCTACTTCTTTTCACTCCGATTCATTCAACCATATAATCTCCCTTATTTTAACATATTTTTTCACACATACATCAACTAACCCCCCCCCCCCCAATTTTCACCCCAATAGATAAAGGGGTCCCTCTGATTATTAGCCAACGGTACAACGAGATTACTAATTTAACTTACGTAAATGAGGCCCGAGAAGTATCTCTCCTTGAGATTATGGAGGACAGATGCCTCGTTCAAGTTACTCAGATTGGCCATGTCTTCTGTCTTTGAGAACTTCGGAGGGTTCATCTTGCTTACGTCATCACGTGAGATAACTTTGGTATCACCTCCCTGCACCAGCTGCACTTTGTACCTAAAACGCAGAAAAACAAATAAACAATAGCCACTTCTGTTGAGACTATATGAATGACCAAAATAATTCTTAGAGGTGTCTATGAGCGCAAAATAAATGTAGGGCAAAAGAGGCTGCATAAACTCATAGCAATTGGATAAACTTTAATCAAAGAACTAAAAACTACGGAGTTAAACTTTTTGAAAAGAACAAAATCTCGAAAAAAGCATGAAAATATCTCAAAAATTGCGACCAACTCCACCTTTTTTTTTAGAAAATAGGAAACTTGCAAATACAGAAAGATTGAACAGAGTAACGAAGTACGTTTCTTCAGTTTCATCTGACACAGAAAACTACCAAACCAAGAAATCGTTAAAATTAATTCATTTTCGAAAAATGTTCGAACTGACTTCATAGCTTTTTTATACTTAATTCAGCTTCTAAACTGACGAAAATTAAGCTTAATACTAAGCTCAGCTAGCGATCGCTCTAATGATCTTTGATAACCTAATGCACTATGACTAAATCACTGGGCTTTATCGAGTTTTGCTCTTTTGACATTGACCGTATTTAATACATTGCGTAAATCAACGAGTCAAATCCAATCAGGTAAGTGAGGTAAGTCACGAGTCAAACGTGAAAACCATAAACTAAGTAAAACGAAAAACTTGATCAAAAGGTACAGCGAGGAACGGACTATGAATGGATCGGAAAAATCAGAAGCAAATTACCGCATGGGAACAAAAAACCACAAGCGAGAAAGAAAATTTTTGTTGAAACACCCTTTTCTCGACGTGAATTGCGACGTCCATTTTTTCGCTGTAATTTTAAAGTAAATCTACTTTCAAATTACAGCGAAAAAAACTCACGTCGCAAAACCAGTCGTTTTTTCGCTCCACTTCCTGTTTTGGAGTGGCAAAAATCATTCACTCCGAAACAGGAAGTGGAGCGAAACTTCAATTTGACTTCAAATTTGACTTCAAAAACCATAAAAATATATTTTAAAAACATCGCAAGAAGACTCTGGAACCTACTCGAAGTAAAAATCAATTTACACCCTAGCTAACAGCAAAGATGATAAAGCTATCAACTTCATTATATACAGTTTGAAAAAACAAATGGAAGGAACAAATTATCAGGAAAAACGCAAATTAAAAATATTTGCCTGAAATTCTTTCGTATGCTGCGACCCACAGGCGTTGTATAAAAAATATTATCTTGTATAAGTCATTTGTGTTCAACGAATGACTATCAATTGATGGGAAAAACATAGCCAACGATTCACCTCGAAAAAGTAGAAAAATCGAGCAAAAAGAAAAAAAGTAAAGGACAAATCTAAAAAATAATATTTCATATAATTAATAGCATTCTAACATTGTAAATTCGCAAAAAATGTTCTCAAGACAACTTAGGCACTGCAAAACACTTGAAACATGGGCAAGAACTATCAAAATCTTCATTAATGATTAATTTATTTTATGGGAAAATACGCTATCAAACCTTTATTTGATCACACTAAGTAACAAAGCCCTATCAAAAACTCTATATAAGCAATTAAATATGATCAAATAATTCTGAAAAGCAAAAGAAAGAAACAATAAAGGCAAAAACCGAAAACTTGAAGAAAAAACAAGCGAAAAATTTTATCTTATATTCTTCAGTAAAAACAAACTTCAATCAATCTTGCCCAAATCAAAATTCAAAAAAATCAAATTAAAGCTAATTTCAACCGAAAAATTACCCCAGACAAATAAAAAAGAAAAAGATTACAAAAAACCGCTAGAAAAACGTCTAAAACGGCAAAGTCATAAAAAAGCTCAAGATTGCGTATAAAACTCTGGTCAGAAATGGTAAGAAAAGCTCCAAAACGTGTAACAACTTATTAATGTGGTTTAGAAAAAGCACTGAGCTCTAAAAATTAAGGGGGAAGGAAGATGAGACAGGGGAAGTGAGATGAGGCGGACAAAATCGAAAACAATGTTTTCAAAAAAACGCTTATATGCAGTTATTATTTTTTCAAAAAATATATATATTCAACCTGCTATTAGTTTAATCACACCCAAAACCCGGCAGGAAAACTTTGAAACATTGAAACAACAATGCAAAAAATGCAAAGAACAAACAGCCAGAAAAAAAATGTGCATAATTTCTTGCAGCGGAAATTATCATGTCTAGCCTTCAAGCGTCGTCTCATAACAGCATCGTCTATAGAATGGCTCTCATTTCAGAAATGTTCAAGGGAAACTACGACAAGCAGCTTAAAGTAAGTAAAGACAAAAAATCGGAGAAATTGCTCAAATATACTCAACGTGCGTCAACAAAAACAACTGAAAATAATATCAAATAGTCAGACCACCAAAACTGCTAAAACAACCAATTTCAATAAAACTCCCCAAATGCTGTAAAAATGTGTGAAGAGTAATATAAAAACTTCTAAAACAGCTCATAAGGCAAAAAATGGTTTTTAAAATAGCTAACACTTGAGCCCAATAAAAGGAAATCTTGCTCTACCCAAGAATTCGTTCAACCGTTCGACCAGATCATTCAGTTGTCACATGTGACCTCGACTTTTTCAACCTGTTTTAAATGCGCTCCAATTTTCTTTTGATAAAACATAGAATAACGCCGGCGAATTGCTCTGAAACGACCGGCGAGCGGTTGGCTTCGGTAGTAACCAGTTGGGCCTAGGGATGCTAGCATTATGGAGGGGGTGACCGGTATGTGTAGGGGTGGGAGAGCGTTGGTGGGGCGGGGGTGTTGGCTTCAAGCGATGGGGTAGGTTGTGAAGGCTAGATGAGAGGGGTTCTAATTGACACCCGAGCTGGACAATGGGAGTATTGAGGGGGTGGGCTAATGGGGGGGGGGGGTGATGGCTGGGGAGGGTGGGGTGACTGAGGGGTCAAACATTTAGATTAAAAACCGCTCTTCACACCATGAAATTGTCTCCTCAAAACAGTTTTGGTTAATTACAGTATAGTAAAACGTAAAACTTAGGGCTCTAAAAGAACTCATGCTCGCCGAATGCTCACTGTTTTTTCTGTTTTTGAGGACGAAAAGTCAAATGGTTCAGACGAAAAATCCGTCAAGTGACAAATCAAGTTAAAAAAGACCGCAGGACTAATATAATTGCCACAAACTTCGTTTGAGAGCAATCAAAAAGGCCACTCTACCAATATTCCTGTTCGACTCGTAAAAAATACAGCAGCCCAAAACAATTCAAATTCTTTCAGCACAGTAAGCTCCGACATTCTACAATCCAGGTATTTCGAAGGACCTTCAAAGACCAAATACGATATGCAAATAAAGTATCGAAGGGAGAAACTGCTTTTCGTTGTTTCATGTAAACAAAAAGCACATGCTGAGATCTGAATATAAAATCAATTTTGAGTTAAAAATGTTTTTAAGAACTTTCAGTTTCAGGATTAATTAATGTTCGACCACACTATGAAATTTCGGACAAGCTCTTAGCTGCAACCAACGTCCATATCCTCAAAAAGTTAGCTCTCCAAATCAGAAAACGCAACACTATACAACAACGTCACTTATTTCAAAAACAATGCTTTTTACAATTATTTTCAACTATTTAAGTTTAGTTGAATATATTAGTCGTTTATTAAATGCTTCAATGATCAACACGGAAAAACAAGAGGTGGAGAAAATTTAATGGAGAAAGAATTTAAAATTTTCCCACTTTTCGTTTAAATTGATTTTCTACACGCTTAAACCTTTTTCAAGTTCCAGAAAAGTATAAATTCTAAGATTACATGTCGTATAGTTGAGCTATTTTCTTATTTCCGTTATCGCTAATTTCAACTATCTCAATTTGCCATTTCACACCACAGAATATTTCTCATGACTACGCACTGCCAAATGCCAGCAATAATCATCTTTATGGAAGTGCTACTTTAGGTAGTCTCGATTGACATTCAGTACATCATGTCCTAAAAACAATGTTGAAATTTGCTTTGACTGCCTTTGTCATTTCATGAACTAAGAAAACTGGTTTAGTAAAAAATAATCTGCAAAGCGTTGTAGATATATTAGGGGCTATAGTAAAAACAAAAGTATCATTGATGCACAAACTCTCGCAAAAAAAACTTAGAAAAAACTTTAAAAAATCTTTTCCAAGAATTATAGCATCGCTATTCAATTTTCGGTTTGCTTTTGAGTTTACTCCAGTTTTGATTATATATGACAGCAACCAAAGGTTTCAATTCAGAAGATTTTTGTGACAAATTAAGCATTGAGAATACATTTTTAATGCCACACTTTTTATGATCAATATTTGATTGACTAACAAAGTTGAAAAACCAAATATCTCATTTGCTGAGGACGAATGTGGGCTGTCAAGGCAAAATTGATCATTCTTTTCAGGACACGATAATGATTTGTTTCAGGGCCATGTGAATCCGACATGTTAAAAAGAGGCACGATCATTTTGTACCAAACTTCAATCATTGTCGCGATCATTGCTCAGAAATTGACAAAAACAGTTTGTAAACTCAATATATTGTTAAAGAAATTGTGTCTTATCATTCCCAGATGTTTCCCACCGTTTCACATTTTCAAGAGAATCGAAAAGTTTACTTCGAAGCGAAAAAATTGTAAACTTTGAACTATAGAAACCCGCAAGATCAAAAAGTTAGGACCCCAGTGGGGCTGGTAAACTAAGTGGGCCTGCGCCTACCCAATAGTGCTATTGTGGTTGTCGACTTTTGACCTTCAATTTGGACTCCAGGTTCAACGCCCACTAATCATCCATTTGTGCTTTTTATCCCATTTATGTTTTTCTAATTAGAGTTTATGGTCCCCCGTGTGACTCGAAATGGCTCGTGCAGACTTTCAGAAGCTCAAAAGAAATGGAAGAATACAAGCAAGCCTCTTGCTCTGAATATTAAGCTTTTTACTTTAAATTCTCAAAATTGTTGTTAAATGTTTAACCCTCAATAATCTGAAAGTATTTGCCTTTTTATTAATCCTTACATTACAGAACTTTGTGTGTTATCATAATTAAGCTACTACGGTCCAATTAGGACTTCGCAAACTATTCATATTAAGTATGCTAAAACTTAGCAACCTTCTTCGAAGAAAATCTAGTTTTTTCAAACTGTTATTTTATTGCTGCACAATATCAAGCAACTTATTGCAAATGTGATTAGTTCATTTGCTTCGAAACATTGTTAATAAAATGTTTCACAAAAAAACAGTGCTTACTCCCACTTGGAGCAGATTTCCCCTTTATGAAGCATAAAATTTAAAATTGACTGATTTTTAAGATATGTTTACTAAATGTTTGCTCTATAGAACAAACTGCAATGCCAACTATATTTGTCCTCAATCATTCCATTTCTTCTTCATGAACATAATCAACATTTCACAACATTGAGTTTATGTGAGAATCAAACTACAATTGACAAATTTACGAATGATTTCCATCAGGTGACATTTAAAAATTATTTAATATTTTACCTTTGGATTAAAGGAATTTCCTCTGCAATCGCCTTTATCAATTTAAATGTCACCAAACGTTTTTTCATCATCATAGTTGGTGTTGAATTATACAGTCAAGTTGACTGAATCTGTTAAAAGAAATTTTTCAAACAAAATTGGATTTAAATACAGTCTTTCAATTACTTTTTGTGGTTTTCCAAGCAGGCTGCATAACGGTTTTTAATTTTTATAAAATTTTGGCATCAGCAGTAACAATAGTTGTTGACGAAACTACTTTAAACGGAGCAATCCACTATTTCAGCAATACCTCAACCCAATGACTTTATTGTTTTCGCTTCTAACAGATGCTAACAGACGCATTTCTCGAGCAAACTTCAACCAATGTTTACGCAACGACGACAGTTTGCAGGAGTTGAAATGTAAGCAAATATATCCTTTAAAGTTCAAATTAGCGGATAATATGAAAAGAATTTATCGAAATTTTTCACACTTTCATCGTGTCTGTATCGTTTCCAACAACGTTTTCGTTTCTCTGCTTAAAAGAACTATCAGCTTTCATACGAAATTCTTCTGGCAAAATTATTCGACTTATTTTAGAACCATCACAACCAATTAGTGGTCTGCATTACTAGTCAATCAACGCTAAGTTTGAGGACCTATGACGATACATTGCAAACATTTTAATCAAATTTGCCAGAGGAACATTCTGATTGTCTTTTCTTTCGCCAAATTCTTAAAAAAATGAGACCTTGCTTTACACCTAAGATATAGTCAGAGAAAACAAATGATCTTTCTGCGAAATTATAATGGCCGTTTTAATAACGAATTTTCTAAAAAGCTATTTTGGCATTCTTACTAATTCACATATGAGTGACTACACCTCTCACATCAGCAATAAGAAATAACACTTTTCAAGTATTTTTCAAAGGAAAACCAAACAGCTGCACAAAATAGGATTAAAAATTGTTTTTTAATTAAATTTATCCACCTATTCTCCAAAAATGACCCCGATGGATTTGCAGAAACAAATTGGCAACAGTACCCTAATCATTTCAAAGTACAAAACATATAATACTCTTTCCACCGTCTTTTAGGAAAACCGGTGATCATGCATCAGATCCTTATACTTGGTTCGTCATCAAATCCTCTAAAAACAAGAAATCTCTTCAATTCACTTGTATTGTATTCAAATCACTAGTAAACGAATCCTATAATTTCAATAAAAAACAGATAAATTGGCGCAAAATAATTTATTTCCCAAAACTAAATACGATACTGCCAAGATTCTTCTTATTTAAACAAAATTTCTTCCAGCAGAACTACAAATAACTAATTTATCGACAAATAGGTTTTTCAATATTTTACAGCAGAGACCGCTCAAATTAAAGCGTCAAAATAATCAATATGCCAATCAATGTAAATCACTGTACCCATAACCCTTTTTAGCATCAAAATTTAATTCAAAATGGAGTATGGGTTCAATTATACAAAATTCCTATTCGGAGGTGGAATAAACTTATAACTACAATTAGAAAAAGATGTCGAAGAGCAGATTCAGACAAAAAGTAACAGAAAAATGATTAAAAAGTACAAAAAAGTTCCCATAGACAGAAAAAAGAAACAGGATTCAAATACATTTTCTATTCGATTAATTAAATAAAACCAAACCTTAGATTGCTCTACTTTAAGAAAATGCTTGATTTATGAATTTCAAGCACGTTATTTTAACCAAGTGGTTATATTTAATTTATACGTTTCAGATCCAAAAAATTACCATTTCGTTATACGATATCTTACAAAAATTTCGCTATTATAAGGCTCATATCATTTAGGCAAAAATCATGCAAGATTAATACAAAACGAGGAAAAAAGGAGGTCGCCTCAACAAATCAAAGAGTTCTTAAAATTTCGTAAGAGCAGGATAATTTCATTATAGGTCAGGACATTAAAAACACTAAGCGTCAACACCCACTTGTCATCGTCCAGATCCTCCTTAATAGAGGCAGCCTCGTATCCGTTCTTGTCAGAGGGAATCCAAACTAGTCTCTTGGCCATCCACTCTGCATTCTCAGCCACATCTGATATCATTGACCCAGTGCCACTCTGCTCCGGGGCACGCAACACGTCCAGCGCATCACCCCCACCCGGCATGTTGTAATATTCAATTAACTACTGTTTCAATTTTTTTGGTCAGATACCTTCTAGAATGTTATGACAATTGGAACTGTTTCCTCTTTTTGGGGAATCGATATTATCGTCAGTTGATATTTTAACACTACATTAATTGCAATTTCTTTTTAATCTCGATCAATGGTACAATGTGTAGAACAAAGATCAAACTCTAAATTTTCAAAAAATAGCCACTTCACTAATTCAAAGTTAGCATTTAGCAATCTCTGAATTCAATTCTCCAGCTATTATATATTTGGAGTAAAAATTGAGGGGATCTACAGTCCTTTTTTTTCTCCTTTTCCATTTCACATGTATCATACGTGTCTATTACGTGTATGGTACTCATACATTATGGTATAAAATTTGTAATATTTGGAACAAAATATTTAGGGAGCCAAAAATTGGGCGGCAGACCCCATCAATTCTTTCGACTTATAATAGCTCCCACTGAAAAAAACTGCACCACCCCGTCACTTTAAAACTCACATTTTATTTGAACGATTTAAGCTGATTGATAATTTAAAGTGTCCTTCCCTTAGCTATGATTGCAACGACCATTCCTAATTCTTATCGAGTCATATAAGTCAAACCCAAAATGACGCATTACTTTGTTCGTGACGTTTTATGGAACCAAAAAAACTTGTTCACGTGCGTTAGGAAACAGATCCTGGCAATAATACCGCTTCTAGAAACTCCACCAGCTTCTCGATTCGTATTTTATCAAAGATTTCTGAATAATTTCGGTACTTCAGTTGCTCAAATCAGTAAAACAATGTGCTTCGTTTTGTGCTAAGGAAGTAAATGTCAAATTGGTGGATCCAACAATATCTGAAATCAGCACACCTTTACTTTTTTAATAAAAATTAAGATTAACTCTTGCTTAGTTAAGGCTAGAAGCAACAGTAACAGCAGAACATAAGCTTCGAAGTATAAAAATAAGATAAAAGATAAATTACTTATGTGTCTAAGTGATTGATCGAGGACGCCAATAAGACAAGAGCGATACTTATTAGAATCAGAAAGCGGTATTTGAAAGTGGAGATTTAATCAATCGAAAGCAAACACGAATTGAATGTGATATCTTGAAGAAATGCCTCAACAAGCAATAACTGTGTTTCGGGTTTCCTGTTTGAAACCGAATTGGTTAAGCTGTTTGAACAATAAGCGACTTGATATACGAACAAGAGCAACAATATAATCTCAAATCACGCAATCACAATTCAACACTGAAATTGTTTTATGGCTATGTTGTACAAGTCGATGCAACAACGGTTAACAAAACAATGGTCTGAGTAATTTTAGCACCTGAGAGAAACAAATCTAACACACAAAACAACATGCTAAGTATCAACTAACAATTTATGCTCAAAGATCTCTTTCTATTTGTCGAATTCCAACTTTAACTTCAGATCTAACTTCAGAAATCTAACTTCAGATCTTAACATTGATAGCAATCCACTTAAAACTAGATTTCTAGCTCTACTTAAAATATCTAGCAACGATGCGTTGTACAACACGGAACAGAACTAAAACGTGTCTCTATTAGTCAACGGCTTCAAATGAACAAAACTCCAAATATGATTGTTTGCAGCTCCAAACCCAGGCTAGTTTAGTCAAACATCTCTTGCAACCAATTGGGGCTCAAAGCCCACAGTGACTTTGAATTCCGTGGCCATGTCAAATACTGAATACAAATTTCGTCTCTTCAAAAGTGGTTCTTCTTGTAAACTATTGAAGTTTTGAGGTACAAATTTCCGAATGTTATAATACACAATTGCACACATAATTCATGTATTGCATATCAATGAGTCCCAATACATCAATGTAGTTCCGAATACGATATGACTCTAGAGTCTGATCCATCATAATTTACACAAACTGTAGGCGGTCTCAAAGGCCGATCTCAGCAACTGCCAGCGAGGACGCGATACTGCTCACCGCAAAAGCCTCCTTGAATGGACTTCGCCCCAGCATTTGAGAAAAAAATAACAATAGAACTTTTTCTTCAATCTGTCAAATTTTGCCCTTAATCTCCTTTGGAGGTTGCAGCTTCAATAGCACTTTTGACTTCTTCGGTCAAGAAGTCTTTAAACACCTCAAACCTGAAACAAAAAAATGTGCATTTGAGTTTTAACTCGATTTTAAATATACTTTTAAAAAACTTGTTATCAAGATTAAAAGGCAATCAAAACACTCCTTTTTCCACACAAAAGAATTCAGATCCAAAAACAGAAAACAAATTCAAAGCAAATAATTAAAATTAACCACAGATTCAAAGGTATCTAATTGATATCATATTTAACTGTTAATTTTACAACCCAGACTTTCGTTTTCAAAAAGCGAAGAGTCATGCAAAAGCATTGAAATTATGCACCTTAGTCACCTACGAATTAGTCAAATAGTCACCTATGATTAAAGCTCTTCTCTAAGTGCATGTTTCTCCTAGACCCCAACTGACCACCTTCATCAAATTGAACAGAATAGATGACAGATGATATCCGTGAATGCAAGAGAGCCATGGCACACATAGCACACGGTTCATGTGTCAGCATAGCTGTATAACCTGTGCACAGATACTCCGCTTTAGCGCCTTCTGAAACAGCAACAAAATTATTAAAACTTTCTTAATTACTTTGTAACTCAAAAATTTATAAAAAAAATTGTCTTAGCTCTTATAAAAATCATTTTACGGAACCAGCCAAAACTTAAATGGGCGAGCCATCAGCACGATTCTCTCAAGATTTCACATCTAATAAGACTGAAAACAGAAATCTGGAAAAAAAATGAAAAAGTAGGATGAAATAGAACATACTGACATCGCGCAAATCGCTCTCAGACGGTTGACTAAATTCAACCTAGGATACGGGCTGAATTATAAAGACAACACGAAACCTTAATCTTGATCGAAAAATTTCCAGTTACCATAAGCAGTATTTGAGCATCTTCCAAAAAGGGACCGCTTAAATTACACGCAAATTATTTTGCCAGAAAATAGCCGCAATAGATTCGTAGATCGGCAGTCTAAAAAAAACAGAAAAAAGACAGACCAAAAAATTCGTCTTTTCATTGAAAGCTGATCTGTTATATTTTGATTAAAAATCTGTATAAGTTATTGCTGCCTCTTAGCTGATCTCAAATAACCTTCATTTAGAGTGACACACACCCAGTTGACCTTATCTCTTTGAATTAAAGTAAATAAAAGTAAATTTCAAAGTGAGGAAGTCATTTTTGAGAGTGAGGTAAGTCAATTGTGACCAAAAATTTAATCACGCGCATGAACAAAAAACTCGCTCCACTAAGAGCGAAAAATGACGTCACACGTGCAATTCAGTTGAAATTGCATGAACGAATGAACAAAAAGTGGCTGTGACGTCATATGGTCGTAACAAAAATCATGACGACGAAATAAAAAACATAGCAGGACAAGTCTTGACGCACAATTCAAAGAATTTTCATTGACTAAACAGAAAACTAGACCTAGAACGGACTATGAATGGATTGAAAAAAACCATTTAGAAAAAAATCCGATCCAAAAAATCGAAAAAAACAGTAAAAATCAAAGTGAAATTGCCGCATGTGAACAAAAAACCACTACCGATAAAGCGAATTTTTGTTCAAACACCGTATTCTCACTCTACTTTAAAATTAGAGCGAAAAAATTTCACGCCGCAAAACCACTCGCTTTTTCGCTCCATTTCCTGTTTCGGTGTGACCAAAATCACTACTCCATTTTGACTTCAAAAATCATGAAAATGTGTGAACAGATCTTAAAAGACAGCGCCCCAATACAATTCAAATTCTTTGAATTGTAAAAAACCAAGAGAAGGCCAATAATAGCCCCAGCTATCGCTGTGCGGCTATTAAAAACAACAATAATGTTCCAACAACAACAGAGTTCCGAACACGTCAACAAAAAAGCTCAAAGCCAAAGGCCAGCTGTCTTCCAATATTTTAATTTAGCTGATCAACCGTAATTCATTACCAGAGAATGCATAACGTCACAAAATGTCAGATTTAAGATTTTGAAGTATTTATCAAAGAATATCTGTCAATTTAAGGCGTTCAGAAATACAAAATTTTCGCCAATCCTTCAGATAAAAAGAAATCAGAAATGCATGGTTCTATAGGATAATGGCTATAAGGCACAAAAAACATTTCAATGAGCATTCACTGAGAACCGTGGCACCACATTACAAAACGCAATGATCGAATCTGATTTAAGACTACCCAATTTGAAGTCTTATCAGTGCAAGAATCAGTGTTTGCAGCCTGGAGAGTTATTGATTTCCTTAAGCAATCAAATGACTGATTCCGGGATGGGAGTAGTTGTTGTAGATGCTAGAGAAAACTGCGTTCGGATTGCCCGCTGGGCGAGATTTAGGCTTGACGTTCGCACATGGTCACCGGGTCGCTTCTTCGATTATTTCGATGATTTGAATATTATTGGGGGGCAATTCAAGGTCAGCAATTATCTGCGCCAGGTTTATTGCGACAAATTAATGCCTCTCCATTGATTGCAAGAACTTAGTTTCTATTCTCCTGGCAAGAGAAAAGCTACCAAAAGCTGAAAACTAATCGCATTCAATTTTGATTGCCTTGGGCTGAGGTAAACATCTTTTTCAGGGGGAAAAATCAAAATAAAAATTCTTCGGCAAATTCTGCAACATTATCGGCAAATTCCTACCAATTTGCGCATCCTTGGTTGCTGCTTTTCCGGACTATTTGAAATACAAGAGTAAATACATTGGTTTAGTTTAACATGAGCAGATCAACACCCATTTTTATTTAGGGAATTTAAGAAATGGAAGCGCTGTCAGCGTTCTTCGTCGATTCATTTTTATGTCTTTAAGTTCTTGATCCTCGGGATTTGAAAAAGGTTTTAAAACCTTCAAGTATCACTTAGTTTCAAAGGCACGTCTCCTCCAAACCACAACGTGCAGAAAAAAATTTTGCTGACCGCTTAAAATTTAATTCAAATTTTTGACTTTTTATCGTAATTTATTTCGCTCTTTGAACAGATTAAAAAAGGCCAAAGAGATTAATTCTACATACTTAGTAACGACGCATTTTCAGTAAAAATAAAGGTTAAAAAATATAATTTTTTTTTATGAATCAGTAAAACACTTTTTTTTAGCCAACTCTGGGCAATGCGCTTTTTGAAAACTTCAATCTCACGCCAATTTTTTTTTTTTTTTTGGGGGGGGGGGTCAATCAATTATGCGCATCCATCTATTTCTCAAACTAAAAAAGTGAATAGAATAAAAAGCCCAAAAATTGGATAGCTTTTCACTCCTTTTCGACTGCTTTTCTACATTTTCACATTCAATTTCAATCAAAGATATCTTTGTTACAAAAATCCCTAAATAGACAAATAGATTTTATTGACTTATTTTCAAGCTTAGTTTTAAAAAAGGCAACCTTTTTCGATATTTTAGATATTAAACTAAAGAAATGACCAATGTTTTTCTATTTGTCATGATTAATAAAAGATGTTGCCCGTGAAGTCTTTTACTCATTGAGCTTTCAAACGCACTCTCCTATTTCAGAATATCGAAAAACTTTTCAGGCAATAAATTGTCCATTCGAAATTCGTATGATCAATTAACTGACATGTATGGTTGCAATTAATTTCAATGTCACTCAATAAATTCAATCCCCAGTGGAAAATTGCAGACCAGTGACTCTATTAACTTTCCCCATCAAAATGATTGAAAAAAGTATGAATATTCGACTGTACAAACTTCTAATAAAAACTCAAAATTCCAACGCGGATTTATCAAGAACCGATCTGTAATCTCAAAATTTATTAAATATCAAACTGGTGAACGAAGCTTGATATAATGACCATCATACTGAAGTTCTCTCGTCCTATAAGCTGCTATTTTTGCTAAAGCTTTTGACGAAGTACCGCACAATGACCTGTTATATAAACTAAAACAAGTTGGTGCTGACAGATGTGTCCTCAAACTGGTGTTGGTGGATGTGTCCTCAAATTGTTACCAAATTACTTCAGGGACAGAAAACATCACGTACGCCTTGGTTGCACCAAATCAATGAAATTAGGTATAACTAGTATTGTCCCACAGAGTTCAATACTCGGACCAGTTGTGTTCTGATTAATCATCAACGACCTGACGGAGAAAATCACAAAAACTCTTACACATTTGCCGCTGATTTGAAACTTGTAATTAATAACAAAATATTATTCCACCTGAGCCAAAAGCGTTTAGAAAAATGGAACTCGAGAAATGGATGTAATTCGCTGAAAGGAAAAACCTTTTCCATCAATTTCGTGGTTTCAACAGAAACTTCGTCTTAAATAATGAATCCCTTAGCCCATCACAGTACTTGAAAGGCCTGGGCATCTACGTAGGTCATGATCAAACTTGAAACACACGCACAATGATTAAAAATAGGAAAAGCTGTAGAAACTCTACTTTAAAAAGCGCAAAACAGCTGTAAAGACCAACAGGAAAGTTAAAATGTGTTTATACAAGTCGATGACTCTGCCCATAACGTACGCGTCACCAAGCATTCACCTAACCAAGCAAACTATATACAAACCGGAAACAATCCAAAAGTCCTAAAATGGGTGCTAAATGATTCACAGCCTCACATCCGGAAATGCTAGTTACATGCAACCTGCTACCTATATCGCTCTGCTGCCAGATCCTAGACCTTCTGCAACTATCGAAGATTTGTCATAAAGACACATCAGTGCCATTTTTATGCGATGCCTCGTACAATAAAAGGGCACGGGTCTACACTTTCGAATTGCCAGAAGTCAGAACAGAAAAATATCGGACCGAATTTTGCTTGAGTTGTGAAACACGCAGAGTTGTGAATCATCTACCATCATACAAATTTGGCAATTTTACATGTCAAAATACAACGGAAACAACTCGCGCATATGGTTGTTTGCTTGCGATTGCCAAATGTACAGGAACTCTTGGAGCTCATTGAGTTTATAGGAGAGATCAGTCCAGTTTGCTGGGAATCCTCGACAACCTCAACAAAAACAACAACAAACGCATTCTCCTATTTCAGAAAATTGAAAAACTTTTTTATGAAATGGTAGACACTTTTCAGGCAATAAATTGTCCTTTAGAAAATCGTATGATCATTTAACTGGAAAACATGATTGCAGTTAATTGCAATATCAAACATAACCGACTAACGTCGGGCGAATTGCTCTCAAACGACCGGGGAGCGGTTGGCTTCGTCAACAGCTAGCCACGGTTTAGTGACCTCAGGGCACATCTTTATCCGGTCTCTGAAAACGAAAGTCAAATGGGTCAGACGAAAAATCGGCCAAGCAAAAAATTGCATTAAAGACAAACAGGGTAAATAAATTTGCTACAAATTGCTTTTGAGAGCAATTAACAATGGTTTCATAAAAAGTGCCTGTTAGATCAGTTATGATAAAAAACATTTCAACTATAACTCATTGATAAGGAGGATCAGTGATGATGACATTACGCAAAGAGGATGATGACATTACGCAAGACATTAATATCTTAAGAACCAATTCATTGTCTCAAGAGACTATCCGGTATCCCTGTTTCAAGCCAAAATTCGTTTCACAGGCTCAAAGATCCATACACTTGGAACAAACAAATTTTCTAAAAATTAATAAAACTGGAGTCATAAAAAATGTTGATCACCATCCCATTAACTCTAGAAATTATGCAGCAGCTTATTGTCAAACCTTGGAGGTTCGAGGTCCTCTGTTGCCGGAAAAAATCAATAACATGAAAATTTGCAAATATTTTTAAAAATTGCTTTAAATCGTGATATTAAAATCTTGAAGAACATTTCATTACATCTCTAAACTATGCAGTAATATAGTGTCAAGCCTTAGAGGAAGTTCCGAGGCCCTTGAGGCTAGGGAAACCTAAGAAATTTTAAATTAAAAAAAATTGCATGTTTTATAAAAAAAAACTTGCTATAACTTGTGATATTAAAAAGATGACAATTAATCCATGACCAACAAAAACTTTCCAGAAACTTATTATCCAACCCTAACGGAGGTTCCTTGGCTCTTGACGCTGAAAAAATCTAAAAAACAGCAAAAATTTTCAAAAAACTTGAAAAAAAGCAAGTTTCAAAAAATTGCTAAAATTTGTGACATTAAAAAGTTGAAAACATCCCTTAGGATGTTTTCTGGCCCCTGGGTCTGGAATGACCTAAATAAGGATAAAAAACGTCAAAAATTTGAAAAAATTGCACGCTTTGTCAAAAAATGCAAAAACTTGTGATGTTAAAATGTTGGAGGTTCTTTGACACCTAGGACTGATAAAAATCAAAATGTCAAAAATTTTCAAAATGCTTGAAAAAAATTGCAACAAAAGTATAAATTTGCGTTTTTAGCAGGCGGTTGTTCGTCAGTATCTAGCCACGGAGGGGAGGGGCACCGGGGCAGATTGGGGGGGGCAACAGCGCGGTGGGGGGGGGGGGTGGGGCAATAGGGGGGGGGGGGGGGAGGGGGGGGAGGTCAACAGTGGGGGTGTCTTCAACCTCTAAGAACCGCCCTTCACACCATAAGTATAAGTATAAGTCTCCAAAACAGTTTGAGCTGAGACAGAGCTGAAAGGCTCTAAGAGCACTTAATGCCCGCTGGGCGCTACCTGTTTATCCCGTTTTTGAGGACGAAAACTCGAAAGCGTCAGACGAAAAATCGGTCAAGCGAAAAATCGCATAAAGAAAGACCGACAGGACTAATTTTATTGCTACAAACTTCGTTTGAGAGCAATTAATCAATAATTTCAATCCCCGAAGTTATACTTACTTGATCCGAAGTCTTGAGAATTTTCAACAGATGAACATTCCACTAAATTGCAGGAAAACTCGAATGCACCACATCCTTCTAATTTTGCCATGACATCGATAGCCATCATAACACTGTGCGCCAATGTGTGATCTTCTAACTGCGAAGCAGACAAGGCAATTACCTTCTCAGAATTGATACAGACGATTGCAGTCACTAAATACATTAAATCAAGCCACAAGACGATTGGCAATTGATTATAGAAGGAACTGCCAGAACCAACTTATTGTTCGGTAAGAAGCAAAACAATGTCCAGCATGGAAAAATTTTCAAATGACATCTCTCACTCAAATAGATACTAACATAGATTAGGACAACTTGGAAGCATAGAGCAACGCTTCAGTATTACTGGAACCGTGGGTATCATGCAATCTCTCATAACAGAATCAATGAAATTCAACTCATTAGGAGCAAAATAGGTCCCATTCAATAGAGAGGTAAGTTTCTTGCTCCGGTGGAATGCACAAGGCCACATTTTATTTGCAATGTCATATTGTTCCTGAGTTTGCGGCACTCGAAGAGCTACTTCAACTTCCCGGAAGTCGCTCAAAATACTCCCAACATTAGAATTTTGAATATCTGCTTTACAAGCATCCCATTGATCAGACCGTGATACAATAACCTCCATTTTCTCGTTCCCTTTTCTAAGAATCTGAAACATAGATAACATCTTCAGCAACATATACGTTGCTTAAACATTTCTCGACATTCTAGGAAAAAAGCCGTTTAGCTTACTTTCAAATGAGGCAGACTTAATTCTGTCGAAAGGGACTTAAGAACCAAAAGAACCTTTTGGCAGTGTTGCTGGCAGTCAAAACTTGCAACAACAACGCAGGTTGTGGGAACTTCAAATATTGTGGAATCAAGAACCGGTTTCATAGGTAACTGAAAAGAAGTTTTCATCAGAATCAAAACTCAGATCAAAATTATAGTTTAGATCGGCAGCTTATTGGCAGCAATAGCTACGTTGACCTCAATAATCTTTTCATTATGGTACTACAACCTACTGCTAGCCTGATTGTTCTGATAAACTTAGTTTCATATTTACAAAATTGACTGATGATGCAACTTTGGTGCAATGACTTTAGGAGACTATTAAACTCTGGAAAGGCTACTGATTCTGGCGCTACTCTCTGGAGCTACTCTTTTCTGGCGCTACGTTCTACTGAGATATGTCGAAACTAACACGTGCAGTTGAAGAAAATTTTCTATGCAAAAACCGTAACCCTCCAGTAAAACGCAGATAAAAATCATTTGTAAACTTATTGTGTGAGTTCTAACACCTATGTATTGAAGTACTAAATTCTAATCTTCTATTACTAATACTTTTGCTGTTGTGGAAGGTCAATGCTGCTGATCACAAGGCATTGAAAGGGCAGCTCACCAAAGACTAGCTACACTGCTTGCTGAATGACATCTGCTACACAAAAAAGCAACGTCCTGAGGAGTGAAAAAATACATGATTACCTTAAAGTCAAGGATTTACTGCCGGTACCGTTTGACAAAGGCAACGGATTCTGCGTGATGAAGTCAATGTACAGAGAAAATCTTAAGGCTGTGCAAAACTCAGATCAGTTCCAAAAAATCGATGGAGTAAAGGATGAAATTGTTAATAACACTGAAACGGAAATAAATAAGAGCCTGCAACAACTGAGGAAGCTGGGAAAAATCAGAGAAAAAAACTTATCAAAGTGTTGGAGCTGAGCTCGCTAAGCTTGTGTAGGCGGGAAAATAGAAACAAAACACTTTCTTTTGTCCTAGTCATTTAATAGTTATAGTTCTAGTTCTAGTTACAGTTTGTCACGTGAGAAAAAAAGAAAAGGGGGAAAATAACAAAAAGCAACACACAGAACTCAACGTAGTAGCCGTAGAAAACGGCTGAAAGTATAACTCAGCAAAATATTGCAAAACAAATTGTCTTGAGCAGTAAATAACGTGTTACTGTGTCTTGAACTAGAAATATTCCTGAGCAGTAAATCGTTACTGTGTCTTGTATTCAAAATATTATTCTTGAGCAGTAAATTCTGTTACTGTGTCTTGCATCAACGAATTATTGGAGCTGAAATTCAACTGTTACAACCCCAACTTCTGGTATTCTCAACTTGTGAGTACAAACAGCAAAAGCCAATTTAGGTTTAAATTTAAATATTTTTGCACAAACAGGTCTTAGACATATATCTTTGTCTTCGATTTGTTTTCTCTATCGTATTGAACTGGCATACATAAAGAGATCCTGTATTGTGTGATCTGTAGCAACCCAGTTCAAATCGATAGTTGAAAAAACTAAGATCAGCGAATAATTATGAACTTAAATAGGTATGGCAACGGTAAGTACAGCAGAGCGGTTATAAAGTTACAAAAACGAACTGCATAAACGAAGTATCCGGACAGATTTTGTTATCCCTCAGAACGAACTGGGCGGTGTAAAACTATCTTTGTGATACACAAGGAGAGCAGCCGTTACATTTGGTCCGCCGACCCGGACAGTGGAATAAACTGCTGTCCAACCCCACAGTCGAAGTGACGAAGTCATCGACGAACGAGAGCAAAACCCAACAAGCATTTCAACAACACAAAGCCAATTAGGCAAAGCAAATAGGAACGTTGAAAAACAAAACTCAATTAAAGCAAACAAATAAAGGAGCTGTAGAGATTCAAGCTGCAGTCACGAAGTACACAAGAAGTGACTCCGTCACAGAGTCAAAGCGTTTTGGATCGACAGATCAACAACTTGCGAAACAACTGGATTGAGAAACAGGAAGAAGGATTTGAGCTCATTGAGAATCGAGATCGATCAAGCAAGCTCAAGACTGTATATCAGCAGATACTGCATTTGGACGACAGCATTCAAAAACTCGTGAATAAGAAAGCTGAGACTCTCCGAGACCCAGATAGTTCTTTAAAACGCAAACTTGAGACAGAAACATACTTTCAATATTTGGACGCAGAGTGGTTACCGTATATCCACGGAGTGACAAACATCTCAAGCCAGCAAAGCCAGTCAACTCTTCATGCCAATGAAGAGCAACCGCCTGCGAATAATGTGCATCAGTTATAACAAAACGTTGGAATTCCAGAGTTTAACCAAAACCATGGTAACACAAGCAATGCAACGACGAATACGGTTACACGGACAATCAACCAGGATACAGAAAATGCTTCGGAAGCATCTTCAGTGAAACGTCAGGTTGAAGAACGAATGAAGGAATTTGAAATTGAATTTGAAGCAAATTTGCAAATCGAACGAGCACAATTTGATCGAGAGAGGTTGGATCTAGGAATGCAAATGAAAGAACTAGAGATGCAACATCAGCTTCGGGAAAAAGAGCGAGACCTAGAGTGCCAATTGCAAAAAACAGCATTGGAGAAAGATGACTTGCGGTCTCAATCGACTAAGGTGCGTGACAAGTCACCTTTCAATTGGACCCCGAAAGGGAGAGATGTCTCGGAGTGGGCGAATTTGATGAACGACACGAGCAAGAGCTCGATTTGACGTCATCCCTGAACGGAATAAGCAGAGGCATTACCCATGGTACCCAAACTCTCGCGAACGCTCAGGAAGTGTTGAAGGGCGGGATATATCGCCGATAGCTGGAAGGCACTACAACACTGGACATTCAAGCAGTAGTTTACCAAAATTGAGGTTGAACAATTTTGACGGAAACCCGCTGGAGTGGCCTGAGAGGTCTAGCATGTTCATAGCAACAGTAGATAAACCCACGATTCCCGACTCAGAAAAAATGAGCCATTTGAAGACTCTGCTAACAAGCAAAGCAAAATCTGCAATCTCGGGAATGGGCTATTCTGGACAGTTTTATAGTGCTGCCTGGAACATTTTAGAAAGAAAATTTGGAAGACCGCATGTAATTATAGATGCGAAGCTCGAGAACCTACGAAAAGCTAATCAAGTGAAACCTCATGATTCAATTTTGCAGCCTGATTAATTTTTCTGTTATTGTATCTAACTTCGTGAACGTGCTTAAAGAGTACAAACATATTGGTGATTTGCAATCAAGTTCGACATTGTACATGGCAGTTGATAAGCTACCACAGGTTCTTAAAGAAAAATGGTGGTTCTACGTCGATGACAAAGACGAGCACTGGCCTGATCTAATCATGTTTGAAAAATGGCTATCACGAATGGAATTCGTGCATGAAGGGTTTTCAGCGTTTAAAGGGGAACGCAAAGAAGAAGACAGACGCAACACAAATAAAGAAAAACGATTCACGAAGACATCGATTTTCAGTGCAAGTTCAAACCTGCAAGAAACCAAGCAAACGCAAAGCGATCAGTGTCCATTAGCCGATGGCACTCATAAAATTTGGAACTGTCCGTCATTCAAATACATGAGTGTGAATGATCGATACGTGGCAGTGAGGAAAGAAAGCTTATGTTATGGATGTCTGGGGAAAGGCATGCAATCAAAGAACGGGCGGTATAAATGGATGTACCAAAAAGCACAACAGACTGCTACACTCAGAAAACCAAATGAACGAGGGTTATCAGAGACACAAAGATTCCAACGAGACACAAATTTAAAAGAATTGTATCAACAGTCAATTGATACAGATGTTGAAAAGGGATTAGTGAAGATCCTTGGTAAATCGGAAGTCAAAGGCACTTTCGGAAAGGAATGGTATTTGCCACACCATCCAGTACCAAACCCCAACAAACCGGGTAAAATTCGCCGTGTTTAAAACGCTGCAGCAAAATACAAGGATGTATGCCTAAATGACAAGTTGTTAGTCGGACCCGATCTGCTACACGGGTTGATCGGAACATAATTCAGATTTCGAGAAGGACCAATTGCCTTAACCGCAGATATTGAATCAAAGTTTCTTCAAGTGCAAGTTCCTGATCGGGATAAAAGCTGCTTGAGATTCCTGTGGCGACCAACAATGAACGAACCTGTGTAAATTTACGAGTATCAGCGTCATGTTTTTGGAGCAAAGAGTTCACCAACATGTGCTAACTACGCTCTGAAGCGAGTCTCGATTGATAACGAAGACGAGTTCCCAATTGCAGCAAAAACAATCCAAAACAACTTCTACATGGACGATTTCATCAAGTCAGTCGAAACACCTGAAGAAGAAATCAAGGTTTTCAAACAACTGCAACCTCTTCTCTCAAAACATGGATTTGAACTGAAGAAGTGGATCACCAACAGCGACGTGGTAACCAACGCAATCACAGAGGACTTAAGATCAATCAACAAAACAACGCAGGTTGAAGTAGAACCCAGCCAGGAAGGGTCATCGGTGCTTGGGCTTCAGTGGACGATTACCGATGATAGTCTACAGGTTTGTAGAGGTACAAGCAAACAATTTGAGACCCCAATCACCCAAACGAAGATCTTATCTCTAGTTTCTTCAGTGTTTGATCCTCTTGGACTGTTTGCACCATTCAGTGTCCATATGAGACGACTCCTGAAGAGCATCTGGAGCAAAAATGGACAACATTGGGACAACTCAGTAGAACCTAACGAAGAAGAAGAGTTTCTGAAGTGGAAGGCACAGCTTCCAGAAGTAGCAGAAACCAGCATTGATAGAAGATACTTCAGCACAGCCAAGGACAAATAGGAACTTCTGTTTGCCGACGCATCTGAAGACACAATGTGCGCTGTGGCATACCTACGTTCAAAGCCCAAAGAATACTCAGCAGACTTAGCATTTGTAATCGGAAAGTGCCGAGTCGCACCGATGCGACACCTTTCCATACCACGCTTGGAACTACAAGCAGCAGTGATGGCGGTGAGACTTAAAGAACAGATAGTGAAGGAACACGAATCGAAGATTCAGAGTTGCAGTTTTTGGTCAGACTCCACTACTGTTCTGCAATGGATTCATAGCTCCCACCGTAAGCAACAGGTGTTTGTTGCAAACAGGGTGGCTGAGATCTTGGACACAACTAATTTTTCACATTGGAGTCATGTGAGTGGTATTAACAATCCAGCTGACATCGGGACACGAGCGATCAACGAGCGACACAACGCACTTAAGAGAAGTGAATGGCTCACTGGGCCGGCCTGGTTGAAGCAACGAGAGAACGAATGGCCTGAACAGTTGAATTTAACTTTTGCTTCAGACGAACAAAACGACGAAATGGTCTTCTCAGCAAAGGTTGAAGAGAAGAAGCCGATGATTCAGTGGGAACGATTTAGCAGTTTCAATCGACTAGTAAATACAATGGCATACGTACAGCGCGTATTTATAAAACACAAACCGGCAACAAAAACACTAAGTGTTGAAGAAAGAGGGGTGCACAAGCAAGCATCTTCAGACTACTGCAGCGAGAACAGTTTGCTGAAGAGACGAAATCTCTCAAGGTTGAAAAGGAAATTCCAAAAAACAGCAAAATCCTCCAGTTTTCACCATTCATTGACCAGCCAGGACTTATTCGTGCCCAGGGCAGAATAGGTAAAAGTCACTTGAACTTCAAAACCAAGCATCCAATACTGTTACATTGGAAGCACCATGTAGTTGAATTATTCTTGCAAAATGAACACAAGAATAGTCATCACGAAGGTACTGAACATGTCAGAAACATAGTTCAGCAGAAATTCTGGATCCTAGGCATACAAAATGCTTTGAGATCGATCAGAAACCAATGCATTAGATGTCGAAAGGGAAGAGCACAAACAATGACTCCAGTGATGGCTGAGTTGCCGACAGAAAAGCTTGATGCTTCAACCGCTTTTGAGAATGTTGGAATAGACTACTTTGGCCCATTTACATTTAAGATTGGGCGCAGAAATGAAAAACGATGGTGTTGTTTGTTCACATGTCTAACCGTACGAACCGTACAAGTAGAGATAGTTCCAAAGTTGGACACTGACAGTTGTCTAAATGCAATTATGCGGTTCATAGCTCGAAGAGGCAAACCCACTAAAAAGATCAGTGACAACAGGACCAACTTCGTTGGAGCAGACCGGGAGTTCAAAGAGTATGTCGCAGCATGGAACAGAGGAAGAATTTAAGAATATTTGGTTCAACAAGGAATCAGATGGAAGTTCAACCCACCTGCCGCACCTCAATTTGGAGGAGTGTGGGAAAGACTGGTCAGAAGTTGCAAGAAAGCAATGTACGCAGTGTTGGGGGACCAATCAGTTACGGAAGATGTTCTTTCAACAACAATGTGTCTTGTTGAGCAGACGTTGAATGCAAGACCCTTGACACCAGTCAGTTCGGATGTAAATGATTTCGAATCATTTTCTCAAAACCACTTGCTGCTTGGCAACAAAAAGGTTTGTTTACCATACCTAACATGCGCAGAAGAGTTTGTTAATCATAGAAAACTCTTCCGACAAACACAAGCGTACTCCGATCTCATCCGGGACAGATTCAAAAAAAGAGTATCTGCCAACAATGAACAATCGACAAAAATGGAATTGTGAATTAAACAGAATTCTGAACAAAAGTGATCTCGTTTGGTTGGTCGAAGACAGTGATAAACGAGGATATTACAAACTTGGTCGAGTAACACAAACTATGGAGGTTTCTGACCGAACAATTCGATCAGCAACGATTCAAACAAAAGAGGGAGTCTACAAGAGGCCTGTGGTGAAGCTCGCTCCTGTATTATCAATGGACAAAGATGTTTCCACGAAGGAAAACAGGGCCGGCGATGTTGGAGCTGCGCTCGCTAAGCTTGTGTAGGCGGGAAAATAGAAACAAAACATTTTATTTTGTCCTAGTCATTTAATAGTTATAGTTATAGTTATAGTTCTAGTTACAGTTTATCACGTGAGAACAAGTGAAAAGGGAAAAATAACAAAAAGCAACACACAGAACTCAACGTAGTAGCCGCAGAAAACGGCTGAAGATATAACTCAGCAAAATATTGCAAAACAATTTGTCTTGAGCAGTAAATAACGTGTTAGTGTGTCTTGAACTAGAAATATTCCTGAGCAGTAAATCGTTACTGTGTCTTGTAATCAAAATATTATTCTTGAGCAGTAAATTCTGTTACTGTGTCTTGCATCAACGAATTATTGGAGCTGAAATTCAACTGTTACAACCCCAACTTCTGGTATTCTCAACTTGTGAGTACAAACAGCAAAAGCCAACTTAGGTTTAAATTTAAATATTTTTGCACAAACAGGACTTAGACATATATCTTTGTCTTCGATTTGTTTCTTTCTATCGTTACACAAAGACTCAGATTGGTATACAGAAAAAGGAATTTTCAATTAAAAACTAAATTGATTTTTTTAATTGACCGTTTTCGAACATTGCGTTTATCGTCAGGTTTAACAATAGAATAAAATTATATACAAATTTAGTACACCCAATCGGACAGTTTAGCAATGGTTGCTTCGCTAGCGGTAATTTTGGCAAATTTCTGGATGAAATCTTTTGAAAAACCCTTGCAGAAACCAAATGAGGGAAGGGAGAACAAAACTCGACTTGAAAGGAATATGCATTGGTTGTAACCGACGCGTTACTTTCCGAGGGAAAGGACTCGAGGGCGATTCATGCAGAGACTGGTTTCATGCAAAATGCCTAGGCATCACTGAAACGGAGCACAAGAACATGCAGGAAATTGTATGGATCTCTTCATATTGCGCAGAAAAAGGTACCCCGGAGGACACAGAGGAATTGGAATTATTCAAGAGGTATGTGGATGAGTAGTGTGCACTGTCAAGGGGAAACGTCTAGGCTACCTCGAATATGCAAATTATAATCACAAAAAATTACTATTCATTTTTGATACACCCAAAGGTAGTGAAGACCTCGCAATCTTAGATCTAAGAATAAACGTTAACAAAAATAGGAAATTTCATTTTCATTATATCAAAAATGGACCGATACCAGTTTAATCCTAATTTGAGTAGGTGTGCACCGTTACAACCTAAGAAAAATGCGATTCAAGGGACTGTGCAAGAGGCACCCAACGGTAGTGGAGACCTTTCAACCCTATATCTAATCATAACTGTAGACGAAAATAAGAAATTTCGCTGTCATTGGTATCAAAAATCAACCGAAATTGGCAAAATCCTAATTTCAGTAGCTGTGCACCGTTACAGCATAAAAATGTGAATCAACGGACTGTGCATAGGGTTTTTGTATCTAATCTGTTTTGGCCCCCACAGTTTAGTCAGCACAAAGTTACTTTGAACCCCAGGCGCAGCTACTATTTTACTAAATATTAATGTGCTATATAACAACATATAATTTGTAACTGGGGTTCATAAAAAACACTGAGGGGGCGAAACAGAATAGAACCGGATTTTTAATGCAACCGGTGACTCGCAATCCTTTGATGTAGCTCTCAAGAAATGTCAAGAGATCTGTACCGAAAATAAGTATCCAACTGGGTGGTCATCCAGTATTGTTAATGCGACGTTGGATAAAATAGTCACGAAGGAAAAGGTTACATCAAAACCTCTCAAAAATGAGCAACATCTCAAAACAATTAAAAGTTTTAGCAAAAATGATCTTAAACCGAGGTTTTTTGTTCAATACAGCGGAAACATCACCCAAAATTTTGCTGCATGCACACTGAAAATATTGTGCAATAATCAAATCATTTCACAATGAAAAAGCTAAAAACTTACTTGCCCTCTCCAAAACTATCTCTCCACGAGAATCTGAAAACCATTTGATATATAAAGATACATGTAATGGAATGAGTTCCATCTATTCTGGCCAAACCAGCCAACATGTCACCACTAGAATTTCGGAGAACCAAAAGAAAGATTGCCCTCTGGGACAATACTTTGTTGAATGCACTGGAAGAGCGCAAAATAATAAATGATAGATTCTGGATGCATGTCGGGGGTTGAAAATTAATGACAATAGAAGCGATCTATATCAAAAAGCTTAAGCCGCAAACAAATACGCTCGACAAGTAGCGGGGATGAGAATGGATACTGAACTATTAGTTAAAATAGGAAAAAAATGAATTTCGAAACTCAAAAATACTTTTAGTAAATGTCAAGAAATCTGTACCGAAAATAAGTATCCAACTGGGTGGTCATCCAGTATTGTTAATGCGACGTCGGATAAAATAGTCACGAAGGAAAAGGTTACATCAAAACCTCTCAAAAATGAGCAACATCTCAAAACAATTAAAAGTTTCAACAAAAATGATCTTAAACCGAGGTTTTTTGTTCAATACAGAGGAAACATCACTCAAAACGTTGCATGCACACTGAAAATATTGTGCGATAATCAAATCATTTCACAATGAAAAAGCTAAAAACTTACTTGCCCTCTCCGAAACTATCTCTCCACGAGAATCTGAGAACAATGTGATATATAAAGATACATGTAATGGAATGAGTTCCATCTATGTTGGCCAAACCAGCCAACATGTCACCACTAGAATTTCGGAGAACCAAAAGAAAGATTGCCCTCTGGGACAACACTTTGTTGAATGCAGTGGAAGAGCGCAAAATAATGAATGATAGATTCTGGATGCATGTCGGGGAGTGAAAATTAATGACAATAGAAGCGATCTATATCAAAAAGCTTAAGCCGCAAATAAATACGCTCGACGAGTAGCGGGGACGAGAAGGGATACTGAATTATTAGTTAAAATAGGAAAAAAATGAATTTCGAAACTCAAAAAAAATTTTAGTAAATGTTAATTCGAAATTTTGTCAACCCCAACAAGCAAAAAATAACAATAAGTAGGAATAACAAAACTTTTTTTCAGGAATAAAAACAATACACCCGAGATTTTAAAAAACTCCGGAATAAAGATCGAAATAATTTTAGTGAAAAAACTCTAAAAAAATGTTGTAAATGTGATTTTAAATGTAATTAAATTCACAAGTTCGTTGTTATTTTATTTTTTTTTGAAACTAGAGTCAAAGACAAGTTTATATACTTCGTGAATAAATTTGTCTGATTGTTGAACCGGACGATGAACGCCAGTTTCGAAAACATTCGTTTTTAAATCGATTGAATTTTAATTGACAGTTACTTCTTCTCTGTATCTACAGTATATAAATTTGTCTCTTACTCTAATTCCAAGAAATGAGTCAGAATAACAACAAAATTTTGAAATTCTTTATAGTTAAAATCACATTTACAACATTTTTTTACATTTATTACAACAAAATAATTTCAATCTTTACTATTTGTCGGATTTTTGAACCGGACGATGAACGCCAGTTTCGAAAACGTACGTTTTTAAATCGATTCAATTTTAATTGACAGTTACTTCTTCTCTGTATCTACAGTATATAAATTTGTCTCTTGCTCTAATTCCAAGAAATGAGTCAGAATAACAACAAAATTTTGAAATTCTTTATAGTTAAAATCACATTTACAACATTTTTTTACATTTATTACAACAAAATAATTTCAATCTTTACTCCGGAAAAATACTTTTGAAAATCCCAGGTACATTGTTTTCTTTTCCTGAAAGGTGTTTTAACTTTCATGCTTATCTGTTGCCATCTTTTACTTCTTGATGTTGACAAATTGTCGAATTAACTTGTACTAGATGAGTTTCCGATCTTCAAAGGTCAAATTTTTTGGATTTGAGCAAATACTCAGACCGTCTGGTTCTTAACTAGCAAGGCTTTATGGTTCGGGAAGGAAACCGGACTGTGTAGAAGAATTTAACTTGTCTATATAAAAAAGTTTGAAACTGTTCCGAATTTTTCGACTTAGGACAATTTTGTCTTTCTAGATTAAATCCGAGTTTGCTCAAATCCAAACTGTTCGCCTTGTGGGGCTTTTGCATTTTTCGTTTTGTCATGCACAATTTTTTTTTTGCTTTATTTTGCATTTCTGGGGTCAAAATTATGATTCGAACTAATATTTTAGCCGGAGTTCCCGGCCATGTACATTTATTTCGTCTAATTGGTCGCTGCATCACCTTACTGATGTATAGAGCTTCGATGGTCAAAATTTTCTCTAATGTGCAACAAGTGTCCGGAGTTTTCCATTCAATTTTATTCCCGAAGCCAACACACTCAATTATGCTGTTAATCCTTCTTCTGATGTTTTGGTATTCTACTGGTAACATGCCGGCTTGTTTGTTCAACTTAGACAAATCCGCAAACCTTTTCTTTTATCTCATACACCACGTGGGATTTCAGCATTCTATCGAAAGACGGTTGTACGGTGGAGAGGTATGATGTTTGATGTTAATTTATTTGTTATGAATACCACTTGCAAGTCACATACTTTCTTCAATTTGCTTGCAACACTTTGTTTAAGGTTTCCTCTGTATTGTAGAAAACATGTTGGGATCTAGTCTGGCTTTTTTGATGATCTTTTGGTGTTGTTTTCAATTGATATTTAATGCCAAATAATATCTTCTCCAGGGTCTTGTTTACTACTTTTGAAGAGCATTCTTCTGGATGCTCAGTTTCAGTCCAGCATGTTCTTGTCTCTTCAAGCGCCTGATCGAAGGCCAACCAATTAGATGTTGCGTTAAAACACTGTAAACCAACCCTTGACTTACACTTTTCTTATTACTAAGCCGTTAACAGCTTTGCAAAATTCAGCAATATTCCTGTGCCAGTTGATTTTAGATACTAATTACAGATAATTTTATTTTTCTTGCTCAATATTACGTTGATATCAAGAAAACCAAATGTCTTTCTGTGTTTAGTTTTTCTAAGGTAAATTGCATGTTCGTTTTGTAATGAAATTTCAATTTTAAGTAGTTGTCCGGGTCACTACGAACTGCGCAGATAATGTCATACACATACCTTATGAACAGTTTTTCCTCCCTAAACTGCTCTGTTTGTTAATCGCTGCAATACGTACAAGTCTAAACATCCTCCAGCATGTCGGTGTATTTCTCCTTTGTTATTGATCTAATTTTTTGCATGAAACCAGTTTTCGCATGAATCATGTTCAACTTCTTTTCCTCAAATAATCCTTCTCCAGTTTCACTCTTCTCAATTCCCGTTTTAGTCAGATTCAGAGGTAATTAATAAAATTCAGATTTCTTGTTTTTGCAGTGATGCCTCAAACGATATCATCCACAAGTTTGCTAGTTTTAACGCCAGTGTTGCACCCAGTGCCAGATCAACTGTTTGTACATACCAGATCCAATTAGGTTTAAAATGATCAATTTAAATTAATTTTTTATTGCGAACCTTGGGATTTCTGGAGCTAATAGCGGACCTTGGGATCTTTTGGGATCTGTGAAGCCTCTGGGCCTTTCCAACCGGCTTGTTCGTGTACAAACTTTTTACTCTTTTTTCTCGTTGGCCTCAAGCGAGAGAGAGAGAGAGAGAGAGAGAGAGAGAGAGAAAGACTCTAAAGATTTTCTAGCATATGGCGTGTGTTGATTCCTTTGTTTCCGCTTTGCAGTTTCTGGATACAAAATGCCAGAAACCTGATCCAAGTATCGAAAGAAAAAGTCGGAGAGTTGTATCTGTTTTGTGTATATTAGCTAGGCCATAAAGATTCGCTGGTTGTGAGCAAGTTGATCTGAGTCTTTGATAAATTTTGTCACTAAATTTTCCCTGCTTCACTAATTGTTTATTTGTCAGTTTTACGTTTTTGATCCCAATTTCTTCTTTTGCTCCATTCTTTTTTTGAACTGATCCGAGTTTATCACATCTCTAAGTTTTTCACTGTACGTTCATAGCACAGAAATCGCAGCCTTTGTCAAACGGTTCTAGTCAAACTGGATTGTCAATGTAAAACTGATTCTGTTTTCTAAAACAAAAGTTTTCGAACTGTAAGTTCATCTTCATGTTAAAATTGTTTTACAAATTGTTCAAGGATAATATTTAAAAGTAATTATATTTTTCTCAGACCATTATTTAAACAGTTGTGTACCGTCCACAGAAGATTTAGCCTATTTACAACTTCAAATATACATGTGACACCATTTTCTTTGAAAATTTTCCTGTTCTGAATTTTCCATTTTAGGCAGTTTTCGTATTCCAAGGGTAAGTAAGAGTTTGCCGTTTACCCTAATTTTTCTTCTTCTTGGAGTCTTGCTTTTTTGTAGCCATTCACAGAACATAAGTTTAGTTCAGTCAAATTTTCGATTTGAATTACTTATGAATTTGGTTTATCATGAGATTTTTTTGTTCCTATTTCATTTTGTTTTCAATTGGTGTTTGTGCCAGTTATAATATTGTTTAAGGTCTGTTTCCTAATTTTGAAGACCCTTTCAAATACGTAAATAATTCTCGTTTTATCGAAAATTGATATTGGGGTGGGGAAGCATGATCATATTTTGAGCGTTCAGAATGCGATTTGCAATGCTCATAGTTTCTTCAATTTTCTAGCTAAACTTTGTGTATGATTGAATCTGTGTTGCAAAAAATTGTTGGTGCTTCATGCGCTCTAGAATGGTTTTTTGTTGAACTTTTTCTCTTTCTGTTTCAATTTATCTTTACTGACGGTACCAATCATAACCAAAGTGAGATCCACTATTTTTGGAAGACCATTGATCTGAATATGATCTCTCGTCCAACAAGTCCCGAACAAGCCTCTGATCGATGTTACTAAATGTTACTATAAAAAGACGGTGAGTCGCCTCAAACTAGATCAATATTATGCCGAAAAAGCGCACATATACGAAAAACCAGTATGTTCCTTATGTCAACTGGTTTTTGAGAATAATGACAGTTGTTTTTATTATCGATGTCACACTTTTGTTGGTATCCACAAAAACCAAGTTCCTTTAGCTGTTCTTTTTCGCTAAAGTAAATAGCTTATTTTGAGTTTTGTTTTTTGCAAATCTTATATGCTCGTCCGTATTACCTACTGCCATTCAAACAATAGCTTTCTTTTACATTTAGAAAAATTCTTTTCCATCAAAATCCCCCTGTTTGTTTGTTGCTGCAATATGTACAAATCCAAGCAGCGTCCTGCATGCTGGCATTTTCCTCCTTATCGAACTTTTTTGGCACTTCACATGAGACCAGATTTTGAATAGTTCACTTGCAGTTCCTTTTTTTGAGAAAGTCACTCAGACGATGCAGTTTTCCAATTCTCAATTTGTTTTCACATTTAGAGAGGTCTTTTCCAATTCCACATTTAGAGAGATTTTTAGCATCGACACTCTTACTAGTATTACAGCCAGAGGTGCACCTATAAGTAGACAGTTTGACAGTATATAGCACATGCCGTTACATTTATTGAAAGAATCGTAACTGTAGCCATTACCAAGTTTTCATTGTGGACCTTGGGCACTCTTGAGACAGGATTGAGACCTATAAGTATAGATCTCTCAGAGCAATTGCTATAGTCTCTCTAACCGGCACATTCTTGTATAATCTGTCAACGTCATGAAATACTCTTTGGATGTTATCTTCCAGACGGGACGATTGCTTTTATCATCTTTTGTGTTAATTTCAATGACTGCGCCCAATGGTTTATGGAAAATAGTCTCAAATTTCTGCTCAAATTTTTGTTTTTGGTAGCAGTTATCAGATGAACAGGTCAACGAGGCGTACAATTTTTGTTTAGATTGATTAATCTATAAATCTGGCTGATGGTAAAACAATTGATTTTGGTTTTGGATACATTTTGTTACCAATTTCACCCCGCTTCATGAATTGTTTCTTCAATTTTTATCTATCTGTTTTTCATTTTTTTGTCACAAAGTCATGTTATGTTACATTGACTTTCTAAAGCTGTTTAGATGTTCGCGCATCCTCAATTTTTTCTGTACTTTGATTCTTCATCACACCGAAACCGCAACCTTCGTTTAAAACACAGAGAAAATACAACTCACTGACTTGTATTTTTTTTTGCTTGGTAGCAATTTATGAAAAAATGTTTAATTTCAATTTGTCTCCACATTTCTTTTAAGACAACCGTGCGCCAACATTGCAACATATTCAAATGTGGTCAGGAAAACAAGTAGGCAGCTAGAGTCACATTTTGTTATTGATAACGAGCAAATTGTATCTCTTAATGTGAAAGGTTTGCACACCAATGTTCTGGTTGATGAAGTTATAGGAAAAGCTGAGATAACTCTTCGCAGGCGCCTTGTTGGTCCGCAACGAAAAGTTCTTTAAGTTTGGCGGTTACAAATTTTTGTTTCAAATTTAACGTCAACTGCTAAACTGCTATGTACAGTCAGAATGTTCTAGCTCTGTGTGCATCACTGGCTGTAACATTCTTAAACAAGTGAATGAAATCGTTTCAGGCGTCAATTCAAAAACCAGAGAACAGTTGAAATCTACCTAAACATGACAAAACTGAAAGTGAAAAAGGACTGCATATGGTGATTGACATTTTGAGGAAAAGAAGTAGAAAAAGAGTTATTCAAAAACTGGTTTCATTCAAAATGCACAAAAATATCAAAAAAGAATACAGCAATGTGCATGAAGTTCTTGGAATTGAACCTACTGCAGCAATCAATAACCAGTGGGGCAGTAGAGTCAAAACTTGTTCAAAATACAAAAATAGGGCATTATTTGCGCACTCATTGGTGACCAGGACAAGTACTTAACGCTTGCAAACACATTAAACAAAAACCTGTAGTTTACATTAGAAAATTGAACAACATAGATACTTTGACCATTTTGATATAAATGTAAGTGATAGCATTGATTATTGAAATGTGCGCTTTGAAGAGATCAGTATTTAGATGTGTGTTATTCAAAGTAAGTGGATAAGAATTTATAAAGAAAAATAACTGGTAGCAGAGACCAATTAGAAACATAGCACAAAAGGTTATCAAAAAATAAACTGTATCTCATTTAAAACAACAAATTTGTTCACAAAATCATACGAAAAAAATTGCAAATCAATTGAAAAAACTGTGTGAACTGCAAATCGTATTCGGAACACAAAAAAAGATCATGCCTCCCCACCAAAAAAAATCATTCAATGAAAACTTGAAATAACGCGCGGTACATAAAAAAATATAATGGATGCGGATCATTTTTTTTGGTAGACAAGCAGGCATGCTAATTTTAGGAACTCAAATCAATGAAAGATATATTAGCAGGTGTTTTAACATCTTACTGAATAATGAAACACCAAAAATACCATTGAGTGGAAAATTTGCAATGCCTGAAGCTGAGTCATAAAACGCACTAACATTGAAGCTCTATACATTAGCAATTTTTTCACGAGGCTTAATCATGGCAAAGAACATCGGGGGCGAGAATTCAATCTATAACAATTTCAAATAAATTATAGAGCAAAGAAAAATTTTTGTGCGTGGCAAAACAAAGTTATTAGCATATCAGAACATCAGAAATTTTCACCGGTGAGTTAACACCTTTCTGAATGTTGCGGCTTCCACAAGCTTTGAGTGGAATATTTTTGTGCCTGATGCAGAGTCTAAAAATCAATAATTACTGAATTTCTATACATTAAGTAGTTGTTGACGTTTTAAGTTCACGCAATGAAAATGGGTGACAATATCTCATGCTAAAAATGCGTTTTCACATGCGTTTTCACTAAAACATAGTGCACAAAAATATGTTTTGTGCTTGGCAAAACAAAACTTTTAAACCCCCCCCCCCACTAAAGGATGCTTAGTGTCATGAAAAAATAATGAAAAACTTCAGAAACACAAAAACATAATCAAAATCAAAGTTTTGGCTGAAAACAATTTAAAGGATATTGGTAACAGATGTAATGATTAGGTTGTAATTAGACTAGATACCGCGCATAAGAATTATACGGTTACCAGAATTTTTATTAGTTTTATGCTGGAATTGTATAAAGTAGGACATAGAGAAATGTAAAAATGCAAAAAAATTTCTTTTCCCCTTCACAAATTTGTCAAACCAATTAACCTGATGATGAACAGAAATTTCAAATACTTTTGGTTTGGAAAACAGAGTTAAGCTAAAATTGACAATTAAAATAGTTCTACTTTTTCATTAGAGTACTTCTAATAAAATTTAAGTTTTCTGTTGTCGTCAGATCACTTCAAATACTTCGTGACAGGCGAAAAGTGTCACGAGGAAACTGAGGAATAAAGTGACCCATGTAGTTTGTATTCAAAAAAAGCAAACGGGCGAATTGATTGGATTTGTACGTAATTAAAAAGTGGCAAAAAAAGTGCTAAAACAGAACTATGCAAACAATGAGCAATTTTGTAAGCAAAGCTTTCTCAAAGTTGATGTCAGACGTAGAAGTTTTGTGCACTTGTCACAAAGGCAGAGAGAAAATTTGACTGTGTTATAACTGACTCTCTTGTTTCGAACTCTGTGTCTATCAGTTGTTGAAGACATAAGTTATTATTAAAAAAATTATCTACAATTTTTGTCGCTGTATCTAGCATTGTTGGCGCCGCTTCAAATCAGCAACAAGAGCCATCAGACAACAAGAAATATAATTTGAAACTATTAAAATATGTCATAACTCGAGAACGGTCAAATATTTTGCAGTATGGGACCACCAAAATTTTGTATACCACCCCGATTCGAGGATAGAAAACCTCACCAATCCTAGGTTATAGCACACAGTAGGATAATTTCTAAGCTTCTCACGGACTCAACGAACTTTATTGCGTCAAACACACAATTGTTGCTATTAGCAGTTAGATGGTGCAAAATTTAATTTTTTGATATTTTGTTATTTATTGTCAAAATTCCTCTTGGACAATTATATGATCTTTTGTGTTTATTATCCTAGGTTTTTATTTTTGATCGAATGTCATACAATTGCAACAATTAGATTTTTGTACGTATCAGCCTTGCGCATGTCAATAAAAAAAATATTGCAGTAATTTGATATTTACTATGTAGATATTGATCTAAATCTTTTACTCGATTAACCAACCGGAAACGAGTAGCGACTACGTTATAAATGAGTAGAATAGAAAATAAATTGTGAAACTACCTGATTATTTACACCGACCAAAATATTTGAATTGTGTAACCATATTGCTTTCAGAATCATTAGAAGCTGTTACCAAGAGCAGTTGACTCTCAGAAAAGACTAGAATTTGATTCTTCATCATTATCAGTCTTTCATTCTAAGTTTTAGAATTTCAGTCAGTTGAGCTTTTTGATAACAATTAGCAAAAAATACTAGCCTAGATATTGGCTGACGCCTTAAAAACCTCAGCACGAGATTGAAAATAAAAGTTACAGTCCTTTAGACAATCGAGCGCCTAATTGTATCCACTAGGTCATTAGACAATCGGATTCAGTGAAGAACTAGGCCGGTGTAAATCTCGAGAACCATGCTGTGAAATTTCGCTTCCGCTTTTTTCTCAAGCACCTGCAACATTTGGTCAGCTGACACAGACAACAACTACAGTGACGCAAGCAGCAACGATTCTTCAATTCAATTAGATAGACCAAAGCACAGTAACGATGGACAGCAAAAGTCCCAGTAGATACTCAAAAACTATTGATTGGAAGTCAGTGCTCAACTCAGGGTTTTGGAGAAAGAACAACCTAACCTGCTGAAGTTGTTCTCCAGACACCTCACCAAGCTTAAAAGCTACCTGACACAAAAAAACAATGAAGCCGTTAGTGTCTATCGATGCCTCGTCGAAGCGTACGAAAACTTAGAAAACAACCGACAGCATCGGTAGATACTATTAAAACCAAAATTTTTTGAAAATTTAGACACAGACACCAAGTGTATGTTAGAAAATAGTATAGTTTTGAGATGAGTAATTGTCAAAGTAAAGTTGCTCTGAGACATTGAATGCTATTGTACTAAATTTTTCGTCTTTCGGAAAGACACATTGCGAGCATTGAAATAAGTACCAGCTGCTGCTCCCATTTTGATCTTACTGTCAAAATAAGAGAAGAAGTTGAATGCAGAAAACTTAAGCGAGTCCAAAAAACAGACATTGTGTGATCAACTGAAGAGCTAGTTGGAAAGCTAGATGAGATTTACGTTAAAAGGATTTGATTACTAAAGCCAGAAGGTTGCACCGAAGGGTTGTGGACATTAGTTATAGTTGGAATTACTACTAAGAACTGATCAAGCAGCCCAGGCAGAGCAAGGGTTGTTGTATCCAAACATCACTAGTGGAGTTTCCGTCGAGTAGCAAAAATGATCCAAACCAAACCGTGGTTTGCAACGATAAAAATGCTTCAAATTCAATGGGAGAAACTGTTGAGGTTTCTTCTCAGAAGTCTGCTACGGGCAGCAGTAGAAAAAAATTTCGTGTTGCCCAGCCCTCTCGTCTAGACAACCTGAAATCGATTATATGGAACAGGAAAAATTGATAGCTGACCAAGAAGCAGAGCAAAAGCTGAGAGAACAGCAAACTCAAACAAAAAATGAGCGTCAATGAACCAACAACAACAAGAACAAAAATTAGCCAATCAAGAAATAACAGAAGGGTTGGCAAAAATAGCAGCTAAATGGTGAACGCCGGCCGGCCACTATCCTATCTCCAGACTATGTTCTCGACGCTCAAACAAATGTCACAGAAGCTAGAGACGACAAACTTCTCAGAGCCTATCCAGAATATACTCCGGTTTTGCAAGCAGCTGTAGGGTTCTTTTCAGCACCATTGACCAAACCGAGTAATCTCAAGACACCAAAAACACATAAATCAATTAGACCGCAAACATCGTTGACAAAGAGGACGCTTCAGCAGCAAGGAACGTCAGCAGTCCAAAACAGAAGCCGGAATGAAAGTCCCATAAACAACTCTCAAATTAGATCTATCGAGAATAGAAATAGAAGAACAGTGAAACAAACCAAACCCCAAGTCATTTCCTGACCAGTACAATGCCGTGTTTCCAATGGCTTGCCAAAACTAAAGCTAACTGAGTTTTCAGATCTTCTGATGTGGCAAGCATGGTCGGGTCTTTTTGATGTTGTTTTTCATCTAAAACAAATCAGCGATTAGGAAAAGATGCAATACCTGGAGATCAGCTTCACGGGTTAAAAGAAAGGGACAATTTTCAGAATGGGTTTCAACTTACAACCATACTATCATTTTTGTTATAAACTCTGTGAGAAGTACGGCAAGTAAGATGTCACAATCAACGCTCGGTTCAAGAAATTACATACAAATCCGATTGTTTCGCACAACTATTCTAAGAGCCTTGTCAAATTTGCAAGTGTAGTTACAAAAACTGTAAATATTTTAACTCAACTTGGATACACCTCCGACCAAGAATCAGAAGAAGAGCTAAGTGCTTCAACGAGAAGATTTTCTTCGCTACTGAGAGAACAGTGGTTGCAGTATATGCAAAACCGCCGACTACTGAAAGGCAGCCTGAATAATTTCAAGGAGTGTTTTGCCTACAAAGCAGTATTTTAAGAGAATTTGTTGGCACAGACAAACTCGTATTTTGACAGAAACAAATTTCAGAGCCCCGATAAAGCAAAAAGGAGCCTTTGTTTAAAATGCTAAAGATTCAAGCAAACCCAAGAACCTTGAATGTCCCTTCAAAGAAGAACAAGACGCCATTTTAACTTGTGAAATTTTCAAATCAATGAAAGTAAAAGAACGGCAGGAGAAAATTCAGACGCTACGACTGTATTTCAATTGTTTTAGAACAGGTCGTCTGTCGAAGGAGTACAAAAGCAGGACTTAGAGTGTACACAAATGTGGAAGGCGACACAACAGACTTTGCACAGCAACGTCTTGAAGGAGGAGACGACAAAGAAGGTATCAGAAACTAACATCACTCATGGTGGACTGAAGTTGACCGGATCAAACCAACAAACAGAGACGTAGGCCAATGTGTACTAGCAAAGTAGGATCCGGGATCTTTAATCTCATTTGTTGACAAATCATTGGTACCTAAATTTCAACTGCAAGGCCGCAAAACGTCCTTATCAGGATGTCAAGACTGAAATCGTGAGGAAAGCTTTTTCAGCCCTTGAGAAATCTTGATCTGTGAAAACAGTGCAATTCTATGTGCACAAAAAACTGAAGTTTTTGTGTCCATATTGTTGATCGGCAAGATTTGAAGGACTGTCACCCACAAATATTGTCTAGGCCTTAAGTGGTCTGCTACAAGTGAAGCCAGCAACAGCTCTAGCCACAACAGCAAATTCAATCGCAGATAATTACTAGCAGACCAGTTGAGCAATTGGTGGGATATGAAGTCGTACGCGATGTCAGCAGTAATTCTGAAACTTGGAGCAAAAACCGCGACTCAGGTGAAAATTATGAAGTATAACTGTGTCGGGAGGACAAAGCGAAGATGCCAAAAACTTCTGCTCATCAAAAGCTGAAACTCAAGTTCCCAGAGCAGCAACTTAAGAAAGACGAAACAGGAGGAGCGTTACCAGAAAACCATTGAACGCCGAACACGTTAGGAAATTTGATCAAACTGAACTGAGTGAAACGAAACCCGATACAAATCACAATGGTATTTGACGCATCACCCTGTCATTAACCGGCTTAAAATTGAGAAGAGAAGGCCAAAAGAGTGTGCAACTCCTCAGCAAGGTATCAAAGCGTGGCTGTCAACGACAAAATTTTATCTAGATCAGACCTGATAAAGAGTCTGATTGGAATCATTTTTCGTATCCGAGAACAGCAATTAGCTTTACCAGCCCGACATAAAAGCAATTTTTCTCTTCGAATTGTTGTTCCAAGCCACGACAACCGATGCCGACAATTCATCTGGCGAAAAGATTCATCTGGCAAATATGGAGTTTACGAGAATACACAAAATGTTTTTGAGGCGAAAAGCTAGCCAATTTCTGCAAACCAGTCTTTGCACCACGTGGCAAAAGATAGTGCAGTCAACGAAACAAAAGAAAATGCAGTCATCAAATTCTCAACAGAACGGTTCAGCGACACTTTCTTATGGACAAACTTCTGAAGACAGTCAAAACACCTCAAGAAGCTATTGAAATTTTCGAATTGGATACAATTTTACGAAATGGATATCAAGTGACGATGAAGTCAAGCCTCAGATCCCAGAGACAGACAGATCAACAAAAGTTGTGCAAACTTTCGAAGCTGAAGCAAATCTTCAATCTACTAACTGGAACTGGGACTAAACTGGGATGTAAATAATGTCATTGTCTTTCGTGGACCTGAGCAAGATATTCCACCAACAAAAACTCAGGGAGTTGTCCTATCGTTTGTCTCAGCAGTGTACGACCCGCTTAGGTTATGTTCACCGTTAACGATACAAATGCGGTTTCTACTTAAAAGCATTTGGGCAGCAATGGGGCAAGCTTGGGACAAAGAGTTTTCAGTACACCACTCAAAACTGTTCACTGATTGATGCTCTGACATGAGAGAGATAGTGACAATGTCAATGAACAGTCATTATTTCAAAAAAAATCTGCAAACTTGAGACATCACATCTTTACAGGTCAAGTTAACATTGACCTAAGAATTAGGGAAATGGTGTGTAGCACTTATCAGACACATGACAATACCGATGTTAGAACTCCCGGCAGCAGTTCACGGAGTTTGTCTCAGAAAGCAGATATTCTGAGAACGTGATGGCAGAATTGAAAAAAACTATCATTGGACCAACTTATCAACAGTACTACAGTGGCAATCAGCAGCGCACATAAAAAACGAGTGTTTTTTTGCTAACAGAGCAGGGGAAGTACTGGGGAACTCATCGATAGATCAATGGAGACGCGTAAAAAGTGTCAAAAACCCTGCCGGAATTTTCTTTGAAGGACTACGAGAATCTTTGTCGTTAAGCGGGCCAGCAGGGCAAACGACAAAACTAAGTGGCTACAGCCGTGATGTCAAAAGAACGAAGTCGAACACGAGCAAGATATCAGAGCTCTAGCAATAGAAACATGAGGTAGGCAACCATCTGACTAGAAACGCTACACCAGTTTTAATGGAATCAGAAACTTTATGTCCGACAAATGTATGAGGTTCAAGACGAAGCAAAAGGGTGCTCTCAAAGCAGACGCGATCCACCAAGCAGAGCAAATTTTGTTTAGATTTGTTCAAACCAAAAGCCTCCAGAATGTTTCAAAGCCGATAAAAAGCAGCAAAGAAAATTTGAAAACATCGAACATCGCCCATAGAGGAGAATGGAACAATTTGAGTGAAATGCCGACTGAGGCATTCAAACCTTGATCACAATGCCAAACACTAAATATTGTTAACGATGATGCACTCTGTTTTACAAGTTCTGTTGGGGAAAGCACATCGCGACAACTGAACCGAAGGCACACAGTGTGTAAGAAACGTGCTCCATCAAGAATAGTAGATTGTTGGATTAAGAATTGCGTTACAAAAAAATCAAGACGAGGTGTATCAAATGCAGTCACGGGAACGCCAACCCAATTCACCTAGCGATGGTGAACCTAACCCGAGAAAGACTTGATGAGCATGTTTTCCTTTCAGCCACATCGGAGTCGACTACTTTGGGACCGAAAAATGATATTTTTACGACGTGCCTGAAGAAAGTGGTGTTGCCATTTCATTAGTCTTACAACAAGAGTAGTATGCATCAAAGTTGCGGATTCATTTGCCAACAAGCCTTGTCTCGCTGCAGTTACAAGAATCATTGCTAGACGTGGCTACCCAAGTACCATCATCAGCGGCAACGGCACAAACTTCGTTGGAGCAGCCAAGGAACTGAAAGTAATCCTGGATAAAAGGCTCAACGCTATGATTGAAATCGACTTGAAACAGAAAAATCCCGTTTGGAAATTCAACCACCTCGGAGCCCCAAAGGTTGGTAGAACAAGAGAAAGACTGGTTAAAAATTGTAAGAAGATCAAGATTGCAGCTTTGATCAACCGAAACTTCACAGGCGAGTTACTTAGCACAACAATGTATCTTGTGGAACAAACTCTCAACGCAAGACCCTTGACAGCAGTAAGTGACAACCGTGAACATTTGACAGCTGTCAATCGTTACGTTCTACGCCAGCCAGCGAGCTCCACCACGACCTGAGAAAACCCCTCAAAACGGCTCAAACATATGCCAACATCATCTGGAAAAATAGACTCGTGAATGTCTTCCACAATGGAACGAAATATCGAAATGGCCAAAAGAGGATGTGCCAATACTGAAAGAAGGAGAACTTGTTTCTATGGTAGATGATTCAGTGAAACGATATGAATGTTAAAATGGACAAGTTATCCAAGTCTTCAAATGCGAAGATGACGTCGTACGATCAGCGAGAGTCAAATTGGCACATTGTGATTTCAACATACCGGTAGTGAAATTGGCGCCAGTATTCTACGATGGTGTTTCAGAGATCAGAAACAGGTCGGGCTATGTTGGCGCTATTTCATATCAGCATCAGCAGCCGTCAGAAAGAGAGAAATAAGTTTTGAAATAGAAAAACTGAGAATTTGTCAAAACTCAAAAATGGTCAAAACTGAAAAATTTTACAATTTGGGACCGATAACTTGTACACCAATCTCGATTTTGGGACGGAACAACCTAAGCAATGCCAGAATATAGCACGCGGTTAGGTTAACCTCTAAAAGTCCCATGGTTCTAACAAATGTTGTCTCATGAAATCCACAAGTGTACTATTAGCACTTATATGGTGCAAAGAGTGCATTTTTTGTTATTTATTTATTGTCAAAATTCCTAAATTGTTAATTCTATGATCCTTCTGGTTTTTTTAATGGTCGAATGTTACACGTTTGAAACATTTAGAGCTACTTGAGTATCAGCATTGCTTATGTCAACAAAAGCAATTATTACAGTAATTTGACACTTTATGCAAATATTGATCTAAATCACTTAATTGATTAACCAATAAAAAACGATTAGCAATAATGTTATGAATAATATTACCTGATTATTTACTCTGAACGAATTGCTTGAATAGTAAATCCCTATTGTTTCTAGAAACATAAGAAACTGTTACCAAGAGCAGTTGGCTCTCAGAGTGGACTAAAATTTGATTCTTCATCACTTTCACTCTTTTGTTCTAAGTTTGTTAGATGTTAAGATCATTAGAGTTTGAGCTAGTTGAGCTGTCCGAGAAGAACTTAGCAAAAATAATAGCTACGAGTTGACGCTTTACAAACTTCAGCACAAGATTGAACCTAGATTTTCACTGAGCTTTTTCTAAACTTGAATCAACAAAATAAAAGTTACAGTCCTTTAGACGTCCGAGCGCCTGATTGTTTCCATGAGGTCATTAGACAGTCAGATTTAGTGAAGAACCAGGCCGGTGTCAAGATTGCGAACTAGGCTGTAATTTTTCGAGTTCCGCTGATTTGCTTGAGCAGCTGCAACAAACATCATCAAGTTAAATGCAATTTATAATTAGTCTATTGGCAACAAAAAAGATTTCAATTAAATTATGAAATAAAACAACAGAGATGAGAATTTCCTGAAACTTTGTTTATTTGTCACTATTTTGTTTTTTTAATCATGGTAATCTAACTTAGGTTTTCTTTGACTTCCATCAATCCGGTAGCAAAATTTTGTGTTTTAGCACGCCAAAATTCATCTTTTGACTAAAGCAACATGTCTACTTTTGACAAATTCTTCATAGTTACTCCCTGTTTTCGGTACTTGAGTTAGGCAAGGGCTACCGTTGTGCAAGATGTTGAATTCAAGAGTTTTTTGCAGCTCAGCACATTGCTTTAGTCAACTACACGCCAATTAAGGACCCGTGAAGTTCCAGAACTTTGGCCTTCAAAATAACCTACCAGCTGATCTGTTTTATATTGCTCTGCTATCCACTTGGTTATTCGTCTGCAAGTTTGCCCCCCATCGGCAGAATTTTATCCACTACAAGTTTTTCTGTGACACATGCAAAATAAGGTGGTGATAAAAACTAGACATGAATAATGGTAAAAATGTTTTGAAATTTCTTGTTTTGTAGATCACTGTAAGAGGCACTGTTTTCTGCAGTTTTTCATTTAGCCTAAAACTTAGTTGCCCTTTTTGTTGTAAAAATATCTTACTACTTCCTTCTTGATTGGTTTTTGCTGTTTATTAGCGTTTTTTTGGGTCCCCTTAATCTTTTCCAATTGTCTGATTTACAATTACGTATGTCTTTTGTAACATTTTTTTCCGTTTGTTTTTTGAAACTTTTTTGCGCTTCGTCAAAAATTATCTTGTTGCTCGTAGATTAAAAATGCTTATGAAAATTACCCTCAACACAATTTTTTTATTGTGGTGGAGAGGTGCGTAGCAACAGAGGTTTAGATTTTTTTTCATTTTCTTTTGGCTTTTGGTATCATTTGCAATAGACCTTTTCCGGTTCATCTGTGTCGAATGCCATTTCTTGGTACGCTAGTTCAAGTTTTTCAAACTTTTTCTCCCATGTGTTTTTGATGCAATTTGTTTTTTTTTTGAAATAATTTATTTAGGTTTAAAAAAAAGCAGCTTGTGCAAATAATGATATTTTTTATCCTTCAAGAACTTTTTGTTTCATAGATTGGTTATCATTCGATATATTGTCAATTTCAACTATTTACAAACAATGTCAACCATTTTCTGCATTACTCCTTACTTATACTTTGACTTTATATGGGATCTAACATTTCTCACACTTCTCGCACTCAAGTCAGTGAAATTTGTTTCGATTTTTTTCAGATCTCAATTCATCCTCAGTTCTTCTTCAAGAGCTAACATCCAAAAATTGGCCCAGATAGCTCTAACAAAAGCCTCCAAATTTCAAGCCATCTCCCACTGTACTAGTTACCATTACTTTTGAAGTAACCATTTTTGAATGTTAGTTTTAGTAGGAGCTTAAGTTTTGATTGTTCAAGTTCAACGGTGATTCATTGAAGAAAGGCATTGCTTGGGTAGCCAAAACACTGGATTAAAATCCTTACCTATAGTTATCATAAATTTTGTACTATTGCTGTAAATTTGAACCAAAAAGCATACTGCTGTTTTGCTTCCTACGCTTTTAATTATCGTCAAGTCCGCTTTTCGTGCTTTCCATTGCTGTGAACCATTACTGACAAAAAGCACAGCGTAGCTTTTATTGACATTTTTCTTATGCGAAAGGTTTTGTGTCCAAATTTCCTTTGATTGTATGAAATGTTTCTATTAATTTTTCTATTCGCGTGTTCACATGCTCTGACCAATTGGGGGTTTCTTGTATCCTAGAATGGAACTCAAGTCCTCCATGACACATTTGTTGCAGTATAAAATTTCTGAACCTTGAGACATGTAGTCCTTTTTTGCTTGATAAATTTGGTTGTCGCAAAATTTAGGACCTGGAAATTTTTATCCATCCATGAGACAATTGTTCGCGTCTCTATTCATAAAGTATTTAGACCGCTTGTCCCGATATCCTTAAAAATCTGACATGACACAGCGTAGCAAATCAGTGATAAGAATTACAAACAAAATGAGTCCTGAAGTTGCAGCCACCTTGTGGCACTCCGTTTCATATCGGAAGTTTATGTGATTCAGTATGCTGGATTCTGAGACTACTCCTCTGTTGTTCAAATAACAATGCGCTCATTAGTGAAAGTTTCTTCCTTTTGATTTTATAATTATATATTCTGCATTAGCAAGATTGATTAAAATTGTCAAAATTCTTTTGGAAGTCAATGTAGGAAGATATCAAGTGATCCAAGTCATTATTGATGGCGATACGCTATAATATTAAATCAACAAAAAATGGCTGTTGTTTGCAGAAACAGAATGGTGTTGTAGAAGACAGAATCGTAGACATACAACGATATTTTTTTGGTGAAAAGTCAAACTCTTTAGTACTCCTGATCACGCAGGGGATGCTCATTGATGTTTGTCGTTTGTCTCCACTCTTTTGTTGGGGATTATATCACTCAGCGTTCATGCTGAAAAAAGCTTCTCTTGTTTTTTTTATGGTACTGAAAAAAAATACCGACATTCCGAAAAAAGCCTAGCATAGAATTGAAAACTCACGTTTCCAACTTTATCGTGACCTTTCGCTTTGTTTATACCGAGATTCTTCAGTATTTAGAATACTTCAAATTGGAAGAAAAACAGTTAAACTCAATTGTAACTTCAGCCTTTGCCTTTTTATAACTTTTTCAAGAGAGGACAGATTAAAAGTATTGATTCAAAAGTTGAGAAATTTCATGATCTTTCCTCCCTGATTGATCTTCGAGAAAGACTTTGGGTAGTAGATAATTGTTAAGAAAAAGACTCCTTATATGTCTTTGCACATCTGAGAAGCTTCCATACTGGAAAAAAGATGGTTTGAATTCTTTGTGATCATTAAACAGAGTCAAGTCTAACTCAGTTTATAACTTCTCAGGTTTCGAGTTGTTCAATTGTCCACAAGATTTTTGGCCTCAAGTGGTTTTTTGAAACAAATTCCTTTTGCACCCACGACGCAAGCATTTTCCGGTGCTTGATTTTCCAATGGATGAAGTTTTGCTGGATTAAAGAAACAGTCATACTGCAAATCAAACGTCAGATAAACGTTTTTGAATCAAAGAGGTCACGTTTTAGGTCACGTTTCTAGGATATTTTAGCCCAGAACTTACTTTTGAAGAAACTACCAGCTTGTACCTTAATAACAGATTGGTGTTGATCAACGAAAATATTATTCAGGTTTTTTGTTGTTTTTTTTATCTTCTGAACAGATTGGTGTTGATCAACGAAAATATTATTCAGGTTTTTTGTTGTTTTTTATCTTTTGTTGTTTTTTTATCGGATCTTCTGAAACCGATTGCTGCTCAAGATCGTTTCAAAAAAAAGACAGATAGCCACTTTACACTCCATTCTTGACTCCAATTCGACTCCAATTTGACTCCATTCTTCTTACAATAAACCGTTTGTGTATGATTAAAGCCTTGTTTTCCATGGCTGCCTGTTCCGTTGGTGGTTTCCAACATACGAACTTGATTTACAAAATTTTTGTTAGCTTATTTGGTGAAGCCACGATTAATTGTCTATAAAATAGGCTGCAAAATTCCATAGTTTGATTCTGCTCATGTTTTTATAATGGTTTCAATGTCGAAAACTTGTGACAAGACCACACTCATTGCATTTGAAAGAATTATATGAGGATAGATTTTTGTGGTCGTCTGTTTGTTATCCACGAGCAGTTCTTTTGTTGGCTGTTATTTTTGTCAAATTCCGTACCCAACATATTTTTCTTCAGATTAATTTTAGAACGATGGCGTAGTTGTTGTCTCAAAAAAGTTAGCAAGCTCTCTTTTCTAGCATTTTTGTTATTACAATTGAACACACAGGGTAAAACAAACAGCAATAACAGTTGTTAATGTCCACGGGATCATTCTCGGGTCGAAAAAATTGAAAGAAAATTTAAGATAAGAGGTGAAAAGTTCGTTTTTTCACCGCAAATTTCGTACATAATTTTGTGGTGAAATGCGGTGGATGCGGTGAAATTATGTAAGTTTTACAGAAATTCAACACAATTAACCTGTCACTACAAACTATCGTCCTTGCCAGGATTCAAACTTCTCTTCTCCTGCGTGTCAGCCACTTCTTCTTCCACTGCGCCGCTTCCCACTACTTTCTAGGACTTTTGTTTCGATTTAAAATCAATTTTGCTTTACTTTCTCTAAAACATGAGCGTTGATTTTTTGCAAAAACTTGCGATTTTTAGCGGTGAAATTAAAAACTTAGCGGTGAAATGTGGTAAATTTTTGTAAGTTCTCCGCTTTCTCTAGTGGTGAAATTACATAAACTCAACTCTTAAAAAAAAAACGTCAAAAAGATGAAAGATAGGGGTAACTTTAGTTCGGTTAAATCTAAAATTTCCTCCCTCATTTCTCCCCAAAATTTTGCACATTCAGCTCGTGTCTTCCATAATTTTCCGTTGACTGGCAGTGACAATTGACCGGGCTTTGTTGAACAGCATAATAAGTGTTACTGTGTCTTCTTTCTGTAAATCATTTTAGTGATCGAATTTTTAAATTATCTTTCAACCTTGATGCTCTCAAGAGAACAAAAATCAAAAACGATTAATTGTTTGCTCGGAGTTGAAATTCAGTTTCCCTATTCATTTTATTGCAGCTTAGCTGAGTTTTCTATTGTTGTTGAATCAGATGGGAATTCTTTTGAGTCACCAGTAATTTAAGTGGTAAGTTTTTTGTAATTTCAACCCATAAACTGCGGTTCTCACAAAAATTTAACACTTTTTTTTAAGCGGTGAATTTATGTAAGTTCACCAATAAGCTAAGCGTTGAATTCATGTAATTTTATCGCATTCACTGCTGTTCTAACGAAATTTTAATGTGTACCACTAAGTTAAGCGGTGAATTTATCTAACTTCCACGCATTCACTGCTGTTCTCACAAAAATTTAGCGTTTTTCTAAGCGATGAATCTATGTAAATTCACTACTAAGTTGAGCAGCGATTTTATGTAATTTCACCGCATTCATCGCCTATCTTACATAAATTGGACACTTTTTTCGAAGCGGTGAATTTATGTAATTTCACCACTACCAGGCGATAATGATTTTTTCAGTGCATTCACCGGCTGATTTATGTAACTTCACTGCATTCAACGCTTATCTTCCACAATTTTCCACATTCACCGCATATCTCACATAATTTTGCGTTGAACGGCGGTGACATATTGACCAGAGTTGCTTTGATTACTTATTTGACCAATCAGATTCAATCAATTTTTTCTTTGTTGGTTTCCTTTGACGGGGGTGCAGTGTTTGCATTACTCCTTCAAAAATATTTTCCCGTCTGATACCTTTGAAGAAGAACCTGCAGGATCAAACTGAACTGCCACGAACTGAAATTTGCGTGTACGCTTTATCGTTTTTCATGTGATGGGCGTGAGATTTTATTTTGTGTTTCCATGACTGACCTTTACTTTGATTTAAATTTTAACAATCTTAAGTAATTGGATGTTGGATGTTCTTGAAATCCCAAAATTTTACAACGTTTTTTGCCTAGAAGTGACACTCCCTCGCTATTACCAATTTTCAATATGAGTTTTTGCTTATTTTTATGCGTACGCTTTATCGTTTCTCTTGTGATGGGCGTGAGATTTTATTTTGTCTGTCTCCATGACCTTTTCCGATATCCTTAGTCATCACACAGCGTAGCAAATCAGTGATAGGAATGACAAACAAAATGAGTCCTGAACTTGAAGCCACCTTGTGGCACTCCGTTTCATATCGGAAGTTCATGTGATTCAGTATGCTGGATTCTGAAACTACTCTCCTGTTGTTCAAATAACAATGCGCTCATAAGTGAACGTTTCTTCCTTTTCATTTTATAATTATAAATTCTGCATTAGCAAGGATCGATTAAAATTATCAAAAATCTTTTGGAAGTCAATGTAGGAAGCTATCAAGTGATCCAAGTCATTATTGTCAAAATGATGTGTAATTGACGGCGATACGCTATAATATAAAATCAGCAGAAAATGGCTGTTATTTGCAGAAACAGTGTTGTAAAAGACCGATTCGTAGACCTACAACGATTTAATTTTTGTGAAAAGTCAATTTCTTTAGTACTTTTGATCACGCAGAGGATGCTCATTGGCGGTTATTTGATATTTGTTGTTTGGCTCCATTCGTCTGCAGGGGATTATATCACTCAGCTTCCATGCTGAAGAGAAACTTCTCTTGTTTTTGATGGTACTGAAAAAAAAACCGATAATCCGAAAAAAAGCCTAACGTAAAGTTGAAAACTTATGTTGCCAACTCTATCGTGACCTTTCGCTTTGTTTATGTAGAGATTCTTCAGAAATTAGAATCCTTCAATTTGGAAGAAAAACAGTTAAACTCACCTGTAACCTCAGCCTTTGCTTTTTTATAACTTTTTCATGAGAGGACAGATTGAAAGTATTGATTCAAAAGTTGAACATTTTCATGATCTTTCCTCACTGTTTGATCTTCGAGAAAGACTTTGGGTAGTAGGTAGTTGTTATGAAAAAAACTCCTTATATATCATTGCACATAGGAGTGCCTGGAAAATTATCACCAAAAAAGCAGTGAGGAAAAACGCAAAATAGGCGGTACACATGTGAATTGACGCTTTGAATGAGCTGGCGAGCGTCGCGTCTCTCTTGCAAGATAATTAAACATGTGATTCCTGGAACTACTACTGGACAATCCAAAACATGATTTAATTTGCTGCTAAAACGAGGGGTTCTGCTACAAAGTAAACTGCTACATAGGAATTTTTTTAGCAAAAGTCCAAAGTATTCCGACTGAAATGACAGGTAAACCAATATAAATGGCAAAAGTTAGGCGAAATAGCGAAAATGGAAAAATAATTGTTGATTTTATCTTTCGAGTGCCTAAAATGATGTATCAAAATAAACACTAATCTGGTAACAAAAATGAAAAATTAGAGCAACTATGAGGCACCTGCCCAGGTCGAGGTATTAATTTATCCTCCTTTATGACACAGACCGTTGTTGAACGCACACAGGGGGTATGGTGCGTTCAAGCATACACAGGCGAGAATTTTTTTAAACGAGCAACATAAACGCACCAGTACTTACAGTCGAGCCAAAGTCTGCTCTATAGACGAGCCATAAACTGCCATATAGACTCATTAACTCTGCAACATAGAAGAGCCAAAAACTGCCCCAAGGACGCACCAATTCTGGAACATAGACGAGCCATGTTCTGCCACATAGACGAGCCACCTTCAGCCCCACAGACGAGCTAGAAACTTTATCATAGGCGAGCTAAAGTCTGCGCCATACACTTTTTAAACATCTTTTTATAGCAGAAGTACTGCCGGAAAATTATCTCAATTTGATTGAAAAAAAAACAATTTTGAGATTTTCCAGTATGTTCTGGGTGTGTTTCCCTCCTCTTTTCTCATCCGGGCAGGGGACCGACTAAGGCGGATTTACAAACAAAGAACTATAGGAGATTTTGAGAAGAGCACTAGGTAAAATACCAGGTTTGAACTCTATCTCCAAACAAAACAAATCATAACAATTTGATTTGGACAACTCCTTGACCCGTTGAAAAAGAACTATCTTTAAAATTCGTTATTCGCTAAATTCGCAAATTTCCGTATGAAAAACTATCTTTTTTCCTAGAAATCTATAGCACAACTTCGTTTTCTCCTACACTCTAACTACACAGGGGATATTCCATACCAAATGTGTTTTCAATTTGGACAACTTGATCCAATCAAAAATAACAATTGTTAAAAAAAGTTATTCGCAAAATTCGCAAATTTCCGTATGAAAACCCAAATTTTTTGCTAGGCAAGCTATGACAAAATTTTTTTGTTTTAAACTCTAACTGCACTGGTGGTACTCCATATGGAGTTTGCTTTGATTTGAACAATTCTTTGACCCGATGAAAAAGACCAATTTTTAAAATTTGCAAAAATTTGCAATTAGCGAATTTCGTAAAAATCCGTATGAAAACTTTTTTTTTCCTAAGCAAGCTCATGCACATTTCTTTGTTTTGCACTCTTATTACACTGGTGATACTCCATACCAAGTTTGGATTGATTTGAATAACTCCTTGACCCGATGAAAAAGAACTATTTTTAAAATTCGTTATTCGCTAAGTTCGCAAATTTCCGTATGAAATACTAACTTTTTTCCTACACAATCTATAGCAATAATTTATTTTCTCCTACATTCTACCTACCCGTGGGGATACTCCAAACCAAGTTTGATTCAATTTGGACAACTTTTTGGCCCAATCAAAAATAACTATAGTTAAAATTCAATTTCCAAAAAAAATTAGCAAATTTCCTTATGAAAATCCAACTTTTTTGCTAGGCATGCCATACAAAAAATTATTTTTGTTTTACACTTTTATTACACTGGTGATAATCGATAACGAGTTTGGCTTGATTTGAACATCTCCTTGACCCAATGAAACAGAACTACTTTTAAATTTCGCTAATCGCCGTATTCGCAAATTTCTGTATGAAATAAAAACTTTTTTCCTACACCAGCTATTGCAAATTTTTTTTTCTCATACACTCTACCTACTCAAGAAATACCCCATAACAAGTTTGAACTGATTTGAACAAATCCTCGACAAGATGAAAAGAGCTATTTTTATTATTCGCTAATCGCGATATTCGCAACTTTCGTATGAAAAACCAATGTTTCCTAGAAAACTATAGCAAAAATTCTTGTTCTCCTAAACTCTATCTACAAAGGGGGATACTCCATACCAAGCTTGAATTGATTTGAAACTCCTTGAGCCGATGAAAAACACCTATTTTTAAAATTCGCTAATCGCGAAATTCGCAAATTTCCGGATAAAAAATTTCCGTATGGTGACTTAACTTTTAAAAACACTAAATTTTTCATCCGAATTATAAAATTCAGAGCTTCAAGGTGGTCTCGGATGGTGTCAACCGCTTCTGGTGCTAAATCGAGGGCAAGTTTACTGTTCAATTTTTCTAAAACGGCGGAACAAAAAACACTTAATACAGCTTGTAACACTGCTTGAGATACGCATCATATTATAAAATGAACCTAATCGGTTCACTCTAGACGAAGTTATAGCAAGAAAAAGTTACCCTGCCAAATGACCTAAAAAGCGAGGTAACCGCTGTTCAGAGCCAAAGTTCAATATCTGAACTACATAAAATACAATATTAAATACATATGGGTATACTCCCCACTAACTGAGGATTCTAAAACACTAACATTTGTTGGGTATATTGCGTATTTTGTTGTACCGAAATGTGGGTCATCCCGAATAGCCCAAACTTTCGATTTTTTTCAAATTTAAACGTTGATAACTTTTTGATTAGGCCGATTTGAGAAACCAACTAAACACTGCAAATAAGAGTGGTTCAATGCCAACAAAACAAAACAAAGTTCGTCAAAATTTGTACATTAGTTTAGAAAAAATCGTCAAAAACATGAAGCATACTTCAAACTTTTCGCCCATTCGGAGACCCCAATTTCTCGCAAGTTGCGCAAAACAACTATAAGCGGCGCCACGTAGATGTTTATGAACGCAATTCAAACCCCCTCCGTGTTTACTGTACACTCAAAACCTCTATTGCGAAGTGCGAAAAAACTCCCACCTTGCCATATGGGCGAGGGTAATTTGTGTGTTTTAACGAAAAACTAACTCGAAGAATTTCATGATTTCGCAAAAAAAAATGAGAAATTCATGAATTCCCGTAAACAAAGTATTCCAAAAGCTTCATGGAACCAAACAAAGCCTATATAACACAATTTGAAAGTGACAATACCCACAAATTAGAAGAGAAGTTACAGACTGATAACTTTTTGAGCAGGGGAGTTGAAGTAACGGATTAAATACTATAGACAAGAAGAACCAGCAGTCAAAAAACGCGACTACGCCCGTCTAAATTGACACAGTAGTTTAGAAGAAATCAATAGAAATATGAAGCTTGCTCTATTTTTTTGCTAGTAAATTATAATTTTTAAAAAAAATCTAGCAAAGCGAGATAAAACTGGCCCTCGAAAAAATGGTAAAGATGAAAAACCAGCGCAGTCTGTACTTTCTCGAGCGTTCTTTAGTGTCCAAGACAACAAGAAAAATTGCGCAATTTTTTCTGGCAACCCAAAAAAGAATTGAAGCTCTTTATAGCACACTCATTAATTCACATTTTATCTACAGCACATGGGAGAAGGTCCGAAGGTCCCCAAAAGAGCAAAAAGTAAATGATGAGGCAAAGTATGTATCATAAGTTGTTTCTGGTCTACCTGAGTCTTTTCACTACTTGAACAAGGCAAAGTGTGGATCATAAACTTGTTTGGTCTTTGTGAGTCATTTCATAATTTGAACAAGCCAAAGTCTTTATCATATCGTATATGGATCTGGACAGGTCTTTTTAAAAGCGTTTCTGAACGAGCATTTGAACGCACGAACATTTCGAACGAGTCAATGTCTGGATCATAAGCATTATTGGTCTGCCTGGGCATTTTCAAAGGCAAAACTGGTCTGGATGGGTATTTTCATAAGGAGTTTTGAACGAGGACCTCAACCTGGGTGAAAACGGACCTTATGGTCTAACGGCGATCTTTCTGGTGCTCTTTTTTATATGTACTGATCAAGTGTGTAGGTGCTCTATTTATTCTGTAAAGACACCAGTAAGCAATTTAATATTATTACACTATATCCTCATCTATGAGTTTTGGAAAAAAAGTTTTTGTAAGCGTTCATCTCCGAGTCCAAGCAAACTTTTTGACCCTTTCCCTCCTTTTTTTCCTTTTACGCGGTCAGAACAACTTGAGGCTTCTTGGATTCCAGTTACGTTAAACACCATTTTTTTTGGGTTAATGAGTGGATTTCAATGTCTATCAACAGCAATTGCCAAGAACCCATTGATTTCAGACATTTGCCCTTTAAAGCGTTGCTGACAGATATAGCAACTATTAGACTTCGATTAAACTCTTTTGTTTCTCTTTTGACCAACTTTTGTTGTAACAGCGTTTGATATAACTCCAAGGTCTTTGGTAGATAGCCGGAGACTTCAGGAGTGCTTTTCTATTGGTTCTCACCGCATTTTCCGGAACAACATTATTTTTACCAATTTTTTGTAGCTCCAATAATTATTGCTTTTTCGTTTTTTGCCGCAAAGTCGAATATTGCAGTCGGATCCTCGCAAAATTTTCTTTTGATTGTCCGAAAGAGATTCAGAGCGTAACATTTTTGTCTATTTTTTTCTTGAAATTTAGGGTCATTTGTTTTTTCTTTGAAAAATATAGTCTCTTGTAGCCATTGTGATATTTGGAATTTGTAAGGGATTTATATTGTCCTCGACAATTCAAGTATTTCGTTTTAGCTTCTTACCTATTAGGAATCTTAAATAATTGGATGTTGGACGTTCCTGAAATGAAAAACAACTTTCTGCTTGAGATGCGCATCAAATTAGAAAATGGGCACGATTGGTTCACTCTATACGAAGTGATAGCTAAAAATAGATACCCTGCCAAATGACCAAAAAATCGAGGTGACCGCTGTGCAGAGCCAAAGATCAATATCTGAACTACATAAAATAATATATTTAATATATATGGGGATACTCCCCACTTACTGAGGATTCTAAAACAAGAACTAGTGTTGGGTAAATTGCGAGTTTTGTTGTACCGAAATCTGGTTATCCCGAATTGCCCGAAATTTCGATATTTTTTCAAATTAAAGCGTTAATAACTTTTTTATAAGGCCAATTTGAGAAACCAACTAAACACTGCAAATAAGAGGGGTTCAATGCCAACAAAACAAAACAAAGTTCGTCAAAATTTGTACATTAGTTTAAAAAAAATCGTCAAAAACATGAAGCATACTTCAAATTTTTCGCCCATTCAAACACCCCAATTTCTCGCAAATTGCGCAAAACAACTATAAGCGGGGCCACGTAGATGTTTATGAACGCAATTCAAATCCCCTCCGTGTTTACTGTACACTCAAAACCTCTAATGCGAAGTGCGAAAAAACTCCCACCTTGCCATATGGGCGAGGGTAATTTGTGTGTTTTAACGAAAAACTAACTCGAAGAATTTCATGATTTCGCAAAAAAAAATGAGAAATTCATGAATTCCCGTAAACAAAGTATTCCAAAAGCTTCATGGAACCAAACAAAGCCTATATAACACAATTTGAAAGTGACAATACCCACAAATTAGAAGAGAAGTTACAGACTGATAACTTTTTGAGCAGGGGAGTTGAAGTAACGGATTAAATACTATAGACAAGAAGAACCAGCAGTCAAAAAACGCGACTACGCCCGTCTAAATTGACACAGTAGTTTAGAAGAAATCAATAGAAATGTGAAGCATGCTCTATTTTTTGCTAGTAAATTATAATTTTTAAACAAAATCTAGCAAAGCAAGTTAAAACTGGCCCTCGAAAAAAATGGCAAAGATGAAAAACCAGCGCAGTCTGTACTTTCTCGAGCGTTCCTTAGTGTCCAAGACAACAAGAATAATTGCGCAGTTTTTTCTGGCAACCCAAAAAAGAATTGAAGCTCTTTATAGCACACTCATTAATTCACCTTTTATCTACAGCACATGGGAGAAGGTCCCCAAAAGAGCAAAAAGGAAATAATGAGACAAAGTATGTATCATAAGTTGTTTCTGGTCTACCTGAGTCTTTTCACTACTTGAACGAGGCAATGTGTGGATCATAAACTTGTTTGGTCTTTGTGAGTCATTTCATAATTTGAACAAGCCAAAGTCTTTATCATATCGTATATGGATCTGGACAGGTCTTTTTAAAAGCGTTTCTGAGCGAGCACTTGAACGCACGAACATTTCAAACGAGGAAATGTCTGGATCATAAGCATTAGTGGTCTGCCTGGGTATTTTCAAAGGCAAAACTGGTCTGGATGGGTATTTTCATGAGAAGTTTTGAACGAGGACCTCAACCTGTTTAAGTATCGAACTAAGAACTGTAGACAAGAAGAACTAACAATAAAAAAACGCGACTATGCCCGTCTAAATTGGCAAAGTAGTTTAGAAGAAATCATTAGAAACGTGAAGCATGCTCCAGTTTTTTCGACAGTAATTTATAATCTTCAAACAAAATCTAGCAAAGCGAGATAAAACTGGCCCTCGAAAAAAACTGCAACCTGGGTGAAAACGGACCTTATGGTCTAATTGCGATCATTCTGGTGCTCTTTTTTATATGTACTGATCAAGTGTGTAGGTGCTCTATCTATTCTGTAAAGACACCAGTAAGCAATTTAATATTATTACTCTATATCCTCATCTATGAGTTTTGGAAAAAAGTTTTTGTAAGCGTTTATCTCCGAGTCCATGCAAACTTTTGACCCTTTCCCTCCTTTTTTTCCTTTTACGCGGTAAAAACAACTTGAGGCTTCTTGGATTCCAGTTACGTTAAACACCATTTTGTTAGGGGTAATGAGTGGATTTCAATGTCTATCAACAGCAATTGCCAAGAACCCATTGATTTCAGAAATTTCCCCTTTAAAGCGTTGCTGACAGATATAGCAACTATTAGACTTCGATTAAACCCTTTTGTTTCTCTTTTGACCAACTTTTGTTGTAACAGCGTTTGATATAACTCCAAGGTCTTTGGTAGATAGCCGGAGACTTCAGGAGTGCTTTTCTATTGGTTCTCACCACATTTTCTGGAACAACATTATTTTTACCAGTTTTTTGTAGCTCCAATAATTATTGCTTTTTCGTTTTTTGCCGCAAAGTCGAATATTGCAGTCGGATCCTCGCAAAATTTTCTTTTGATTGTCCGAAAGAGATTCAGAGCGTAACATTTTTGTCTATTTTTTTCTTGAAATTTAAGGTCATTTGTTTTTTCTTTGAAAAATATGGTCTCTTGTAGCAATTGTGATATTTGGAATTGGTAAAGGATTTATATTGTCCTCGACAATTCAAGTATTTCGTTTTAGCTTTTACCTATTAGGAATCTTAAATAATTGGATGTTGGACGTTCCTGAAATGAAAAACAATTTTCTGCTTGAGATGCGCATCAAATTAGAAAATGGGCACGATCGGTTCACTCTATACGAAGTTATAGCTAAAAATAGATACCCTGCCAAATGACCAAAAAATCGAGGTGACCGCTGTTCAGAGCCAAAGTTCTATATCTGAACTACATAAAATACTATATTTAATATATATGGGGATACTCCCCACTTACTGAGGATTCTAAAACAAGAACTAGTGTTGGGTAAATTGCAAGTTTTGTTGTACCGAAATGTGTTTATCCCGAATTGTCCGAAATTTCGATATTTTTTCAAATTTAAGCGTTAATAACTTTTTGATAAGGCCGATTTGAGAAACCAACTAAACACTGCAAACAAGTGGGGTTCACTGTCAACAAAACAAGACACGGTTCGTCCATTTTGGTACAGTAGTTTAAGAGAAATTGTTCAAAAACATGAAACGTACTCTCAACTTCTGGGACATTCGGAGACCACATTTTCTCACAAATTACGCAAAATGACTATAAACGGTGCAAGGTAGATTTTTCTGAACGCAATTCAAGTTCACTCCGTAGCTAGAGAGCACACAAAACCTGTATTGCGAAGTGGGAAAAAATTCTCACCTTCCCATAGAGGCCAGGGTAATTTGTGTGTTTTAACAAAAAACTAACTCGAACAAGAATTTCATGATTTCACAAAAATTGAGAAATTATTGAATTCCCGGAAGCAATGCTTTCCGAAAGTTTCATGAAGCCAAACAAAGCCTAAATAACACAATTTGAAAGTAACAATACCCACAAATTAGAATTGAAACTACATCAATACCAAAATCATTTGAAATATTAAAACTTTTGTTTTTTTAGAAGTTACAGACTGATAACTTTTTGAGCAGGGGATTTTCAGTAACGAATTAAAAAATGCAGACAAAAAGAACTAACAATCAAATAGACGCGGATATGCCCGTCTAAATTGACACAGTAGTTTAGAGGAAATCATTAGAAACGTGAGGCACGCTCCGATTCTTTTGCCAGTAATTTATAATTATCAAACAAAATCTAGCAAGGCGAGATAAAATGGCCCTCAAAAAAACTGCAAAGATTCAAAACCAGCGCAGTCTGTACTTTCACGAGCTCTCTTTAGTGTCCAAGACGAAAAAAAATTGCACGACTTTTTCTGGCAACCCAAGAAAAAAATGAAGCTCTTTATAGCAAATTCATTAGGTCACATTTAATCTACAGCACATGGGAGAAGGTCCCAAAAAAAGCAAAAAAAAAATAACGAGGAAAAGTATGGATCATAATTTGTTTCTGGTAACCTGGGTCTTTTCACTACTAGAACGAGCCAAAGTGTGGATCATAATCTTGTTTGGTCTTTGTGAGTCATTTCATAAATTGAACCAGCCAAAGTCTGTATCTTATTGTATTTGGGTCTGGACAGATCTTTTCATAAGCGTTTTTGAACGAGCACATGAAAGCACCAACAATTCAGATGAGGCAATGTCTGGATTACAAGCATTATTGGCCTGCCTGGGTATTTTCCTAGGCAAAACTGGTCTGGATGGGTATTTTCATAACGAGTTTTGAACGAGGACCTCAACCTGGGTGAAAACGGACCATACGGTCTAATGGCAATCTTTCTGAAGCTCTTTTTTATATGTATTGATCAAATGTTTAAGTGCTCTATTTATTCTGCAAAAACACCAGTAAACAATTTATTATTATTACACTGTATCCTCATCTATGAGGAAAAGAGGTTTTTGTAAGCGTTTATCTCCGAGTCCATGTAAACTATTGACTCTTTCCCTCCTATTTTTTTTCTTTTACGCGGTCAAAACAACTTGAGGCTTCATGGATTCTAGTTTCGTCAAACTCCATTATATTTGCTGTAACCAAGGAGTTGTGTTCATTGTCTAGCTAAAGCAAATGCCATGACCCCACTGATTTCAGAACTTTTAACCCCCGGGTTGAACTTTGGCGGTGAATTTTTGTAAGAAATTTGGTGAAATGCGGAGAAAAAAATATAATTTTCACCGCGTATTTCTTACATCTTTTTGCAGTGAGTGCGGTGAATCGCCGAGAGTTAGTTTTCTTCAACGCGTTCTCAGTATTCTTACAAAAAAGAATCGTCCCAACACGGATTCGAAAATCTGACCTCATGCAAGCCTTCTACTGCTTAGTCCACTGCGCCAACTTCTACCTACATCTTTGAAAGTTCTTGTGAATTTAAATCAGATTGAAATTTTGGAAGTCATATGCAGTGAATTTTTGTAAGAAATGCGGTGAAATGTGGTGAATTAATTTTTTCCACCGCATTCACCGCCTTCACCGCATTTACTACATTACTTTGCCACAAAAGTTGATGCGGTGAATTTTTGTAAGAAATGCGGTGAATTTTTGTAAGAAATGCGGTGAAATGCGGTGAAATATTTTATTTTACCGCATTCACCGCAATCACCGCATTGGTTACAAAAATCCACCACTTTCACCGCATTTCTTACAAAAAATACCCTAAAACCTCGAACCGGGCCCTTTAAAGCGTTGCTGACAGATATAGCAACTATAAATCTTCGATTAAAATTTTTTGTTTCTCTTTTGATGTAACAGCGTTTGATATAACTCCAAGGTCTTGGTAGATAGCCGGAGATTTCAGGAGTGCTGTTCTATTGGTTCTCAGCGCATTTTCCAAAACAACATTATTTTTACCAAGTTTTTCGATCCAATCATTCTTGCTTTGTTGTTTTTTTTCCGCAACGTTGCATATTACAAACGCAACTTCGCAAAATTTTCTTTTGATTGTCTGAAAGAGATTCAAGGCGTAACATTTTTGTGTAATTTTTTCTTGAAATTTAAGGTTATTTGTTTTTTCTTCGAAAAATGCGATATCTTGTAGCAATTGTGATGTTTGGAATTGGCAAAGGATTTATATTGTCCTTGACAATTCAAGTATTTCGTTTTAGCTTTTACCTATTAGGAATCTTAAATAATTGGATGTTGGACGTTCCTGAAATGAAAAACATTTTCTGCTTGAGATACGCATCATATAAAGAATGAGCCCAATTGGTATACTCTACACGAAGTTATAGCTAAAAATAGGTACCCTGCCAAATGACCGAAAAATTGAGGTGACCGCTGTTCAGAGCCAAAGTTCAATTTCTGAACTACATAAAATAGTATATTAAATATACATGGGGATACTCCCCACTAACTGAGGATTCTAAAACACTAACATTTGTTGGGTAAATTTGGTAAAATGCGTGTTTTGTTGTACCGAAATGTGGGTCATCCCGAATAGCCCGAAAGTTCGACTTTTTTTTCAAATTTAAACGTTAATAACTTTTTGATTAGGCCAATCTGAGAAACCAACTAAACACTGCAGACATGAGGGGTTCAGTGTCAACAATACAAAACAAGGTTCGTCCAATTTGGTACAGCAGTTTAAGAGAAATCGTCAGAAATATGAAGCGTACTCCCAATTTCTGGGCCATTCGGAGACCCCAATTTCTCGCAAATTACGCAAAACAACTATAAATGGCGCCACGTAGATGTTTCTGAACGCAATTTAAGTCCACTCGGTAGTTACTGAACACACAAAACCTCTATTGCGAAATGGGAAAAAATTCCCATCTCTGCATAGAGGCCAGGGCAATTTGTGTGTTTTAACAAAAAACTAACTCGAACAAGAGCTTCATGATTTCGCAAAAAAAAATGAGAAATTAAAAAATTCCCGGAAACAAAGCATTCCAAAAGCTTCATGGAGCCAAACAAAGCCTAAATAACACAATTTGAAAGTAACAATACCCACAAATTAGAAGAGAAACTACATCAATACCAAAATGAAAAATTAAATTTTTTGAAGTTTTTTAGAAGTCACAGACTGATAACTTTTTGAGCAGCTGAGTTTAAGTATCGAACTAAGAACTGTAGACAAGAAGAACTAACAATAAAAAAACGCGACTATGCCCGTCTAAATTGGCAAAGTAGTTTAGAAGAAATCATTAGAAACGTGAAGCATGCTCCAATTTTTTCGACAGTAATTTATAATCTTCAAACAAAATCTAGCAAAGCGAGATAAAACTGGCCCTCGAAAAAAACTGCAACCTGGGTGAAAACGGATCTTATGGTCTAATGGCGATTTTTCTGGTGCTCTTTTTTATATGTATTGATCAAATGTGTAAGTGCTCTATTTATTCTGTAAAGACACCAGTAAACAATTTATTATTATTACACTATATCCTCATCTATGAGGAAATGAGGTTTTTGTAAGCGTTTATCTCCGAGTCCATGCAAACTTTTGACCCTTTCCCTCCTTTTTTTCCTTTTACGCGGTCAAAACAACTTGAGGCTTCTTGGATTCCAGTTACGTTAAACACCATTTTGTTTGGGGTAATGAGTGGATTTCAATGTCTATCAACAGCAATTGCCAAGAACCCATTGATTTCAGAAGTTTCCCCTTTAAAGCGTTGCTGACAGATATAGCAACTATTACACTTCGATTAAAATCTTTTGTTCTCTTTTGACCAGCTTTTGTTGTAACAGCGTTTGATATAACTTCAAGGCCTTGGTAGATAGCCGGAATCGTCAGGAGTGCTTTTTATTGGTTCTCACCGCATTTTCTGGAATATTTTTTGTACCAATAATTTAGCTTCAATCATTATTGCTTTTTTGTTTTTTGTCGCAAAGTCGAATATTACAGTCGCATCCTCGCGAAATTTTCATTCGATTGCCTGAACGAGATTCGCAGTGTATCATTTTTATCTAAATTGATTATTATAGAGAAAATGCCAATAACACTTTTTCTTGAAATTTAAGTATCTGCTTTTTTTTTTAAAAAAAAAAAAAGTGGTCTCTCGTAGCAAATGTGACTTTTGTAATTGGTAAAAGTCTTTTTGTGTGCTTGATATTTCAAGTATGTCGTTTTAGCGTCTTAGCTATGAAAAACTTGGATTCAATGAAGAGTTTTTTTTGTTTAAACAAGTAAATTGAAAATATAACCCGGGGGTTAAATATTACAAGTTTAAAATTATATATACAACTAGAGTATATTTGTATGCGTAATATACTCTAGTCGGGGACGTTTCCATACCGTTACCCGAAATGGTACTATGGGCGAATATCGAATGTTGTGCATTTTTATGGAGAAAAAGTGAGCCACTTGTGTTAGGATCTGAAGTCAAACGCTAATTCTAACCGATGATTTGAAACACTTGACAAATAAGTTCAACTATATAATTTGAAGATCACAAAAAATGTTTCGGTTTCCAACAACTTTGTACAGAAATGAAAATCCAGTTGGTGAGTAAAGTAGACCAGTTGTTTCTTTAAAGGGTTTATCAGTTTTAATAGGCAGTTTGAAATTTAAAATGCCGTTTATCAAGTTAGCCAAGTGAGCTTTGTGTCGCTTTACAATTGATCACAACGTCAACGCGCATTTTTTTCACCTTGGAGATCAAATCAATTTCATACCAGCCTGCTTTTTCAGGATCTTTTTGTGCCTTTGAACGACTGTGTGGTTTGATCCCATTTTCCATTCACAGAAAAGGCCTTTTTTTCAGCTCAATTTGTACGAGTACATTTTAGGCTGTTTAGTTTTTTTTGCAGATTTCTGTTTTTGCATTCTGGAACATACTGTAAGACTACCTCTCTATTAAAAAAAAATGCTTTGGGAGGAAAATTGCTTTTTGACAAGTCTAAAACTACTTGACCAAATGTAGCATCAAATCCTTCGAAGCCAACTCCTATCGTTTTGACACGCTCTCGGAAATGCGTCAAAAAATTTCAAGAATGATCATTTTAGAACGCTTTTATTGACAATTTTAATTTTCTTTCACTTCATGTGAAAATTTGATAACGTCGATCTAAACGATGATTTATGATGATCCGGAGATGTTGTTTACTGTAACACTTCATGTATGTTTGCAATGACTTTTCCAGATTTATGGTTTATATAAGAAAACTCTGCATGTGTTTGGTTGGATGTTCCTGAAATCCAAATTTGTGACGAAATTCTTCGCCTAGAAAATCCCCCAAAAGCAAATAAGATTTTCTGCTTATTTGGTGCAAGTACGGATTTCCCATGAATTCAATTTTTTTATTAATTGAAAAAATGATAAAAGCGCTAAGGCAACTTTTGAGTCCCATTCGAGTTGTTTTGATTTTGAAATGATGTCATTGTTTCTTCCAATTTTGAAACACTTTTATGGAGGCTTTAAAATCTATTGTAATCTCATGGCTGGTTTTAAAAGCAATTACTCCTTCACACAGACCGTCTATTTTGAGAAACTCAGATACGTACAGTTTTTCTAAAGTTTTTGCCGATTCAGCTATATTATAAATAAGACGACTGACTGTGGTAACTTTTTCTGCTGTGAAGACTTCATTTGTGTAATACTGCGTGTAGACTATTCTAAACGTTTTGTCTGTTTTTGCAATGCGTACTTAATTTTCGTTAGGGATTAGGTATTTCATTTTACCAGTGCCGACTTAACTTTGCATTATGTCGTGCTTAACTTAGTTTTCTTCTTAATAAAAAAATTTTGAACTTGCCCTCAAGGTGCACTCCTTTTCGGTCCAAATGTTGTCAAGCTGTATAGCTTTATCATCTGTTTAAAATCTCTGGCACAATCTGGTGCACATAAACATTTCATTGGTTTTACACACAACTATTGTGACCAAAAAGCGTCTGCAACACCCAGAAATTTCACTCCATCATTTTGTTTGCATCTTTTAATCAAGCAGTCCACTTCAATTGACCAAAACCAGTGCAATCATTGAGCAATTACTTTCAGGTCTGATTCTATTTCTGAACTGTTGATACTTGGTGTAGTGCTCTTAATTAGCAGGAGCTTTTCAGATGCTCTCGGATCATTAATTTCGTTCTCAGATCATTTAGCAGATAGGCAACTGTTCTTTAGGATGTTCTGCTTGTCGTATAACTAACATCAAGTTCTGTGTATTCAATCAAAAAACACTTCCTTTTCTACTGGAGCTCACTTTCTTTTTCTTGGGTTTGCAAAGCCCTCTTCATAAACGCTGGCAGTTCTTTTCGTTCTGTCATCTCGATGGCACTGTTTTGTTTTCTGACAGATGAACCAGCTTTAATGTTCATCTTCTTTGAGTGGTAGGCATTTTTTTGAATGTTTTGCAGGTAATTTTTGCAGGACATATTAGATTTTAGCAGGTTTCGAATTTCAATAGAGAAGGAGTTTGAGTCAATAATTGCTTCTAAATTTTTCCTCGCTTTTCAATTGTTTCGCCATGCAGACAAACAGTTCCATATAGGACCTTGTGCAGCTTGTTTCATTCATCGTCAACTGAATTTTATCAGCAGTGGTCATGATGATAGTATGTTGTTCTTCAGTTGAATAGCAGAGGCTCTTTGTGGTTACAAGATTCTCCACAAATTTGCAAAAGCCTCATTTCTTAGGCGGGTTTCATTGTTATCGCTCTGGAATGAAACTAATGAGTGGAATCAGGACATATTTTTCAGTTGACATGATTTCGGGATTTTTGGAGACAAAGTAAGGCAAAAATAAGAGTCAGGCAGCGACCTCTTGCTCTTATGATTTTTTTCACGTATTGAGTCAGTGCTGAGTTTTCAGTTGGATGAATCTCATAGCTCAAGATGAAATTAGTTGGTTTCTGTGGTGTCTAGAAGAGCCGCGCCAGAGAATAGATTCGTCACCTAGCCAATGAGAAACCAAATGCAATTTAAGTATTTCGTGGGAATGTTTTCCGTAGTTTTTCTGTTTCAAATTGATTTCAACGCACCAACACATCAGCTATTGAAAAATCTCCTTTTCATTTGCTATCGGTGGGATGACTGCTTTTCAGAAAAGAAGGTGGAAAGTTAGTTCTTTTTAAATACGATTTGAGCTTAGCATTAACCTTGAACTGGTTTTGGTTCCAGGTCAATAATCAAATACCCGTAAATATTAGCTATTTGTGAGGCTTTGTGGGCAACTGGAGACATTTTAATTGATTCCAAGATAATGAAATGGAATAGAAACAAGAGCAGAGGTTAGTTGTAATTAGAGTTGTTCAATTTACCGAGGATACCTTCTCAAGTGAAACAAGTTTTTTTTAAACAGCATAAGTATTAGTTTTTAGTTGTCGATATTTAAAAGTTCAATTTTTTACATCCTGTTTATAGTTAATTTTTCCTCCCTTGAATTGTCATATACCAGTAAAAACAAGAAAATTTGCTTTTTTATCTCAAATTCTGAATACTTTATAAACTCAATAGGTTGGAGTTAGATTTTACACCTCAGAATATGTCTTGGTTTAGTTAAGAAAAAAATTTTTCTAAGTCGAGGATCAGGTATACGGGGTTTAACAATTCACATGAGAAACCTTCAAAAGGTAGGACCAACTTTTGTCTTAATTTTGTATTTAGTAGGACACAAGCAACTAGACTTGAAAATAATGCAAGCCATACTGAGTTTTCTTCAAATCTCCATGATGTTAGGAAAAGCATTGCAAAGCAGGGGCTTCTTATCAACTGGCTAACGATAACTTGGATAAAAAATATTTTATCTCTCGACATAATACGTTATTGGAAAAGAAGTGCCGTGGGGGCTTCTTTTTGTTTCTATCATCGAAAAGTAAACTTGTAATGACACCATCAATTTCATGTTTGGACAAATGGTTTGCAAAGGTTGTTGCCACAACTATTGCAGACACTTTAAATTTTTAACATGCTCAATTCAACAAAAAATATTGATTAAAAATGTATTCTGTGTGCTCATATTTAACTTCAAAAGTTTTGAAAGTGATTGGTCATTTTTCCGCCCATCATGGTGATTCGCTGCGCGCAAAATGGAATTTTTTGGTCTCTAATGAGGCGGGACGTTTTTCTACAGTCCGTGGACTGGGGGCTCAGACCGAACAGACCCAAAGTTCGTGAGGCGCCATATTTGTGTCCGCATTCATATAGGTAATTATTTGTTTGTTTATTTATGGGCTTTGTTGTAATGGGAACCAATTTTTCCCCTAATGAATGCATTTGGTTTCCTCCACGGTTCCTCCCAATTTCTCTCCATTTTAGTTTAAACAAATAATCAATTACGCAGAGACAGACATATTTTCGAAAGTTGCAATTTTTTGTTATTGAGTTCCATCACCCCAACCCCCCCCCCCCCCCCCAAGAAAGTATGAGAAGTTATGTTTTCCGCGCAACTTCCCCGCCCCAGCTCTTTTTCCCCGCCCCAGGTGTTTTCCATATATTCAGTCCTGAGAGCAAAATGATGCGTTTTCTCCATAATGGTCGGCTTATTGAGACTAATGAAAAGTAAGATAAGGGATCTCCTGGGGAGATCAATAGGGATCGTTTGCATCCGCACAACCCCCCCCCCCTCCCTCACCCCAACCCCCTTCCGCCCCAGTAGGTTATGCTTCCCCAAGTTACAGAGCACGTGCCATTGTATGGTAAATCATTGCATTGTTGGTGCTGAACGGGAGGGGGGCAAGCAGAGAAGATTAGGTTAGACTCAGGTTAGTCCTGAACAAAATTGGCACACATTTGTATTTGTAGTTTTTCAGCAATATGTTTTCAACACGGAAACTCTCTTATTGCCTTTTTTTCTTGCCTCTTCTCATTAATCGTCATTTACACTACATTTATTTGTAATACTTCGATTTTCAGATTTTCACGTTTATTTCTAATGTTAGATTTTCACATTTATTTCTAATACTTAGATTTTCAGATTTTCACATTTATTTCTAATGTTATATTTTCACATTTACTTCTAATACTTAGATTTTCAGATTTTCACATTTATTTCTAATGTTAGATTTTCACATTTATTTCTAATACTTAGATTTTCAGATTTTCACATTTATTTCTAATGTTAGATTTTCACATTTATTTCTAATACTTAGATTTTCAGATTTTCACATTTATTTCTAATGTTAGATTTTCACATTTATTTCTAATACTTAGATTTTCAGATTTCCCCGATTGTTTGCTATTCAAAGTACCACGAGTTCAGCAGATATTATGTTAAGCAATTTGAGGAAAACACTTATCAAAATTGAAGGGTGTGCTAATGTGCTTATGAATTGATCACTTCGTATTTTTTTGAATTCTGTAGATGAGCGAAAAGTGAACTGAGTCTCAAATTTTTGTTCTTACTATTGTCGGAGCATTTTTTTGCTCTCTTTCATGTTGAACTTTGAAAATTTCATTTCCTCTACTAAAAAAACTGTTTCATAGTATAATTATTGCATGGCTTTGCAGAGATAAATTGTACCAATAAATCATTTTGCGGAAAGGTTTTTGAATCGAGACATCATAGTGTGTTCAATTATTTTACATATTTATTTGGTATTCAGTTTATTTTGGTATAAATTCATTTGGTTTAGACTCATTTCGGTGCAATCTTTTAACTTACTAAGACTCATTAAATTTTCACAAATAAAATTCCAGTAGATGCCATAGTTCCGAGAAATTATAAATGCAAATGCACAACGTAAAACTTGTGCAAAGAAAACAGATGGAAAACTTTCAAAAATGAAAACTGAATATCAAAAATCGATCTTTTTGTTATTGTGCATTTTAATAAAATAGCACCTAGATGATTGTCCCATTGTAGGCACAGAGGAACATTTTGTCGCAGTCTGAAATATTTTGCGCAAAAAAAGTACTAGAGCGAGAGTTTCTTTTGCGAGTTCAAAAACGCGAACTGGGATCTC
>NC_134480.1:9729386-9819291 GCF_964194025.1 Convolutriloba macropyga | reverse complement strand
CTGTCAATCTCGAAGCAATATCAACGAAAAATCTTTGGGATGTTTTAAATACAACTTTCATTCGGATTCATAATATAACTTTTGATTGATATCTTTTTCTTACACGGAAACAACAAAAGGGAGAACCAATTGAGAAATTCTATGGACATCTCAAAGAACTTTCGGAAAATTGTGATCTAGGAGAAAAAGGAGATACTATCATCAGAGACGTTTTTATCGCAAACATGCAAAACGAAGACATTCAAAAAGAGCTTCTAAAAGAAACAGTAGACCCTGATAAAGCATTAGCAATAGCAATCAACATTGAAATGGGTACCCTCAATTAACTCAAAAATGAATGCCAACAAAACTGAGCTGCATTCAACCGTCAATCAAGTACAACGGATGCGCATCGCGAATGCTACTCCCTTTTCAACTATGAGTACAACCGCACGGAAAAAGTCCACAACTTGTGGATCCAGTTGGACTTCTGAACACTGTAATAAATGTCCCGCTCGGGGAAAAAGATGCAATAATTGTGGTATTGAAAACCATTTCGCGAAGGTTTGTCGTAAACCTAAAGACCCCAATTCGTACCCAAGACCTAAGCCACGGGTCAATAATGCAGAAAAAGATGACCAAGTTGAGGACGTCAATCAATTTTCGGCTGATTTTGACCCTGATTTGGAGTCAAAAAACTCATCAGATGAAGATAATTGTGTAGCTGTAGTATCGTCAACGGATTTCACAACTTCGATGGAAGCGATCAATCTTCCTGTAATTTTTGGTAATACATCAGCAAATGTTTTGGTGGATTCGGGCAGCGTATGCACAATAATAAACGAATCATTGGCAAACTCAATCATTTCCCACGACTCAAAATCGAAAGGGATACGCGAGGCGAATCCCAAACAATTGAAAAAATTTTCGAACGAGCCTATTCATACGGCAGGCATTCTTTAAACTTCAATTCAAAGCAGCAATTGGTACGCGAATCCAATTGAAATTCAAGTAGTGGCGGATGGTCATCGTTCACTGTTGGGTAGAGATTTGATTCCCGCACTTGGACTCTCAATTCAGCAATCAAATAATCAAATGATAATCAATCAGGTAGAACAAGAATACTATTCAATTAAAAAAACAGATTGCAATCGATTTCCCTGATCTAATCTCCAGAATCGGTAAGTCCAAAGTACATACAATTCGTTCAAAATTTCCCAAAAATTATACCCCATCACACCAAAAAGGTCGCCGTGTCTCCATAAATCTGTTAGACAAAGTATCTGACGAGCTAAAGAAACTTGCAGAACAAAGACATATTGAAAAACTACAAGAACGTTCTGATAAAAACTTTATTTCTCCTATTGTAATTACAGTTAAGAAGGACAAATCTGTAAAATTAGCTCTTGATTCGAAAATTCTGAACAAAGCGATACACAAAAAAACAAGTATCAAATGCCAAATAAAGATAGTCTTATCGATTCCATTTCACAACATATTAATGACTCTAATCATGGGGAAAATGTTTATTTTTCAACAATTGACTTAAAATACGCATATAGTCAATTAAATTTGCATCCGGATACCGAACGTCATTGTAATTTCAATATCAATTGCGGCGACGCAACAGGTACGTACCGTTTTAAAACGGGATTTTATGGACTTACGGATATGCCGGCAGAGTTTCAAAAGGCGATGGATTATACACTGGTTGGGTTTTCTCATACATACTGTTTTCTGGACGATATAATTGTGGTGAGCAAAGGTACCAAGGAATCGCACCTCAAATACGTTTACAATTGTCTGCATAAACTCGAGGCCGATAACCTCAGAATTAATTTAAGCAAACGTCATTTTGCAAAACACCAGATAAATTGGCTTGGTTTCACATTCTCGCAAAGTGGTGTCAAACCCATAGAATCTAAAACAGCAGCAATTGCCGAAATCAAAGCCCCTAAGACACTGAAACAATTACGTTCATTCCTAGGTGGTGTTCATCATTTAACAAATTTATTCCTAATTTTGCCAAAATATGTCACCCTCTTCGGCCTTTGTTAAAAAAAATGAAAAATTTATCTGGAACGAATATCATCAAACACATTTCGAACACATTAAATCTGTTATTGCAAATGCTACAGAAAATACTCATTTTAATCCAACACTGGAAACACGCATCAAATGCGACGCATCTCGCCAAGGTTTAGGCGCTGCGCTCGAACAACTAGATTGTGAAGGGTGGAAAACAGTGGCTTTTGCATCTCGCTTTCTTAATAGCAATGAAGAACGCTATAGTATAAACGAACTAGAATTGCTTGGGGTGGTTTGGGCCATTGAGTATTTTAAATATTATCTATTTGGAAAAACTTTTACGGTTTTGACAGATCACAGAGCACTTCTTTCAGTTTTAAAATCTCACCGCTCCAATAAATCCTACAATTGCAGACTAACACGTTGGATAGATCGTTTGTTAACATTTGATTTTAACATAGAGCATATTCCTGGTACCCGAATGGGTTTAGTTGATTATATCTCGCGACAACCGAACCAAAAAGCAAAAAGTGTCCCTCAATATGATGAGGAATTCATTGTAGCAACAATTTCCCGCATTCGCGACGCAATTACATCTTTATTTAGTCATTCAAATAAAATTCCTTTCCATAAGCAGCCCATAAACAGCAAAAACAAATTACAAGTACACAAGACGCGCGTCCACTCTTGCAAACCTGCTAAAAGTAACACGCATAACTCAAATGCCTCAAATAATTCATTCACTACTCGAGCACAAGTACACAATTACAACTCAGAATTCATTTCTCAATTTAATTGCCACGCAAATCACTTGCTTCAAAATAATACTGCACCCGCATCGCAAATCCAGTCTAAACATTTCAGTTGTAATTTCACCGCAAAACCAGTAAATAAAGTAAATCACATTACAATGTCTGCTAATGGATCGTCGCAAAACAACCCTCCAACTCCTCCGCATACCCCTAGAGTAACATTTCGCACTCAATCAACCCCAATAACAACCACTAGTGAAAACCCCAACAATAATACCCCGGCCTCATCATCACCTGGAATTCAAGATGTTGAACTGTCCAGGGAGGAAGTTTTTGAGAGCAACCTAAATCAGCTCTTTACGAAGTCGTTTCTAGCAGTCTTGACTAGCAAGGACGCAGTGTTGAAAGAGATTAGAGATTGTGTTCTCTAAGATGACGAGGCCAGATGCAAAGAAGTCAGCCCGTACATCCACTCATTTTGGAAAGACTTTCATATGCGGTCCAGTTGCTTGTGTGTCGACGAACGCGTCGCCATACCCAATTCAATAAAGGAGGCAGTAGTGGAATCACTGCACATGACCCACCCTGGTAATTGGGGAATGATTTCTCTACCCCAATATGCATGGTGGCCATATATGCCTAGAGAAATTTTGGCTAAAGCATCGGATTGCGTTCCATGTACTGATATTGGTAAGAATTTAAAACCTATTATACCAAAATCTAAATGGTATCCACATAAGGCTTGCCGAGAACCAAATGAAGAAAATGAAATTGAATTTGGGTGTCCGATAACGAATGAAAAAAGATAAAGACATCTATTTTTTGGCATGCATTGACCGTTATTCAAAGTATCCGACAGCTAGAATTTTTGAAAAAGCTAATGGGGCAATTGTAGTAAAATTTCTTCGTAATTACGCCTATACTCACGGAATTCCACGAACAATACGTTTAGACCAAGCCGCTTGTGTAGTAGGTAAACAGGTTACAAATTACTGTAATGAAAACAATATTGACATTCTCGACGCACCGGTCGGAGATCATAGAGCTATTGGATTAGTGGAGCGAATGATACAGACAATAAAACGACGGTTATCTTGCATGAAAGCTGAAAATAAAGATACATTCGCAACATCTAAAGCAATTAAACAAATAATTTCTGATTTACGTATAACAAGACAGAAAACAACAAAGATAAAACCATTTGAAGCCCATTTCGGTCGTCCGGCAAATACTCCTTTAAGGAATATTAGCACGTCTCCCTCAAGTTTAAATTTAACTTATGAAAAAATTTTTAACCACTATTTAGATGCTGATACAGTTCCTGTAGATGACTACCTTGATGACGCCGGATGGACCAACCCTGAAAGAAGTGATCTAGACATTGACAAATCCATGAACAGGGCACAACAGGACGCAGGCCTCCGCTATCGTGATTCGGACAATAAGGAATCGCGGTCCATTATCCATCCCAAACTCACGAACCCCATTCCCAGAACAGAGAAGTCCTTAAATGTAAAGTTAGCGCGGAAACTACCCAACAAAAAGAGGGCCAAAAGACAGCTCGCCGGGCTATATGAGGTTATCAAACCCGGATCCTTCGTCACAAAATCCTCCCCTACAACAACAATAATTAATGAGCCTGGACGATCCCCGGTGAAAGTTCGAGATAGCGATCTGGCAAAGTTCGGCACAAAAGCAGAAAGGTCTACTAATCTCTGGACATACGCACAGAAACGTCCTGCGCCTTACGAACGAAAAACAGAGACAAAGATCGCTAAACATAGTAATGATGTCAAGAGACAAAAGAGGGGAGAAATCAAATTTCGCCATCGCCATCAAGATACCACCTCCGTTGTTTCATCCGTGAACTCAAACTTCTCTCGAGCCCTCACAGTCCGTAAACCCGATAAGCCGCAGCCCAAACGATGTCGTAACACGGCTTCATCAAATGAAAACGACAATGCAACAACTTCGGAACAACCGTTGATATCGATCGTACCCGCCCCATCAATGTCCTCATCACAAGTTCAACAAAATCCAGTAACGTCCTCCACCCCACAAGAAAAACAAGAAGCTCGAAAACGCAAACGGCCTCAATTTTACGGATTTGCAGATGCGGACATCTCTCCTCGTTGGCCTCATCTAGCTCGAATAAACCGAAAAAGCAAAAATCTAAAAAAGAAAAGAAGGGCTCAACAAATGAAAATACACTGGTAGCAATGATCCAAAATGCCGAACAATCAAGAACTCCCTCCCCACCACGACCTGATATCCAAATGGGTCAAGCTTCACCACCAGATTCAAGAGTTCGATATTATGAATATGAACAGGAACTGGAACTATCTGTGTGGGATGCAGAGAATGAAATTTAAAGAAAACTGTTAAAACTGCGTAAACTCACATAAACTACATTTATTTATTTAGTTCTTGTTTTCGCTTTACGAATCCAGTTTTAAATAGATACATCAATGTTAATTTTCTTCGGTTGCTGTTCAATGTATTATTTCTACTTCATTCATGTATTCGCTCCGCGAATCCACTTGTTATTGTGTGTGTATGTTATTTATTCATTTCAATGTATTCATTTTACATGTTGTAAACTTTAAAGCGTATTCACCTTACGAATCCAATTTTGATCGCACTTTCATATTGTATGTGCTGTCTCTTATTGTCAAGTGGTAACATTATAAAAGTAATTACATACTCGATACATGTGCAGTTGAATCTTTCTCAAGCATATATGCTTCGCATATACTTAATGATCAACCTTTTCATTTCTTAAAAGTAACATTTGTGGCATTCTTGCAGTTTTAACTTATGTTGTGTTCATCTCTTTCATTTACATAGTTTGTGTTTGATTCTAAAAATTGTAAATACATTAAAATTTTTTCTGCCATGGGGGAAATGTGATGCGAATGGATACTTATATATATATATATATATATATATATATATATATATATATATATATGTATATATATATATATATATATATATATATCGAAACCTTTTTGTGTACTTAAAATTATTATCCTCTATTTCTAATATTCATATCATGCAATTTATAACTAAAAGTTATGACTTTTTATTATTCACGTATAAAAATATTCCCGGTAGTCTACTATATTATTTCATATGTTGTTCACAGTATTTTATTATAAGTAATCAGAATTTCACTTAGTCAATCTGAATTCAAGTTGCTCCTGTAAACGCTCTTAATTTACTTGAGTCAAAGTTAGCTGTGGATTCGCATCGCAATTCCAATAAACAAATTCTGTAAAACACACTTATTTACGGATTCGCTCTGCGATTCCTATTACACTTTTGAGACAGTGTATTTGCGACACAAATCCAAGTCTGTTTGCGAATCTTAAGTATAACAGAGACATTGAAAAATCATACAAACACACAGACAGCACACAATTGACAAACAAACACCAACACCCAAAAACAAAGACCAACACCAAAAATAAATTTATTATTTTATTTTTTTGTCAATTGGTCACTACTCAAGGTTCGTCACTGTTCATTTAGGTCTTACTTTTTTCCGAAAACTAGGTATGGATTATTCGAGGCAATTCTATCGGTAACTGTAATTTTGACACTGAATAATGGAACGTAACTTTTTAAAGCTTTTTAGAAATTTTTTTCAATTTTCATATTTCACCAGTACAACGAGACAAGTACATTTTCTAAACCTCGCAGACGTTTTATCAGCAAGAACTGAAAACACACTGGCCTGGCAATCGAAATTTTAAATCCGCATAATTGTTTAGTAGCATTCAGGAACACTGTTTGTCAGTAAATTTAAGGTTTTGACCTTTTCCCTCTTTTAAGTAAGAGTACTTTTAAAGAAACAGGAAAATTTAAAAAGAAAAGAAGTTTTTGTCTTTTTCTGTTTTCTTTCACGGAAATCTTTGTTCAAATAAAGTGTTTTGCAATTCATGAAGAATTTTGTTTTTCGATTTTCAGGCAAGCTCAAAACACAGATAAAAAAAAGTAAAAAAAATTAAATTTTTTCAAAAAAATTGTGAACTTTTGTAAAATTTTTCATCGTTACAATCCATATACTCTAGTTGGATAAGTTCTTGGGATTAGTTCGAACTTTCTGCTCTGCCATAATAAAAAATACAAATAATGAATTGTGAATTGACGCTTGTTTCGCAAAACTGTTTTTTCTACGTTTCCAAGGTTTTGAAAGTACTCAAATGATTAGTTCTGATATTTTTTGTCTGATTTTCGGAAACATCTTTTGCAATAAAGAACTTCAAAGGTTAGAACAAAAAGTTTTCCGCTTTCAGTTTCACATTTGCAATGTTGATTTCTTCTGTTTTCAGATCTCGAAATTGTCTAAAGTCTTCAATTTCTAAAAAAATCTTTTGATACACAGAAGAAATCCTGCGTACAATGGTTTTTAACGAGCAAAAAACAGAAAAACGGATAGAATTGATTATTAAACAAAATTTTGAGAAAAAACCGAAAATATTCAAGTTTTTTGAAAATTTTTGGTCGTATAGCCTAATATGTTTTTTAGGCTTGAAACTGTAAAGCAATATTGAAAACTCTCCATTTAACCTAACTAAATTAACTACAATATCTTTCGTTTGTTTCTATCTTAAATTTCAATGCAATCTTTCACGATGCTTAAACTAAAAGTGAAAATTTGTCTGAAGAAAAAAGCCAGCCTGGCATAAATATTCCCCTTTTTGAAAAATTGTTGGAACGATAATTAATTTCAACAAAAACAAGATCTAACCTGTTGCCATACTGTTGTGTAAATTAATTATACAAGATCAAACACTTCGTTCAAATGTTTTAAACCTCATCAAGAAGAACTCTTAATCGTCTTTGTTGAACGAACAATAAGTGGAACAAGGCTCAGATTTTGTCTTTCAGCAAACACACAATTCGCACCATATTTCGCAAAGCTTCAGAGCTTGATTTGCTAATAATATTGTTTTACGCGGTGTTGAATCCAAAATCATTTCCTGTATTGGAAATTTGGCAGAAATAATTTGAGGCTGTATATTTCTCCTGAGAGGTGAAAAGTTTTCTGCAGGTTCTACTGATATTTTATCTGACAAAACAATATTTTGCGTTGATTTAAAAATGAGTTATAATTCATTCAAAATTGTAATGAGAGCGAAAAAATAGTAATTTTGGAAAAACTACTATCTCGAGCTCAGTTGCCTTGCAACATATTGCACAGTTGATAAGAAAATTTTTCACACAATAAGAAAACAGTTGAATCAAATATTCAACTTGAATTATTCTTCTGACTAACTTGAAGACTTCTGAGCTCTAAATGCTTTGGTCCTTTAGATATAATTCAATGAAATAAGAAGCTATATTTTTATCTCTATATTTCAAAAAACGACAAAATTTGTTCCTGCAAATTAGTACGACAGATCAGTTCTTTCATATTACTTTTTTGTTTCAATTTTCATTATTTGCAAATGTTTGAAATTTTTAACAATTTATTTCAGTGATATTTTATAGTTTCAACCCAATTTTGAAATGGAGGTTTCACTTTTGCGCACTGAAGTGTCACGTAAAAGCTTCGATTAGAATCGAAATTTTGTGCTCTTTTTGTTCCTGGCATATAGGAATATATGCATATATGAAGCCCAGCCCGATATCCAGTTAAAGTTTCAATTCTGACCAGTTTTCTTTCTCTTTAAAAGTAAGAGAAGAAATATCCTTCTCTCCGAAAAAAGCAAATTATTTTTTGCCGGCATGCAGTTTTCGTAAACATTGAATAACAAATAAGAGCCGTAGAGTGGTTTATTGTACCTTTTCATATCCTCTTTTTGTTGTTTTTTTATGAGATTCTCTAAAAGACGACTTAAGCATTTGTTTCTGTTGATGATTTTCATTGTCGTCAAAGCTAATGCCATGAAGACTTCGCTAAAGACGTTTGAGAATTCTTTGTTGGTTTGAAATTCATCTTTATAAATCTTTTATATATTTTCTTCATTGTACACAGTGAAACGAGTTATTTCAGTAGAGTACATAATTTTATAAGTTGATTTTTTCAATCAACAAGTTTAATGGAAAAACTACTAAAAATGTTGGTTTTTCCAGAAAAGTTTCATTTTTCCTCAAGTTTTTTTGAATCTGTAAATAAAAAAGGTTGTCTATAAATAAATTGTACATAAACCAAACGGAAGTATTGTTGATGGTTTTCATCATAAAAACTTGCTGAGAGCTGAGAGCAAACTTTTTATCTAACTGAAGTCATTTTTCTAGGCATTGAAAATTTTTGCTATTTTTTCATGTACTTTATGAGTTAGCTTTTGTCTAACTATTTTATTAATTCTCAAAACCTAATATCGCTACTGATCACAATTATTTCTGTTGTTTTTGGGTTATTCTGATTGCTCTGCCAAAAGTTGTCTTCTAAAGCATTGATTATTCGGATTCTGTTGCATTTTTTTTTGCGGATAAACGATGCAGATAATATAGTTTGTCTTTGATTAAAAAGAATGGTCAAAATCGTGTCCGGACAAAACAGTCCCAGACAAAACAGTCCCAGACAAAACAGTCCCAAATTGCAAAATATTCCCAGACAAAACAGTCCCAGACAAAATAGTCCCAAGAAACCAGACAAAACAGTCCCAGACAAAATAGTCCCAAATAAAGGCCTTGGGACTATTTTGTCTGGGACTGTTTTGTCTGGTTTCTTGGGACTATTTTGTCTGGGACTGTTTTGTCTGGGAATATTTTGCTATTTGGGACTGTTTTGTCCGGGACTGTTTTGTCTGGGACTGTTTTGTCTGTTCACCGTCAAAATTCATTTTGAAGACTTCTGATGTTTTTTGTTTTCGGTTTTGCAAAAACTTCTCATTTTCTCATTTACCAAATATCATGTAGCTCACATCGAAAAAAAGACATAGATGAATTCAGAATTCAAATTGTGGGAAAATAAGGAAATTAGGATTTATATGAAGCAACGGTTTTTGCATCTCTGTTGAGACAGGTGAAAATTTTAACTCTAGTTATTAATACAGTTTTCCTTAGAAGTGCATCTGTAGATTTGTGACTGTAAACTACTACCAAGTTTTAGTGTCCTATCAATAACTGACCTGAAACAATTATTTGAAATTATCCTGTGAGCATGTGCAGTCCACAGTACCTTCGATTGACCGGTTGACTGCACTTTCTGCTGGTAGAAGCGTATAAGTTTTTCAGCTATTTCACAATGGAAAAATGGCTTTGAAGCAATAAACTTAATTGAAACGATGTTTTGAGTTCTGTTTTGGACAAGTTTGTTTTCTCGTATGATGTAAGACGAAAAAGTACTGCATACTGCTGTACTGAAGTGTGCTACACTCAGTAACAGTATTTGATAATCTTAGTGCTATTTTGAGAACTTACGTTATAGTGCGTGAAGCACAAACTTGATTTGGACAAAGTCCATTTTAACATGTGAACAAATTACCAAGTAGTTTTGAATAAGCTACTATTTTAAGATCACTAACTAAAACTGAGAATACTATGACGTGATATTATCACGCCACACAGATAACACCAACTTAACCTTGGTAACTCTGTCGACACTGTTATCTCTATCCAATAGGATACTAGAGAACCACGTGTCCGCGAGAATAAAAGGAGCTTGCACGCTCAACTAACAGCACTTTTTGGTCCCTGATAACTTCTGATATTAAAATCATACTCCCGTATTGTTCCCTTGCTCAATCTCAGCTTACTTGAGATATTCTTCTAACTTAGAATATTTTGTGACTTGTTCTTAACTAAGAACTCTCTAAGTCATAAAATATTAACTTAGCACAAATTTGGAAATCAGGTAAGTTTAACTTAACTTCTCTAAGTTATAATTTAACATCTCTTGAACTCTATCTAAGTTACAAGTTAACTTAGAATAACTCAACCTGTACTATTCAGTGCTATCTCAGTCTTAACAATTTTAATTATTCTATCCCTTCATGCTCGGTTCATAATTGATGCTGTTTAACATGACTTATTAATTCATATTTGCATTTAACTTTCTTTAATACTTAACTATATACCAAGAGTAGAACTAGGGGTTGAACTCTCAAGTTATACATGTGGTCCCGCATTTAACCCCGTCGTTTAAGTATCTAATGTACGGACCAGCAGTATAAATGGTGGTCCCAGAGAGGCTACTTCAATTTAACTTGTTCATTTAATATAGAAAAAGCATTCTCAATTTAACTTGTTCATTTAAACTATCAGAGAAGCCTGCCTAAATTTAACTTGTTCACTTATTGTAGAAAAGCCATTAAAGTAACTTGTGTAAGTTAACTAGTCAAAGGGCTTCTCACTAAAATCCTTTTTTGATTTTGATTTAAACTATTCCTCTGTTCTTAATAATTCTAATACAATAACTTCAGTCCTTTAAACAATGACCAGTCCTGGTGGTAGTACTCCTCCACCTGCCGTTACTCCGCCACCTGAAACTCCCATAACACATCCAAATCTTTCACTTGTATCTTTTTCAGGCAATGATCCTAATCAGGATGCCACTTCTTTTTGGAACTCTGTAGAAAACAAAATACTCTTTTCACTAGGAACTAGACCTACAGCACCCGCTGCACAAACTAGCTATGATAAAAAGCAACAATCCTTATTCGGCTCACTTTTAACTGATACAGCACTAGAATGGTTTGAAAGTGAAGTCACAGATGCTACAGATTGGAATACTATAAAAGATGAATTTATAAAAAGATTCACAGACGGTAGAGACCAATTTAGATTTAGACTTGAGGTTGAGAACACATTTAGGCAAGAAGGAGAATTCATAAAGAACTATCTACATAGAATAAAGAGCGGAGTTGATAAAGGTTGGCCAGAAAAGATACCAACAAGTATTGAAGGTGATGACAATATAAGAAGGGAGAAAGAAATCCAACAAAGACAACGAAGTCAGAAATACATAGATTTTGCTATAAGAGGACTAAGACCACAAGGTTTAAAACGCAAAGCGCACGAGAAACTTATTGAGAATCCTTCAATAACTTGGACACAATTTGTTGATCACTTAGTCGTAAAAGACTTAACATTTTCTCTAACAACAGAGTCTAGTGGAGCTACAGGATTAGATAAACTTAAAACACTCGAGAGCAAAATTAACGATTTAACCAGTCTTTTCAAAAGCAACGAAGTGAATGCTATAGATACTTCTAGGCCTAGAGACCCTAATATAAAAGGTAGACCTAACAGTACTAGATTCTGTGATTATTGCAGAAGCAATGGTCATTCCATCTCTAGATGCACAAAGAAACAGATAGATGATAGCGTTAACAAATTGAGAAAGGAACTTGTTGAACCAAGAAGACCAAATATAACATTCTCTAATGATTACAGAAAGAATAACCGAGGCAATACAAGATTCAATGGTCCTAGAAACCAAGGCTATCAACCAAGAGGTGGCTACTCAAACTATAATCCTAGGTTTAACAAGCCTAACTATCAACAACAAAATACATCTTTTAGCAGTTATGGCAATAGATTCACTCAACCATACGAACAAACCTTCCCTCAGCAAAACACATATAGAACTAATGAACCAAATCTTGAACAACAATCACCATCACCACAACAACAGCAACAGCCACAACAAAGTGCTAGCTTCTATACACCAAATAGAAATAACAATCTACAACAAAGACAACCAAAACCCAACAATATTCAGCAACAATCAAATCAAATAAGTTTCGTTGAAGGCGACGATGACTACGTAAATGCTATAACGGACTTCTTTCCTTTAAACTTTTGAAGTCTCCGAACGCTACTAAAGAAAGTAGTACTAAGTCAAGAATTGATCTCAATTTATATCATATTGCCACCGGAGACATTAAAAATAATAGTGGTTTAGAAGTGGAATTCATGATTGACCCAGGATCAACCTGCACTATTATCAATCATCCTACATACCTTGCACTAGTAAACCTTGGACAAAATTTGCCTTTAGAAAATACAAATTGTGATTCAAAGACATATACCGGTTCATCAATCAGAATGCTTAGCTACACAACTATTCAATCTAGCTTCGAAACTGACGGTAAATATACAGTCCCCCATAAAGTATTCGTTACTAAAGAACAGAGACAGAACATAATAGGTATTGATTTTTGTCATTTGTTTTTAAAAGCACTTCACTTCGATATCCCCGCAGTAGAATTAAAAACTGAGAGAAACCTAATTTGCTACGGCTCACTTAACAATGAGAAAGATTACCCATACATAACTGAGATGACTGCTTTAAACATAGCTCAACCAATCTTTCTACAACAGAAAAGTACACAATTGCACAAGCAAAAGCACCCCAGTCAAGCCTTATTTCCACCAGGAACATTTTTCATGCCCCATATTAACGTTGCAAAAACTGACCTAGTCTTTGTGAACACACTTTGTCCACAACTTGAAGAGTTTCTACACATATTTATGGAGAATCAAAAGAATCACCCAATACAGATAAATAGAGGAATAATAGGTTATGCAATGTGTGATATAACTGACAAACCTATACAAAGATACAATATCAAAAACTGTGCCGAATTTACAAGTACAATACTAAACGAAAGTGAGGACTATAACAGTTGCTTCATACTGAACACAGTAGTAAACAATTTACAAGAAGGACAGCAAATCCAAACTAATTCTTGCATTAGATATATAGATTTTCGTACCCAATCTATATTTGACTCTAATATGCCTATAGCGCACACGATATCCTCAGATGCAGAAATGAGAAAAGGTTTTGCTAACACAATCTCCAAAAGAATACCTTTATTAAAGGACTACTGTAAAAGTAGAAACTGTGATATAGGTGACATAATAACTTTCAGAGCAGATAATAACTTAGTATATAATCTCATCACTAAGGCTAATCATTATGAAAAGCCAACAATTGATACAATCAAAACAACACTACTTGCTATGAGAGATCATGCACTAGGACTAAATTTACGCTGTATAGCGATGCCAAAAATAGCTTGTGGTTTAGACGGAATGGATTGGAGAGAGATATCTTCTCTAATTGAACAAACATTTAAGAATTCAGGAATAACTATCTATGTGTATACAAGCAAAGATGATACTGATAAACTACAAAAAGTAGAAACCAATACACTAGAACAGGAAGAGGTGCTCGAAATTATTGAGAGTGAGTTAATAGAAAAATGCAAAGAAGATGAGAGAGAACTAGCCACAGACTTCTCTACCGAAGCAAAAGAGTTATGTAGACCTAAAGTCAACGAACAGTTTCCTAAGTTTAGAGATAAACTACAAAGCAACCGAATCATAAATAAAGCAGTTAGTGATTTTGTAATTAAGCAAAACGGAAATACAGTTCAAGACATAGAGTATCTAGAAAGGTTCTTAGATAACTTTGATTTCACGCAAAGTGATTTGACTGATGATGAGTTGTTTGAGTTGATAGAAATAATACTTCAGGATAATGATGTCTATTCAAATCATAAGTATGATATTGGCAGAACTAAACATAAGTTCCATTTATCCTTAAAGAAAGACGCAACCTTTAAAAAGCAACGACCAAGCAAAATACCAATTCATCTCAGAGATAAATTAGAAAGACTAATGGATGAATTAATTCAAGCAGGGATAATCAGAGAGCTCAATGAGAACGATGATATGAATAGTTGGTTTGTCAATCCCGTCATCATATTACCTAAGAAGGATTATGTAAAACTAGTCATTGATGCTAGATACCTAAACTCTATAACTGATACAAGTAATTCTAGTTGGCCACTCGAACCACTAAATGTTCTAATGACAAGAATAACTGGAACTATATTTACAAGTAGTGATTTATCATCGGCTTATAATCAACTACCACTAACTGAAGATACACAGAAGGTTACAAGTTTTATTGTAGGAGGCAGACAGTACACCTATCAAGTAGAATTTTATGGTCTTAAGCCATTACCCAGTTTCTTTAGCAAACTAATGCGTTATGCATTTGGACCCCTTATAAAACGTAAACAAGCCATAACATATATAAACGATACTTTACTACAAGCTAAAGATAAACAAGAAATGTTCACAATAGTAAAAGAGTATCATTCTTTGCTTCGAAAGGCAAACCTTAAAGCAGCCCCCGATAAAACAATGTTTTTCTTACGAAAAGTGAGATTTCTAGGACATGTTATATCTAAGAACGGACTATCGCCTATTGCTTCGCGCATAGATGATATTAGAAACCTAAAAACGCCAGAATCGAAAACAGAAGTTTTAAGAGTTTTGGCAATGATGGGTTTCTATCACACCTATATTTTGAACTTTCACATAGATGCAAAACCTCTATATGACTTAACTAAAGATACAACACTATTCAAGGCTACCAGAACACGAAAAGGTATTCACAGACCTTAAACAAAGATTCTGTCACGATATTTCTAACGCATTTCCTTCTAATGACTATCCCTTTCATATACATGCTGATTCATCTAATTTAGGAACAGGTTGTGTTCTTATACAAGATTTTCCTGATAGAAAACGTATGTTTTCAGCAAACTCGAGAGTATTTGATAAAGCTGAACAAAAGATGTCCCCTCAACATAGAGAACTATGCGGAATAATATCCGCATTACAAACATATGAATTTTATGTGATTGGATCCCCTTTTCCAATTTACCTATATTGTGACCACAGACCAATTCTATTTCTTTGGTCATGACGAGGACAAATGTCACATCGCTTCTTTAAGTATCAAGTTGTAATAACTAAGTTCCAAAATTTGCAAATTATATACACTGAAGGCAAAAACTTAGCGTTCCCTGACATTCTTAGCCAAAACGTTTCTTTAGCAGATGCTAAACTTTATCAACTAGAACACAAAGTGATACCTAAAGATATAAAGTTTCATATTAACGGAAAAGAAGTTAACTACTCTGTATTGCATCAAGACGATAAAGACGCATCAGCTAACGGCTGTTATCCAATTATTGCTCAAGTCAAAGGCGAAAGAAGGAAACTTATTAATATAAATGATGAAGGTGACTTTAGCGTAGATGATGCACCAGACTACATAAATGAACACTGTAATGCTATACACAGTTTCTCTGATTGTTTTTGCTACGGCACACAAATAAATCAAATAAAGAAATTAACTTCAGAACTAACTAGCGAGTATGATAATCACTACTATTCCGAGATAGAAGAAATAGCTGAAATAAGTGATGACCGAGAAGGTTATGATGACCAAGATTGGTTAGACTTAGTAGAAGGTAATATTGAAAACTCACCTATTGAATAATTAGAATCTGCTAAAGCCGACTATATCAGATGGACAAAATTTAAGAAACTTATTGAACCAGAAGCTTTTCAAAACATCTCAGAAAAGGATGTCCACACAGATACATTAGATTTAATAGCTAAAGTTACAGATTTTGCAAAAAACGCTAATCTTGACACCGATAATATTCTTGAAGAACAAGTAAACGACTTGATAAATAACGTCATAAATAACGTGAACAATAACGTGAACAAGTAAACGTGATAAATAAAGTTAGAGATTGGTTAAAATTAGGCAAAGCTCCAGAAAAGGACTACATTATTAAACAATCTAAAGCACTACAAACTTATAGGAATAATTTCAACTTGTTGTTTCTAGAGAATCAATATGATTTACTCTGTTATTCCGAACATTGTGAAGACGGCTCTTTTGACGTTAGGTTATGTGCACCACTTTCGCTATTTATAAAGATATTCGAAGTCGCACATACGCATGAACTTAGTGGTCATAGAGCAGAAAGCACAACTTACAATAGAGTTAAGCGATATTTCTATTGGCCCGGTATGTTTGAATGGATTGAAATGTTAATGTTAGATTGCTTAAGTTGTCAAACTAATAAGTCAGCACGCAAAGACTTGAACGAAGCACCCTTAGAACCATGGGGACAATTAGAAGCTATACCCCTACATACACTTCATATTGATCATAAAGGTCCACTACGACCACTTAGTAAAGGAAATAGATTATGTCTTGTAATAGTAGACGCTTTCTCTAGATTTATACCCTAGCAAGAATGCTGAAGCTCTCGAAACAGTAAATCAACTAGAGAAATTTATAACTACATTTGGTATACCGCAACAAATAGTACATGATAACGGTAATGCTTTTATTAGTAATGATTTTGTTCACTACACAAATGAAATGGGAATTACACTATGCCCCCGAACTGCATATTCACCGTGGACTAACGGCAAAGTAGAAGTACAAAATAAACATTTGACCAATTACCTCAGACATTTTATTAGTAAAAGTGGATCTAATTGGTCCGAGTACACTAGTAAATTTGCATTTTCACACAATACTGCAGTAAACTACAGTACGGGATATACCCCTTATGAAATACTATTCGGAACAAAACCGCAAATACCCTTATCACTAAAGTTAGGACTACTACGAGATAATCAAAAGAAATGCACGTCAGAGTATTGTAGTAATCTACCACCACACTCACATAGTGAAGAAACTTGTAAAAACAAAAAGATAGAGAAATTATTACAAAACAGATTATCTAACGAAATGTTGAAGCGAGAGAATACATTTAAAACAATATACTCGAATACCTACATTAAATATAGACAAACTACGAATAAAGCGCACAAGTATAGAAATAGATTCAAACTCGGAAAGCCTATACCTGAAGGTAGAAAAGTACTACTAGAAAATCACTCTAAAGGACTACTAAAGTCTAAAAAGCTAGAAGAGCTACGCTCAGGCCCTTACACTGTGCAACGAATGCTAACTAATACTACATATGAAATACAACATGATAAAACAAATGAGAAGAAAACCGTGCATAGAAATCATATAGTACCTTATTACCCGAAAGAAGAAAAAATACAAGAGTTAGTTGAGAACTATGTAGTCCCAGACGATACGGATGATTATTATACTCAATATAATAAGCATAATATATCCAAATCTAATGCTTATAGAGGGGCACAACATATTGCTATTTCGCGGTGGCCCTTAGTAGAAACACAATATACTGTTAATCCTAGTACTACACTACAACCAACATTTAACGTTGAGGCTACTCCAACAAAAGATTCAGGCTTAGAATCGCTACAAACACGAGCAGATAATACTACGCATATACAAGGCACAAGCTCTTCTAATTTTCTACCCCCACGCATTTCAACCCCCTACCCTATGCAAAATATGTATTCACCTAATATCCCACAGCAAGAAAATTTTTCTACCCCACCTGATAATACTAGTAAATTTAAAGCTACACGCAAATTATTCCCCCAAGCAACGCATAATAGCCCCACATCATCACCTTATAATCCTACACCTACAGCATCACCTAATATATCTAATTTACCAGACGCAAATGAAGTATTGAGCAGACCTCAGCGTAATGAAAAAGCACTTACATTTTTTGGTGAACCTTTTCCTTCTGACTTGATACAGAAACTCAAAAAGAAGTAAGAGACAAAAAATCTCCTTTAAATAATATGTTATAATAAAAGCGTTATTACGCCTAAAATAGAACAAAAATAGCCAAAATTACACTGACGATTACTTCTTGCGTATAAATATAAAAATAAACAAAAATAAAGTACCTGAATTTTTTTTCCTCCCACCATTTTATTGAATGTGCTTTTCAATTAGCGCCCTCACTGTTTGCGCCATCAACGTTTGTGTCTTAAAACACAACAATTCTTCGAAAATCCAGTTCCGCAGCTGCACATAGCACTCCTGCAAAACTGGACCCGTTTTGAGGTCCCACCAAGCTGACCCCAACGTATCTAGCTGGTTCTCTAGCTTAAGTTGCTCATCCCAGTATTTCTCCACATTTTCCCCACACTTCGCATAGAGACGCTAATAGAACTAAAACAATCTTTTCTCCATATATATATATAAATATATCACAAATCAGAACCCCCAAAACAAACAGCCATTTAAAACCCTTCTTCTCAAATAACCCCGTGGAGGTCCACAAAATCAGAATTGTCAAGTTTACTCACATCCTTTCCGAGGAAGTACTCTACGATGTCCGATGTATCATCTGACACACACTGAGTTCTTCTCAGTTCCCAAGGAGAGTAACTCCCACGGGCACCAAGGATCCCAATAACTTCATCCCCTGTCAGCACAATTTTATCTATCTTGTAGCCAACAGAAAAGAAAAACAAGTAATCCTCCGCAGTCAGCCCCGAGGTATCCCGATATATAAAATCTAAATAATCCTTCCTCCTGATGTGCTCAGTAGAACTATTCACCATAGGCTCGCTGAACCCACTTGTCCTCAACTTCCACTCAGCCGCTCCCAAGTCGTTTCTATTCTCCTCATTATCTCTGAGGTAGTTTACTGTGTACCAGTTCATGATGCAATAAAGAAGAAGAAAGAAATGAAAAGAAATAAGAAATGAACAAAAAAGAAAATTAAGAAGAACAAATTAAAGAAGGAACTAAGATTAAGAAAATAAAAGTTAAGGAAAGGCTAAAAGAACTAAAATTGAAATTAATGGTCAAGAACGAAATAAAGAAAGAAAGTTAAGAAGAAGTTAAAGGATTGAAATTTAATAGTCAAGAGAGATCAACTGTATAGTATGAACGTTTAAGGCAAAAAGCAAATAGCCCACTCAACACAAATCGTACATAAAGCACGCAATTAATCACCGTTGCAAGCTGTTACACACACATAACTTCCATACATGTTCAACATTCGTACATTTTCAACATTTATGCATACCTCTTATTGCAAACTAACGCTGAAAACACATGTTACCAAAAGCTAAGCTAAGTAGAAACAAGTCCCCCATGAGCAACTACCTTATCTAATTTAAATAGCTTAATTACAGAAATTTGCCATTTGCAAACTATTTTACCACACTTAATCGCATATTTGTCAGGAAACGCACATTTAAGCAACCCAGATAGTCAACAAATAGAGCTAACTTTAATAGCTTAAGGACCCAAGGAATGTATAAAGTAAACATTAAAGCACTTATGTACAAACAGCTAACCGCAATTTTAAATTCTCCAAGTAAGAATTATGTCGCCTAAGTGCAAACCTTACACAAATCTCAGAAATAGTAATAACTCGATAGCTATACCCACTCCACAACTCAGACTACATATTTGCATAAACACATGCTTTCTCTAACAGTTCACAAAAGTGTACAACACACGGATTAAAAACATCTCAGTTGAATTTCATAAATTTCATTTTTTTCATACTATAACACATACTGTTTCTAGATAACTTATGATTAACACCTGAAAACTTGAACATGAATTCACAAAGATATAGCCTACAACTCCTAGGAAACGGAATCTGAAAATAAAGCTCAGGAGTGCATTTAAAACACATAAATCAGAAATAACACAATTATATTCAAAAAATTCAATTTTTCATATTCTAACACATACTGTTTTAAGGCAACTTGCGATAAGCACTTGAAAAGCTTAACATTAATACACAAAGATATAGTCGACAACTTCTTGGAAGCGAATTTTAAGAATTCGGCCAAAAAATACATTCTTTTTAGATAATAAAGATCGATCCTATAGCACTGAAACATGAGAATTAAATTTTGAGTTTTTATCGTATGATTTTTGTCATATGATTAGTTTATCACTCTGCTACATGACACTAGTCACAGCTAGTGATTGGCCAATCAGAAATGAGCACACATATTTTGGTAGCTTAGCCCTGACGGCCACTATTTAAGAGCCTTACCCAAATTCAAAATCACTTTTCTCAGTTACCTTCTGAAATCAATTACTTCTTTCTCTCTCAAATTCAGCTTTAACTAAACCATCTCTCTCCTTCTCTCTCTCTCTCTGTCCCAAATTCTATCTTCACTTTTTGGCCCCTTTCAAATAATAACTTAGAAAACTTAGAAAAGTTTTCAAGCATTTCAATTTGTGAACACTAAATATTTGTCACAACACATCTCCACAACACATATACCAGGTATCTCAGTTCAATATTGATTCTCAGTTCAATTCTCAGTCACTAACTATAGCAGGAGTTTATAACTCTTTAGAGACTGACAATTTAGAAAGTTTCTAAATCCTAACAAACACTACTCATACTGAACACATTCATCACCAGTTAACACACCGCGTAACACAATTAGAACCCCCTAAAAGCTGATCAATCCTAATTTATGACCGAAGTCCCATTCGACCAAAACGGTTTTCTTATTTCTCTTTCTATCAACCCTGATACACTTGTGAAAGTTTCTATTAAGGCAAATCAAAAGTTGAAATGCAATAGTGAGTTTAACACCTTAACCAGTTGTCAAATTTCTAATGAAGTTAGAACTGTAGTATTCTTTGCTACTAACTCTAACGAAGACCCTATTGCTGTATTCTGGGGAAAGTATAACCCTCAGCAACTTAACAGTTTATTACTTCAAATTTATTTTTCAAGCCTAGTTGACTTAGACATTTTAAATGTCCCTTGTTTGGTTTTAGAACCACCAACTGATCAATGAATATTCCGCTAAACGATTATTGGGTTATAGCTTCAAGAACAACTTTCTCAACTTCTTACAGTCCTTATAACATCCCACATAAAATTTTGAAATATAATAACAAGTCAGCAAAAATTGATCGATCATATATTTCATATAAAAAAAAACATTGTTATTTTCTTCGTTAAAGACCAGTTTGTAAACTTAGAAATAATTGTTAGTTGGACCCCTAACAAACCAGAACATATTGAACGCTTTCATTTCCAATTGAAGAACAGAGACGAAATAGACCTTGATATCATCGAAGCTCCCTTTACTGTAGACCCTTAATCTATGTTACCACCTTCCCTTGAAACACAAGTTCTTACTGCCCTTGCATTCGACCGGCTAACGTATATTAGAATATTCCTCCTACAGAAAATATTGAAATTCGGAAATAAAACTGTAACACTTGACAAGTGTTTTGTTTCTAATCAACAGAGAACAGTTGCTGTCTTCGTAACATCAGAAAATAATGCAAATTTTGTCATAATTTGGGTACCCTATAATCCCGCTCACGTTCACGAGCTAAAATATCAGATTACTTTTACGGATAATATTAACTTGAATCTGTTAGACTCACCTTATACTGTCTTCGTTTATTAAATGGAAGACGGAGAAATCAAGAAATCACCAGCAATAGACGAAGTAATAAACGTAAGTTACAAAATGTTTATTTTTATGTCACTCTGTTTAACTCTGTTCCCACCTGTTGCAACTGATAGTGAATCCGAAATTAGAATAGAGATATTCTTTGAATATGCAGATTCTCACCCACACTTCTTAGAATGTGTCAAAGATAGAAACAATTGTTTACCTGAAGAAATTCCGTACCTTAAATTACTAGAGCCTCCTGAAAAGCTATTAATTTGGTCAAAACGCAACGTCCATATGCTACTATCACTGATTGAAGACCAGTTCTTTAAAGAAAATCTTACCGATAAGAAAGCGTTTTTTTCAAAAGTAGAATATTTTTTAACCTACATCGGAAACCAAATTCGTTCTGCTCATTTTCTTAAGATTATTGCTATAATACCTCTCGCACTTCTCTGTGTTATAACTGCTTGCTCTGCAAAATATTTGATCTTTATTGTATTTCTTGCATTATTACTCTTAACGTCTTTCACTGACGCCAGACCAATTGAAAAGATGAGTATCTACGAAAACACAGCTCCTAACCTTCATGTTAACCACTTTGATTGCTCAAAAATGATTTCAAACCAGATGTATTCTCTCAACAAAGTAGCACCTTGCGAAATTCGCCCTGATAAAATTAGCACTAATCAAGCACGAGTCACTCTCTACCAAAGAAATTATAAAGTAAAACTAGAAGCAACTATGTGTAAAGCAACCCAACAGCAATTACGTTGGTTTTGCGATTCTTTTGACTCTAGCGGCATAGATGCCAGACATAATACTATTACTACTTCAGTTAAGCTTGATGCTCAGAAATGCAAACTTGCAAAGGAAAGAAAAAAGATAAAGCTTTCCCCTTCTTCTAGTTCAGTAGAATTCGATTTTGACAAATCTTTATTCTCAAACTTTAACTCAGGCGATGTTGGAACTGGAAACAATGAATGTAACTCCCGAGGTTGGATTACACACTACACTTATGAAACATATATGCAAAATGTTAGCCGGAATGTAAACCTTAGAGATGGCACAGTTAATAACTGGCAAAATATACCTCTACCTTGTCCTTTATCAGCAGGAGGCTGCGATTCTACATCTACTGATCCATTTGCATACACTTGGGATGAACCAAATAATTGTCTTTTCACTATAATTCGCACTTTTGACGCTCAAATGATTAAAGCTAATGACAAATACTACATAGTAAAGGATCCTAAATTTACTTCAGCTCAGTCAGATTTCGACTTACAAAGCTTTATGTTCCAAGTTTATAATAAACCACAGTCTTTATGTAGTCATCCACGAATAGTATATCCTACGCCATATGATTCTCTATACATTAGTCTTCGTGACGGATTTGATTTGAACACTGGAGAACCCATTCACAAATTTAAACCCGATACTGGTGCTATAACTCTAAAAAATAAATTCTATTCCAGTGACAACAAAACAGTTGATACAACATATTCTCAAGTTTTTGAGAATATTGATTTCGAAGCACATCTTGGAACAAAAATTGACTATTTGCACTTTAATAATCGTCGGCAACTTCAAACCTCTACTCTAGAGCTATTAAGAAATGACTGTGAATTAGAGCGCTCAACTATTCTTAACACTTTAATGATTTCTCATGAAAATCCACGTTTAGCTGGATATACCTTAACAAGAAACAGATCTATGTTTCTCAAAACAAATGGCAATGTTGCCTGGCTATATAATTGTCCTGAATTTCATTCACCCTTAGAGATTCTTAATAAGTGCTATAATCGAATACCAATTCTTTATGAAGATGAAATTCATTTTGTTGATCCGATTTCTAGACAAACTTTCACTGAAGCCGAAGAACAATTGTGCTCTGATTAACATTTAAACTTATTTCAACTAGATGTTGACGATGATAATTCATGGGTTGAACTAACCCCACAAATCACAAAAGTAAGAGGACCTGCACTCTTTAAACCACATATAGTTATTCAACAAATTGCGAATGTTATTACTGCAAGTATTTATGCTTCTATCTACACATATAAAGAAATGATGTCTTTTTGGAATTCAATAACTTTCAACTCCAATATGAAAGGAGTTCTCAAACACTTTACTAAGTCATTAATAGATAGCAGAGAATCCTTTTCAAATATTTCAGGCACGAATTATTATAACTCTAGAACTATTTATCTAGATTCATTCATTTCACCGGACTTCTTTAATAATCAATTTGTTTAAACCTTTGGTAAAATACAATATATAATTGAGCGATGCGGAATTTTCTTTGCCGCTTTCTTATTCATTAAGCTACTCATCGACATAGTTTTATGCTTAATTCGAGCAATGCAAATTAACAAAATTACAGATGCATCTATTCATTTCGGTAAAGCACTCTTTGCTGCCACATTTGATTTAATGTCAGTTCCAATTCTGACTTCTATCTATCAAGCAACTAATTCAGAGAATAATAACACTGATAAAAATAGAGAAAGGACGATGCGTGTTCCAAAATCTGAAAATACAACCAGAGTTACTCAAAGCCCACCTTATGATAATAATAGAATGCAAGCACTAACTCATGAGGATAAAAGTGGTTATCCAAACCTACATGATGAGAATAATAAAGACGAAAATAGAAACGATCACAACGTTCCTACGTCTCCTGTATAGGATTAATTCCTCTATTACCTTGATATCATCAAACTATATGATGATAATATAATACAGACTGACTTCATATTCACTACTGATTTACTTTAAAAGAGAATACAAAAAAATAAGAAAAAGAGAATACTTGCAAAATAACTTCAAAAATATACTCTTAGAATAGAATAAGAGTAGAGAATACTTGATATTTCAGGAACTTTCTTCAATCCCTAACGAACTGATACCAGTCTTTCAGAAGGAACCTTCAAGTGGTTGGCCCGAATACAATACACAATCAACTTCTAAACCTCAATCTGGAGTTAAACAACTTGACAGACTAGTACAACCCTCAACTCACGTTACCCCATCTACAACTTTTCTCTCAGCTATCAAGATTTCAGCAGTACAAACTCAAGCAACTAGTTCAAATTCATCAACAACAGTTACATCATCCAAAAAGAGAACTAAAACTTCAGATACAATTGCAAAGAAACAACCACGTAAACAATTCATTAGAGAGACATTCAGCCCAGCGACACCGCCAGAAGTAAATATACCCAAGACAAACAGTACGGTACCCAACGTCTTAGCAAACACTACAACTACTCAATCGTCACGACCAAACTTTCTCAATCTTCATCATTACACAACTACCCCCCTGCAAGACCGCCTACAAAAACAACATCAAGCTGAAATACAAGCTAAAACCCCCGGTTTTAGTGGACACCCAAACTACGATACAAATTTAATCTACCAGTTACAACCCAACATCAATAGATTCAATCTCATTGGTTATTTGTCAAACAAAAATTCTTATCTACTAACTAATCACAACCTACAAGGACAAACAATAGAAGTCCCGTTTGATAATATTACAGCAAACCTCACTCCTCAGCTTGATACCTTCGCTTATCAGGTACAGCAAAACTTTCTGACAGAAAGACAACGCTCTCAACAGCTCGAACAACGGATTACTGAGCTCCAACTGGAGATCGCAAATCTGAAGCATCAACTCCACATCCTCCGCTCATCACGTTGAGCACTCACGGAATGGAATAGATAAATTTGTGGTTGTTGATGTTCAGTACTTCCTTCATTACTTCTTCTTCTTTCTCCCGCGGTGAGGAAAATTATTCGTTAGTTTAAACGAACGCCTAATTTTTAGTCATTTTGATTACCTTACTCTCCTTGATTCCATTACTTACATCAAGTAAATTAATCCGCATTGAAACTATCTTCAATGATTACACTTAGAGCAATTTATGGTGAACAATGATCCTATCTTTAGAATGCATATTTGATTTGTTCTCGCTTCTCTAATAAAATCTATTCTTTATCTTTACCGATTTATCTTGCTTATGACATCATTCGATTGTTCCATCGATTTCCATAATTTATTCAATGTCTTACAACCTTTCAGTAGACGTTAAATATTTCAAAACATATTGTGATCTCGCTGAATTTATTCAATCGCAAGTTATTAAAACTTCGAAAACATTCTTAGTTGGAAATAAATTCTATACACCGTTGTCAGTTCATTGGATATTTGAGTTACAAGAGATTATCTTATTCTTACAAGATAACAATTCTAATGAAATTGTAGTTCATTTTCATCAAGTTCCTGAGTACGATTTATTTGAAATTCTAAAGCTTATTCATACAGAAGAAATTCTTAACTTCAGTAATCTAAACTTTCGACCGCTCACTTATTTCAATTAAAATGTTAGTCTTCAATATTTTGGTGATCACGGTTATAGAAATGTTACAACCTTTCGTTAACAGGTATGCATTCATCGCCATCCGCCATTTATAGTTTAAGTACTATTTCGATCTTCCTGTCAATTCCTTTCAAAGATTAAATGGTCTTCCATTCTCCCCATTGACACAAAAATTGAGTTACTATATTATTCACAATGAACACATATTTTGAAGGGGGTGTTGATATCGAATGGTTTAAAGATTATTGTCAACTCTCTGATCATGTTGAATCCGCTTGGGTTAACTTTTCTAAACAGATTATTTTTAACGATAAAGTTTTCAGAATCTCCGAATTATATTATTCTGAATTTCAATGCGAAGTTATTTTATTCCTTGAAGACTTTGAACAAAAAGAAATTGTTATTTATTTTGAACTAATGACAAAAAGCAAGATTAATTATTTCATGAAGCTAATTCATAATGATCAACCAAGCCTAAATATTAATTCCTTAAACTATACCTACAAAGCTTACTTCAATTGATTTATTCTCCAACAATACTCAAATAAAGATGAATTACGAAACGGAATTCTTTATTTGGGGAGTCATTTCAACAACACTAGCCCTTATGGGGTTGTGCGCAGTCATTTCAATTTCTCTATTCATTTACCTCGCTTGTCATTATAGACCATTAACTTAACCAGTATATTCTTCAACTTATATTATTCTATTATTCAACGTCAGATGTATTAGCAGCACAATTTTATAGAAAAACTTCAAAAGGTCTATTATAACGACCAGCCAAAAATTTGGATCTATTATTTTGTACAGCCCTGTATCTTAGGACATCGTCAACCCTTCTTCAAGAGAGAACTCAGAAACAAGAAGCTACGATGAACTTTAGAACTTTAACCAAGTAATCTACCTCACAAACTTTAAATGCTTAATTATTATAAAATTAAGCTAAATAATTTATTCGATTATGTAAAATTTGATAATTTGATTTAATACCTATGGACCGGGATGGGATGTACTGAAGTGTGCTACACTCAGTAACACTATTTGATAATCTTAGTGCTATTTTGAGAACTTACGTTATAGTGCGTGAAGCACAAACTTGATTTGGACAAAGTCCATTTTAACATGTGAACAAATTACTAAGTAGTTTTGAATAAGCTACTATTTTAAGATCACTAACTAAAACTGAGAATACTATGACGTGATATTATCACGCCACACAGATAACACCAATTTAACCTTGGTAACTCTGTCGACACTGTTATCTCTATCCAATAGGATACTAGAGAACCACGTGTCCGCGAGTATAAAAGGAGCTTGCACGCTCAACTAACAGCACTTTTTGGTCCCTGATAACTTCTGATATTAAAATCATACTCCCGTATTGTTCCCTTGCTCAATCTCAGCTTACTTGAGATTTTTTTCTAACTTAGAATATTTTGTGACTTGTTCTTAACTAAGAGCTCTCTAAGTCATAAAATATTAACTTAGCACAAATTTGGAAGTCAGGTAAGTTTAACTTAACTTCTCTAAGTTATAATTTAACATCTCTTAAACTCTATCTAAGTTACAAGTTAACTTAGAATATCTCAACCTGTACTATTTAGTGCTATCTCAGTCTTAACAACTTTAATTATTCTATCTCTTCATGCTCGGTTCATAATTGATGCTGTTTAACATGACTTATTAATTCATATTTGCATTTAACTTTCTTTAATACTTAACTATATACCAAGAGTAGAACTAGGGGTTGAACTCTCAAGTTATACATGTGGTCCCGCGATTAACCCCGTCGTTTAAGTATCTAATGTACGGACCAGCAGTATACTGCACAGCCTATAAATTGATTAATACAGCATCTTCCGAGCAAAATTGAACATGAAAATTTTTTGAAGAAAGTTTTTTTCGTGTTGTCACTGCTATTTCAATTACATCAAAAACAATTGTTCGACTTGGGAGTTAAAATATTTATTATGAGAACTGGACTAAGGCTCAACCAGATATTAACAGTTGTTGACCAGTTGAAAAAAATGTGCAGTTGAAAATTTTTGCTGTAGAAATTGTTACGTAAATTTTGAGTAACACTTTATTAATTGATTCACCCGCAAACTTATTTCGAGTCTTCGTTTTGGATAAATTCTGTTTAGATTTGGAGATTGAATTGCTTTTTTTGTTGATATTGACATTTTCATTATGTTATTGCTATTGTATTGATTATCACACAAACGGATTCTGCATTTCTGCCAGATTTTTTAAAACAATAGTGTCGGAAACTATTTATTCAAAAGTTGGATCTATTCTGTTGCGAAACCTCGTCCCCATTTAGTTGGTTTACAACATTTACGCCCCCCCCCCAGCAGGGAATATTTTTACGTATTTATCGACAGTAAAACAGCTCAAAACTTTCAAGTGCATGAATATAAACGCTGGGGAGATGGGTTGGTAAAACAGAATCAATCTAAAGTTTTTTGCTGCTTTCAGTATTTTTAAGGGATATTCTCGGAATCAATTTATCAAAAAACGCATTAGATTTTTTAATGCTAATTTTAAAATAGCCAAGTTTTATTTGAAAAGCTTTTGGGGCAATCAGAATAGTATACAAAGCAGACAACAGTTAACACTCACAATTAAACTTGATAAACTCCCAAATCGAGCAAGTTGTTTCAAAGCATTTTCATTTTATTGCTTTCTTTTTATGCATATTTATGATCACCATTTTTTAGGTACAATTGGTTGTAGTCAGATCTTGTTTCTTCTTTTTTAATCTGAGACAAAGTTGAATCGGATTATTCAAAATATGTTTTTAAGACTCCCCAAAGCAAAGACAAAATTGGATTTTGTACTGTTCAGAGTGTTTTCAGAGAGCTTTTTTATATTGATTTTTTGTCTGAAGACCCTAGTCGAGCTTACACGCCTATCTTGTAAGATCTTGTAAGAATCTTGCAAAAAATGCTTATCTTGTAAGATCTTGCAACCGAACGCTTATCTTGTAAGATCTTGCATCTGCACGCTTATCTTGTAAGACATCTTGTAAGATCTTACAAGATAAGCGTTTGTAAGCCTTCTTGTGAAACTTGGCTGTCTTGCAAGATCTTACAAGATAGGAGTTTTCTGAACACATCGAAAAAATTAAGCAACTAAAAGAAACGAAATAAAAACGTACTTAAAAACTTTGTTTTGATTGTTTAACTAAAAGCTATGAATTAAAAGGCAAAATTATGTTAAAATTGTGGTTCCAATGGAATTTTTTAGTTCTGCACCCAAGTGTTAAGAGCCGTCAACAAATATGGTTGCTAGTTATATTTGAGAAGACCACTGAAACAATTATTTGAAAATTTTTCTCGAGTAGAGTAATTCAAATACCTTATTTACGGTGAAGTTGATATGAAACTTTTTGTTCAAGTCCGAGAGCAAAATTGATTTCCGGCGAAAAAATTTTAGACCTTGATTTTCTTCTTTAAGCTATGCGAAAGCCTCAGTAGAAGTGCCATTCTTCTATAGAACAAGATTAAAACGGACTGGAAGTTCGACAAAATTGACCATTTACGATTTTCGCCAGGTGCGTAATAAAACAGTGAAAAACGTTGTATAATGGCAATGGAAATCGTATTATTGACTTTTTTGCAGTGACTATGTGCTCTATTAGTATCAATTGGCTACCTACAGCTGGTTTTGGAGTACTTGCTACCCAATAAGGTTTTAAAATGAATGGAGTCACAGAAATGTCTCATTCAATGAAAAAAAGTCGAACAAAACATCTTATATCATAAGTTGGAAGGCACTGGAGGCTTTTTGTCACCTTTTTTAGTGCTTAATAACCAATTCACATTTTGTATGAACCGAATAAACAATTTCAAACAATCATTTAAAAAATTTTTTGAGACGAGTAATTCAAATACCTTATTTTGGGTGAAGTTGATATGAAACTTTCTGTTTAGGCCCGAGAGCAAAATTAACTTCCGGCAAAAAAAAATTAAGACCTTGATTTTCTTTTTTTTAAGTTATGTGACAGCCTCAGTAGAAGTGACATTCTGCTATGGAGCAAGATTGCAACCGACTGGAGGTTCGACAAAATTGACCATTTACGATTTTCACCATGCGCGCAATTATACAGTTAAAAACGTTGTTTTATCGCAATGCAAAACGTATTATTGACTTTTTTGTAGTAACTATGTGCTCTGTCACAATCAATTGGCTACTTACAGTTGGTTTTTGAGGTACTTGCTACCTAATAAGTTTTTAAAATGAATGGAGTCACAGAAACGTCTCATTCAATAAAAAAAGTCGAACAAAATATTTTATATCAAAAGCTGGAAGGAACTGGAGGCTTTTTGTCAACTTTTTTAGTGCTTAATAACCAAATCACATTTTGTATGAACAGAATAAACAATTAAAACGATCATTTAATAAAGTTTTTTTAGACGAGTAATTCAAATACCTTATTATTGGTGAAGTTGATATGAAACTTTCTGTTTAGGCCCGAGAGCAAAATTAATTTCCGGCAAAAAAATTAAGACCTTGATTTTCTTCTTTAAGCTATGTGACAGCCTCCATAGAAGTGACATTCTGCTATAGAAAAAGATTGTAACCGATTGGAAGTTCGACAAAATTGACCATTTACGATTTTCACCATGCGCGTAATTAAACAGTGAAAAACGTTGTATTATCGCAATGCAAAACGTATTATTAACTTTTTTGTAGTAACTATGTGCTCTATCACTATCAATTGGCTACTTAAAGTTGGTTTTTGAGGTTCTTGCTATCTAATAAGGTTTTAAAAAGATTGGAGTCACAGAAACGTCTCATTTAATGAAAAAAAAATCCAACAAAACATATTATATCATAAGCTGGAAAGCACTGGAGGCTTTTTGTCACCTTTTTTAGTTCTTAATAACCAATTCACACTTTGTATAAACAGAATAAATTATTAGAACGATCATTTAATAAATTTTTTTGAGACGAGTAATTCAAATACCTTATTTTGGGTGAAGTTGATATGAAACTTTCTGTTTAGGCCCGAGAGCAAAATTAATTTCCGGCAAAAGAAAAATTAAGACCTTGATTTTCTTCTTTAAGCTATGTGACAGCCTCAGTAGAAGTGACATTCTGCTATAGAATAAGATTGCAACCGATTTGAAGTTCGACAAAATTGACCATTTACGATTTTCACCATGGGCGTAATTAAACAGTGAAAAACGTTGTATTATCGCAATGCAAAACGTATTTTTGACTTTTTTGTAATAACTATCAGCTCTACCACTATCAATTGGCTACTTAAAGTTGGTTTCTGGGGGTCTTGCTACCTAATAATGTTTTAAAATGAATGGAGTCACAGAAACGTCTCATTCAATAAAAAAAGTCGAACAAAACATTTTATATCAGAAGCTGGAAGGCACTGGAGGCTTTTTTGTCACCTTTTTTAGTGCTTAATAACCAATACACTTTTTGTGTGAACAGACTAAACAATTTCAAACGATCATTTAATAAATTTTTTGGGGACGAGTAATTCAAATAGCTTATTTTGGGTGAAGTTCATATGAAACTTTCTGTTTAGGCCCGAGAGCAAAATTAGTTTCCGGCAAAAAAATTAAGAACTTGATTTTCTTCTTTAAGTTATGTGACAGCCTCAGTAGAAATGACATTCTGCTATAGAACAAGATTGCAATCGACTGGAATTCGACAAAATTGACCATTTACGATTTTCACCATGCGCGTAATTATACAGTTAAAAACGTTGCATTATCGCAATGCAAATGGTATTATTGACTTTTTTGTAGTAACTATGTGCTCTATCACAATCAATAAGCTACTTACAGTTGGTTTTTGAGGTATTTGCTACCTAATAAGGTTTTAAAATGAATGGAGTCACAGAAACGTCTTATTCAATGAAAAAAAGTCGAACAAAACATTTTATATCACAAGCTGGAAGGCACTGGAGGCTTTTTTGTCACCTTTTTTAGTGCTTAATAACCAATACACATTTTGTATTAACAGAATAAACAATTTCAAACGATCCTTTAATAAATTTTTTGGAGACGAGTTATTCAAATACCTTATTTTGGGTGAAGTTGATATGAAACTTTCTGTTTAGGCCCGAGAGCAAAATTAGTTTCCGGCAAAAAAAATTAAGAACTTGATTTTCTTCTTTAAGTTATGTGACAGCCTCAGTAAAAATGACATTCTGCTATAGAACAAGATTGCAATCGACTGGAATTCGACAAAATTGACCACTTACGATTTTCACCATGCGCGTAATTATACAGTTAAAAACGTTGCATTATCGCAATGCAAATGGTATTATTGACTTTTTTGTAGTAACTATGTGCTCTATCACAATCAATAAGCTACTTACAGTTGGTTTTTGAGGTATTTGCTACCTAATAAGGTTTTAAAATGAATGGAGTCACAGAAACGTCTTATTCAATGAAAAAAAGTCGAACAAAACATTTTATATCACAAGCTGGAAGGCACAGGAGGCTTTTTTGTCACCTTTTTTAGTGCTTAATAACCAATACACATTTTATATTAACAGAATAAACAATTTCAAACGATCCTTTAATAAATTTTTTGGAGACGAGTTATTCAAATACCTTATTTTGGGTGAAGTTGATATGAAACTTTCTTTTTAGGCCCGAGAGCAAAATTAATTTCCGGCAAAAAAATTAAGACCTTGATTTTCTTCTTTAAGCTATGTGACAGCCTCAGTAGAAGTGACATTCTGCTATAGAAAAAGATTGTAACCGATTGGATGTTCGACAAAATTGACCATTTACGATTTTCACCATGCGCGTAATTAAACAGTGAAAAACGTTGTATTATCGCAATGCAAAACGTATTATTGACTTTTTTGTAGTAACTATGTGCTCTATCACTATCAATTGGCTACTTAAAGTTGGTTTTTGAGGTTCTTGCTATCTAATAAGGTTTTAAAAATGAATGGAGTCACAGAAACGTCTCATTCAATGAAAAAAAATCCGAACAAAACATATTATATCATAAGCTGGAAGGCACTGAAGGCTTTTTGTCACCTTTTTTAGTTCTTAATAACCAATTCACACTTTGTATAAACAGAATAAGTTATTAAAATGATCATTTAATAAATTTTTTTGAGACGAGTAATTCAAATACCTTATTTTGTGTGAAGTTGATATGAAACTTTCTGTTTAGGCCCGAGAGCAAAATTAATTTCCCGCAAAAGAAAAATTAAGACCTTGATTTTCTTCTTTAAGCTATGTGACAGCCTCAGTAGAAGTGACATTCTGCTATAGAATAAGATTGCAACCGATTTGAAGTTCGACAAAATTGACCATTTACGATTTTCACCATGCGCGTAATTAAACAGTGAAAAACGTTGTATTATCGCAATGCAAAACGTATTTTTGACTTTTTTGTAATAACTATCAGCTCTATCACTATCAACTGGCTACTTAAAGTTGGTTTCTGGGGTTCTTGCTACCTAATAATCTTTTAAAATGAATGGAGTCACAGAAACGTCTCATTCAATGAAAAAAAAGTCGAACAAAACATTTTATATCACAAGCTGAAAGGCACTGGAGGCTTTTTTGTCACCTTTTTAGTGCTTTATAACCAATACACATTTTGTAAGAACAGAATAAACAATTTCAAACAATCATTTAATAAATTTTTTGGGGACGAGTAATTCAAATACCTTATTTTGGGTGAAGTTGATATGAAACTTTCTGTTTAGGCCCGAGAGCAAAATTAATTTCCGGCAAAAGAAAAATTAAGACCTTGATTTTCTTCTTTAAGCTATGTGACAGCCTCAGTAGAAGTGACATTCTGCTATAGAACAAGATTGCAACCGACTGGAAGTTCGACAAAATTGACCATTTACGATTTTCACCATGCGCGTAATTATACAGTTAAAAACGTTGTATTATCGCAATGCAAAACGTATTATTGACTTTTTTGTAGTAACTACGTGCTCTATCACAATCAATTGGCTACTTACAGTTGGTTTTCGAGGTACTTGCTACCTAATAAGGTTTTAAAATGAATGGAGTCACAGAAACGTCTCATTCAATGAAAAAAAGTCGAAAAAAACATTTTATATCAAAAGCTGGAAGGCACTGGAGGCTTTTTTGTCACCTTTTTTAGTGCTTAATAACCAATACACATTTTGTATGAACAGAATAAACAATTTCAAACGATCATTTAATAAGTTTTTTGAGACGAGTAATTCAAATACCTTATTTTGGGTGAAGTTGATATTAAACTTTCTGTTTAGGCCCGAGAGCGATACTAATTTCCCACAAAAAAAATTTAAGACCTTGGTTTTCTTCTTTAAGCTATGTTACAGCCTCAGTAGAAGTGACATTCTGCTATAGAACAAGATTGCAACCTTTTGAAAGTTCGACAAAATTGACCATTTACGATTTTCACCATGCGCGTAATTATACAGTTAAAAACTTTGTATTATCGCAATGCAAAACGTATTATTGACTTTTTTGTAGTAACTATGTGCTCTATCACTATCAATTGGCTACTATAAGTTGATTTTTGAGGTACTTGCTATCTAATAAGGTTTTAAAATGAATGGAGTCACAGAAACGTCTCATTCAATTAAAAAAAAGTCGAACCAAACATTTTATATCACAATCTGGAAGACACTGGAGGCTTTTTTGTCACATTTTAGTGCTTAATAACCAATAAAAATTTTGTAAGAACAGAATGAACAATTTCAAACGATCATTTAATAAATTTCTTTGAGACGAGTAATTCAAATACCTTATTTCGGGTGAAGTTGATATGAAACTTTCTGTTTAGGCCCGAGAGCAAAATTAATTTCCGGCAAAAAAAATTGAGACCTTGATTTTCTTCTTTAAGCTATGTGAAAGCCTCAGTAGAAGTGACATTCTGCTATAGAACAAGATTGCAACCGACTGGAAGTTCGACAAAATTGACCATTTACGATTTTCACCATGTGCGTAATTCTACAGTTAAAAACGTTGTATTATCGCAATGCAAGACGTATTATTGACTTTTTCGTAGTAACTATGTGCTCTATAACTATCAATCAGCTACTTACAGTTGGTTTTTGAGGTACTTGCTACCTGATAAGGTTTTAAAATGAATGGAGTCACAGAAAAGTCTCCATCAATGAAAAAAAGTCGAACAAAACATTTTATATCATAAGCTGGAAGGCAGTGGAGGCTTTTTGTCACCTTTTTTAGTGCTTAATAACCAATTCACACTTTGTATAAACATAATAAATCATTAGAACGATCATTTAATAATTTTTTTTGAGACGAGTAATTCAAATACCTTATTTTTGGTGAAGTTGATATGAAACTTTCTCTTTAGGCCCGAGAGCAAAATTAATTTCCGGCAAAAAAATAAGACCTTGATATTCATCTTTAAGCTATGTGACAGCCTCAGTAGAAGTGACATTCTGCTATAGAACAAGATTGCAACCGATTGGAAGTTCGACAAAACTGACCATATACGATTTTCACCATGCGCGTAATTAAACAGTGAAAAACGTTGTATTATCGCAATGCAAAACGTATTATTGACTTTTTTGTAATGACTATGCGCTCTATCACTATCAATTGGCTACTTACAGTTGGTTTTTGAGGTACTTGCTACCTAACAAGGTTTTAAAATGAATGGAGTCACAGAAACGTCTCATTCAATGAGAAAAAAGTCGAACAAAACATTTTGTATCATAAGCTGGAAGGCACTGGAGGCTTTTTTGTCACCTTTTTTAGTGCTTAATAACCAATTCATACTTTGTTTGAACAGAATAAATTAATAAAACGATCATTTAATAATTTTTTTTGAGACGAGTAATTCAAAAACCTTATTATTGGTGAAGTTGAAATGAAACTTTTGTTTAGGCCCGAGAGCAAAATTAATTTCCGGCAAAAAATTTAAGACCTTGACTTTCTTCTTTAAGTTATGTGACAACCTTAGTAGAAGTGATATTCTGCGTTAGAACAAGATTGAAACCGATTGGAAGTTCGACAAAATTGACCATTTACGATTTTCACCATGCGCGTAATTAAACCGTGAAAAACGTTGTATTATCGCAATGCAAGACGTATTATTGACTTTTTGTATTAACTATGTGCTCTATCGCTATCAATTGGCTGCTTAAAGTTGGTTTTTGAGGTACTTGCTATCTACTGAGGTTTTAAAATGAATGGAGTCACAGAAACTTCACATTCAATGAAAAAAAAGTCGAACAAAACATTTTATATCATAAGCTGGAAGGCACTGGAGGCCTTTTTGTCACCTTTTTTAGTGCTTAATAACCAATTCACATTTTGTATGAACAGAATAAATTATTGAAACGAACATTTAATAATTTTTGTTGAGACGAGTAATTCAAATACCTTATTTTTGGTGAAGTTGATATGAAACTTTCTGTTTAGGCCAGAGAGCAAAATTGATTTCCGGCAAAAAAACTTTAGACCTTGATTTTCATCTTTAAGCTATGTCACAGTCTCAGAAGAAGTGCCATTCTTCTATAGAACAAGATTGCAACCGACTGGAAGTTCGACAAAATTGACAATCTACGATTTTCACCATGCGCGTAATTAAACAGTGAAAAACGTTGTATTATCGCAATGCAAAACGTATTATTGACTTTTTTGTAGTAACTATGTGCTCTATCACTATCAATTGGATGCTTCGCTTTGGTTTTTGAGGTACTCGCTACCTGATAAGGTTTTAAAATGAGTGGAGTCACAGAAACGTCTCATTCAATGAAAAAAAAGTCGAACAAAATGTTTTATATCATGAGCTGGAATGCACTTTAGGCCATTTTGTCACCTTTTTTGGTACTTAATAATCAATTCACATTTTGTATTAACAGAATAAACAGTTAAAACGATCATTTAATAAATTTTTTTGAGACGATTAATTCAAATACCTTATTTTCGGTGAAAGTTTCTGTTTAGGCCCGAGAGCAAAATTGATTTCCGGCAAAAAACTTTTAGACATTGATTTTCTTCTTTAAGCTATGTGACAACCTCAGTAGAAGTGCCATTCTGCTATAGATCAAGACTACCACGGATTGGAAGGTCCACAAAACTGACCATTTACGATTTTGGGCAGGTGCGTAATTAAACAGTGAAAAACCTTGTATTATCGCAATAGAAAACTCTTTATTGACTTTTTGGAGTAACTATGCGCTTTATCACTACCAACTGGTTATTTACACTTGGTTTATGGGGTACTTGCTACCTAGTATGGTTTCAAAATGAATGGAGTCACAGAAACGTCTCATTCAATGAAAAAAAAGTAGAACAAAACATTTTATATCATAAGCTGGAAGGCGCTGGAGGCTTTTTGTCACCTTTTTTAGTGCTTAATAAGCAATTAAAACTTTGTGTGAATAGAATAAACTATTAAAACAATCATTTAAATCATTTTTTTTGAGACGAGTAATTCAAATACCTTATTTTCGGTGAAGTTGGTATGAAACTTTCTGTTTAGGCCAGAGAGCAAAATTGATTTCCGGCAAAAAAATTTTAGACCTTAATTTTCATCTTTAAGCTATGTTACAGTCTCAGTAGAAGTGCCATTCTGCTATAGAACAAGATTAAAACGGATTGGAAGATCGACAAAATTGACAATTTACGATTTTCGCCAGGTGCGTAATGAAACAGTGAAAAACGTTGTATAATCGCAATGGAAATCGTATTATTGACTTTTTTGCAGTGACTATGTGCTCTATTAGTATCAATTGGCTACTTACAGTTAGTTTTTGGGGTACTTGCTACCTAATATGGTTTTAAAATGAATGGAGTCACAGAAACCTCTCATTCAATGGAAGAAAAGTCGAACAAAACGTTTTATATCATAAGCTGGAATGCACTTTTGGCTTTTTTGTCACCTTTTTAGTGCATAATAACCAATTCACAATTTGTATGAATAGAATGAACCATTAAAACGGTCATTTAATAAATTTTCTTGAGACGATTAATTCAAATACCTTATTTTCGCTGAAGTTGATATGAAAGTTTCTGTTTAGGCCCGAGAGCAAAATTGATTTCCGGCAAAAAACTTTTAGACATTGATTTTCTTCTTTAAGCTGTGTGACAACCTCAGTAGAAGTGCCATTCTGCTATAGATCAAGACTACTACGGATTGGAAGGTCCACAAAACTGACCATTTACGATTTTGGGCAGGTGCGTAATTAAACAGTGAAAAACGTTGTACTATCGCAATAGAAAACTCCTTTTGACTTTTTGGAGTAACTCTGCGCTTTATCACTACCAAATGGTTATTTATAGTTGGTTTGTGGGGTACTTGCTACCTAAAATGGTTTTAAAATGAATGGAGTCACAGAAACGTCTCATTCAATGAAAAAAAAGTAGAACAAAACATTTTATATCATAAGCTGGAAGGCGCTGGAGGCTTTTTGTCACCTTTTTTAGTGCTTAATAAGCAATTAAAACTTTGTGTGAATAGAATAAACTATTAAAACAATCATTTAAATCATTTTTTTTGAGACGAGTAATTCAAATACCTTATTTTCGGTGAAGTTGGTATGAAACTTTCTGTTTAGGCCAGAGAGCAAAATTGATTTCCGGCAAAAAAATTTTAGACCTTAATTTTCATCTTTAAGCTATGTTACAGTCTCAGTAGAAGTGTCATTCTGCTATAGAACAAGATTAAAACGGATTGGAAGATCGACAAAATTGACAATTTACGATTTTCGCCAGGTGCGTAATGAAACAGTGAAAAACGTTGTATAATCGCAATGGAAATCGTATTATTGACTTTTTTGCAGTGACTATGTGCTCTATTAGTATCAATTGGCTACTTACAGTTAGTTTTTGGGGTACTTGCTACCTAATATGGTTTTAAAATGAATGGAGTCACAGAAACGTCTCATTCAATGAAAAAAAAGTGGAACAAAACATTTTATATCATAAGCTGGATGGCGCTGGAGGCTTTTTTGTCACCTTTTTTAGTGCTTAATAAGCAATTAAAACTTTTTGTGAATAGAATAAACCATTAAAACAATCATTTAAACCATTTTTTTTGGAGACGAGTAATTCAAATACCTTATTTTCGGTGAAGTTGGTATGAAACTTTCTGTTTAGGCCAGAGAGCAAAATTGATCTCCGGCAAAAAAAATTTAGACCTTGATTTTCATCTTTAAGCTGTGTTACAGTCTCAGTAGATGTGCCATTCTGCTATAGAACAAGATTAAAACGTATTGGTAGATCGACAAAATTGACAATTTACGATTTTCGCCAGGTGCGTAATGAAACAGTGAAAAACGTTGTATAATCGCAATGGAAATCGTATTATTGACTTTTTTGCAGTGACTATGTGCTCTATTAGTATCAATTGGCTACTTACAGTTAGTTTTTGGGGTACTTGCTACCTAATATGGTTTTAAAATGAATGGAGTCACAGAAACCTCTCATTCAATTGAAGAAAAGTCGAACAAAACGTTTTATATCATAAGCTGGAATGCACTTTAGGCTTTTTTGTCACCTTTTTTAGAGCATAATAACCAATTCACAATTTGTATGAATAGAATGAACCATTAAAACGGTCATTTAATAAATTTTCTTGAGACGATTAATTCAAATACCTTATTTTCGGTGAAGTTGATATGAAAGTTTCTGTTTAGGCCCGAGAGCAAAATTGATTTCCGGCAAAAAACTTTTAGACATTGATTTTCTTCTTTAAGCTATGTGACAACCACAGTAGAAGTGCCATTCTGCTATAGATCAAGACTACTACGGATTGGAAGGTCCACAAAACTGACCATTTACGATTTTGGGCAGGTGCGTAATTAAACAGTGAAAAACGTTGTATTATCGCAATAGAAAACTCCTTTTTGACTTTTTGGAGTAAATCTGCGCTTTAACAGTACCAATTGGTTATTTACAGTTGGTTTGTGGGGTACTTGCTACCTAATATGGTTTTAAAATGAATGGAGTCACAGAAACGTCTCATTCAATGAAAAAAAAGTAGAACAAAACATTTTATATCATAAGCTGGATGGCGCTGGAGGCTTTTTTGTCATCTTTTTAGTGCTTAATAAGCAATTAAAATTTTGTGTGAATAGAATAAACCATTAAAACAATCGTTTAAATCATTTTTTTTAGACGAGTAATTCAAATACCTTATTTTCGGTGAAGTTGGTATGAAACTTTCTGTTTAGGCCAGAGAGCAAAATTGATCTCCGGCAAAAAAATTTTAGACCTTGGTTATCTTCTCTAAGCTATGTAACAGTCTCAGTAGAAGTGACATTCTGCTATAGAAAAAGATTGCAGCCGATTAAACGCTCGACAAAATTGACAATTTACTATTTTCGCCAGGTGCGTAATGAAACAGTGAAAAACGTTGTATAATCGCAATGGAAATCGTATTATTGACTTTTTTGCAGTGACAATGTGCTCTATTAGTATCAATTGGCTACTTACAGTTAGTTTTTGGGGTACTTGCTACCTAATATGGTTTTAAAATGAATGGAGTCACAGAAACCTCTCATTCAATGGAAGAAAAGTCGAACAAAACGTTTTATATCATAAGCTGGAATGCACTTTAGGCTTTTTTGTCACCTTTTTTATTGCATTATAACCAATTCACAATTCGTTTGAATAGAATAAACCATTAAAACGGTCATTTATTAAATTTTCTTGAGACGATTAATTCAAATACCTTATTTTCGGTGAAGTTGATATGAAAGTTTCTGTTTAGGCCCGAGAGCAAAATTGATTTCCGGCAAAAAATTTTTAGACCTTAATTTTCTTCTTTAAACTATGTGACAGCCTCAGAAGAAGTGACGTTCTGCTATAGAACAAGATTGCAACCGATTGGAAGTTCGACAAAATTGACAATCTACGATTTTCACCATGCGCGTAATTAAACAGCGAAAAACGTTGTATTATCGCAATGCAAAATGTTGTTGACTTTTTTGTAGTAACTATGTGCTCTATCACTATCAATTGGCTACTTACAGTTGGTTTTTGCGGTACTTGCTATCTAATAAGGTTTTAAAATGAATGGAGTCACAGAAACGTCTCACTCAATGAAAAAAAAGTCGAACAAAACAATTCATATCATAAGCTGGAAGGCACTGGAGGCTTTTTTGTCACCTTTTTTAGTGCTTAATAACCAATTCACATTTTGTATGAACAGAATAAATAATTAAAACGATCATTTAATAAGTTGTTTTTAGACGAGTAATTCAAATACCTTATTATTGGTAAGTGGATATGAAACTTTTTGTTCAGGCCCGAGAGCAAAATTGATTTTCGGCAAAAAATTTTTAGACATTGATTTTCTTCTTTAAGCTACGTGACAACCTCAGTGGAACTGCCATTCTGCTTTGGATCAAGATTACAACGGTTTGGAAGGTCCACAAAACTGACCATTTACGATTTTGGCCAGGTGCGTAATTAAACAGTGAAAAACGTTGTATTATCGCAATGTAAAATGCATTATTGACTTTTTTACAGTGACTGTGTGCTCTATTAGTGTCAAATAGTTATTGTTAGTTGGTTCTTGGGGTACTTGCTACCAAATATGGTTTTAAAATGAATGGAGTCACAGAAACGTCTCAATCAATGACAAAAAAAGTCGAACAAAACATTTTATATCTTAATCTGGAATGCACTTTAGGCTTTTTTGTCACCTTTTTAGTGCTTAATAACCAATTCACATTTTGTATGAAAAGAATAAACCATTAAAACGATCATTTAATATATTTTCTTGCGACGATTAATTGAAGCACCTTATTTTCGGTGAAGTTGATATGAAACTTTCTGTTTATGCCCAAGAGCAAAATTGATTTTCGGCAAAAAGTTTTCAGACCTTGATTATCTTCTCTAAGCTATGTAACAGTCTCAGTAGAATTGACATTCCGCTATAGAAAAAGATTGCAGCCGATTAAACGCTCGACAAAATTGACCATTTACGATTTTGGCCAGGTGCGTAATTAAACAGTGAAAAACGTTGTATTATCGCAATGTAAAACGCATTATTGACTTTTTGCAGTGACTGTGTGCTCTATTAGTGTCCACTGGTTATTTTTAGTTGGTTCTTGGGGTACTTGCTACCAAATATGGTTTTAAAATGAATGGAGTCACAGAAACGTCTCATTCAATGAAAAAAAAGTCGAACAAAACATTTTATATCATAATCTGGAATGCACTTTAGGCTTTTTTGTCACCTTTTTAGTGCTTAATAACCAGTTCACATTTTTTATGAATAGATCAAACCATTAAAACGATCATTTAATATATTTTCTTGCGACGATTAATTGAAGTACCTTATTTTCGGTGAAGTTGATATGAAACTTTCTGTTTATGCCCAAGAGCAAAATTGATTTCCGGCAAAAAGGTTTCAGACCTTGATTATCTTCTCTAAGCTATGTAACAGTCTTAGTAAAAGTGCCATTCTGCAATAGAACAAGATTACAACGGATTGGAAGGTTGACAAAAATGACCACTTCCGATTTTCACCATGCGCGTAATTAAACAGTGAGAAACGTTGTATTATTGCAATGCAAAACGTATTATTGATTTTTTGGTTGTGACTATTTGCTCTATCTCTATCAACTGGTTACCTTAAGTTGGTTTTGTGGTATGTGCTACTTAATATGGCTTTAAAATGAATGCAGTCAGTGAAACATCTCAATCAATGAAAAAAAGTCGATTAAAAGATTTTTTATTATAAGCTGGAAGGCAGTGGAGGTTTTTTTGTCGATTTTTTAGTGCTTAATAACCAATTCAGGTTCAACCTAAATAGAATAAAACCGTTAGAATGATCTTTTAGAAATCCTTTTTGAAACCACTAATTCAAATACCTTATTTACTGTGAAAATCATTTGAAATTTTCTGTTTAGCTCCTAGAGAAAATTGACTGGTATTCGTTGCTTCTGAGCGCCTCAACCCGGTGAACTTTTTTGTAATGCACCTTCTCTAAAATCTGGATAAATAGGAAGTTTTCAACTCTATTTTTCTGGGTTTCCCTTGATCTTTTTTCTATGATTAATTAAAAATTTGTGGTATCTTTTAAATCGGTTTCCATGTCTCAGTTTCTGGTGATGTAAAGGACGCTAAACTGTAGTTCTTATGAGCTTATTGGTGTCGCCCGCTCATAACCGGAACCACTTCTTTCTTTCCAGAAACCTCGCTAGAGGTTTTTGGAAAGCTAATATACATGAATGTTTGTGCGATTTCATTGTTCGATTGACAACCAAATTTAGAAGTTGGCGATGTGGGAATTTGTTCCCAAACCGCAGTAAAGGTTTTGGGTGTTATCTAACTGCTAAATGGACTTCCATTGGGTGTAGAATTAAATTTGAGGCGCCGTTTTCGGCCGCTTTGCCGAAGTTTTTGAGAAAATTACGTCTCTGAATAGCCTAAAAAATTATGTTCTCTTTTATGTCTTTAATGTTATCTCCCCAACTACTTTACCAAATTGAATGAACATAGTCGCGTTTTGATGGTATTGAACCGTTCTTGGTTGCAGTATCTAGTTCTTTCATCAAACTTCACTGGTCAAAACTTATTCAGATGCGAACCTATGCGAGCTCGGTGTCCAATCAATAACTAAACTTAAGAGTTCCTTCATTTTTTGACGATCTCTACGCAACTACAGGACCAAAATCAAAAATCTTAGTCACGTTATGCGAAAGCCCTAAACGCTCCTTGATTGGAGTCTTTATTGGTTTCTCAAGTCGGCCTAACAAAAAAGTTGGAGGAAGGAAAATGTTAAATCACTTTGATAAAGGAACTTAATGTTTTATACTTTTTCGAATTTCTCATTCAATTGTTGACCAAAACGAGTGTTTATTGGCCTAATCTGTTGCTATTAAGACGGTCTTTACTGGAATGGCTAGTCACAGTCCCAAAATTTTTCTTTAGAACTGTTATTCAACGATGAATGCGGAAAAACGAATCTCTTCTCGAATTTTTGTTGGCTAAGTGGTGTTTTGCGCACTTGAACACGTTTTTCGGCGTGCGTTTTGTGTTTTCTAGACACTATTTAGGTTGTTGAAGCTATATGTATCAAACAATGGGAATAATTCAACAATTTTTCTTTTTTCACGATTTCATAAAATTTCTGTGGATGTTGTTTTATGGCAAAACACACAAAACAACATAACCTTCATGGTGAGGTTGGAAATTTTTTCCCACCTCACCATGAAGGTTTGCCGTGACCTAGAACGTGGAAGTGGACCAGAATTACACCCACAAATACGCCGGGAACGCTGTTTCACGTTGTTTTACGTCGGTTCCGGAGATCTCACAATTTGTTTTATTTTAATTTGTTTTATTTTAAATGTTTTATTTTAAATTGTTTTATTTTTGGAGATGGAGCTTGAGCCCGGTTTTTTTACCGAATGCTCAGCTCAAAATCTCCTATAGTTGTTTGTTTGTAACGCCGCCGTAGCCGGTCCCCAGCCCGGTTGAGATAAGGAGGAGGGGAACACACCCAGAACATACTGGAAAAATCTCAACAAAGTCAGTTTTTTTTAAACAGACTTGAGATAATTTTCCGACAGAAGTTTGCTATTTTATTTAGAACCATGTTTTCTAGGTCCCCGGCGATTAAAAACGACTATCTTGCAAGAATCTTACAAGAGAAAACGCCTATCTTGTAAGATTCTTGTAGGAAAAACGCCTATCTTGTAAGACTCTTGCAAGAGAAAACACCTATCTTGCAAGAATCTTACAAGGGAAAACGCCTATCTTGTAAGATTCTTGCAAGAGAAATCGCCTATCTTGTAAGACTCTTACAAGATTACATGCCTATCTTGTAAGAGTCTTGCATTTAACGCATATCTTGTAAGATCTTGTAAGAATCTTGCAAGACTCTTGTAAGATTATTAAATTTGGTACAAGACTCTTGCAAGATTCTTACAAGATCTTACAAGATATGCGTGTAAGCTCGATTAGGGGAGCGTGAAGAAAAAAAACAGAATGAGAATACTCTGATTCAGCGCTTACTTACAATGTTACTATGATCCGAAATGTTGTGTATTTCGTTTATGTTATGGATATTGAAGCGACCAGAAACTCAGATTTCGAGAGATTGACCACATCTGACATTCGAACTCTCTAACCACTCAGTGGTTTTCAGCTCATCTAATACAGAAATTTAGTGTAATGTTGAAAACGCTAAATTTCTGAAAATGTTGAAAACTAGCGAACAAAATGTGTCAACAAAATTCAACGGGTCCGACAAACTGTCAATTATAGGTTAAATTTAAACCATCCTGTTTCACAGCCAGCCATTATACTAAGACGAATAATCATATACACAGGCAAAAACATCTTTGCAAGGTTCGGTAGAAGAACTTTATTTTCTGATTTTCGAATTTTTGTTTTCACCCCAGTAATCACCCAGGAATGATTATATTGCAACATTCGTACAAATTCTTCGTCCAGATTCCTACAATACCATCAACTTTCAAGTTTCTGTAACCTGAGTACGAATCTTGTAAGATATTAGAAGCTTTTAAAAAAAATCAGAGGACAATTATGCCTCTTGAAAGAACTTGCAATATAAGTATTCTTAGTACAACTCATGCCAAAAAACTAAGAATTTGTGAGATCCTACTTTCTTTAGTACGAAACGTGCAAGTTCTTACAAATTATCAATTCTTGGTACTAACTTGGTACGATTTCACATACTCTAATACGCTTATTTATAAAACCAAAATCACTAAGAGATTAAGCAAGTACTGACTCTCATTGGTACGAAAATGGCAAGCTCTTATTTCACATTCCCTATACGTTTCTTAAAAAATTTTAACACATAAGGAAAGTAGTTGGCTGAATGCTTGCGAGTTTTTTCATGGACGAGTTCACTTTCTCTAATACGCTTTTTACTGAAAGTATACAGAAAACGCAAGATTGGCTGTCATTAGCCGGAATCTTGCGAAACTTTAAAAAAACGCTTTAAAAAAACGCCATACTGACCTAGGACAATTTTAAATTTTCTATTGCGATTAATAATAGCAAATATTTCTAACAGTTAATTAAATTCATTAAAAATGTAATAAACAAACGAGAACAAGTTTCAGAGCACTAAAACATAAATTACAAACAGTAACTTACAACCGGAGATGAATTTTGCACTTCAATTATAAAGATATGAGCATAAATATATATGCATAAGTGTCCACAATTTGCTGTTACCGTCACTGTTTTTCTCATGTTTGCACCTCGTTTGAAGCATCACAATCTTTTCCACTTGTAAGATCTTGCAAGACCATTATTTAGTACGATGGCATAGTTGTCGTGTAAGATGAGAACTAAATCTTGTGAAATCTTGCAAGATATCTAGTATGACCGAATATCTATATAAAAGATTCATACTGAATCGAAATAAAAAAGGACCAGTTAGTATGAGTTCGTACGAATCTTGCAAGATAATTTTTCTGCAATGACTGGGGCACACTAACAAATATTAATCAAGATTTGTAAAATTTTCATGATTCCAAAAACTCAATACAAGCAGTTGCAGAAGTTGAATGGGAATTTTCAAGGGTACCTAATATTAAACATCGAAATAAATTTTAACCAACTTTTAAATGCAATGAGAAATAGTGCGTGGATTTGCCTTGATATTAATTAAGTGGAATCTTCTCGATTAACTTATATGGTAGGTACCAGGGCCTCGAGACGTCCGAGACCACAACTGCCTTTGAACGCTTGGTGTCTGAAACATAATAATCAGAACCCAATTTAGTTGTAATAGTACAGTAGTAGTTAGGGTTAAAAAATGGGCCTGCATTTCATCTCCTTTAACCTTGAAAAGTTCTCCCTTTCAATGGAGCTGCAAATAAACCAAGGAAATGCATTGCCAATATTCATTTGGTCACGAATTCCACGAACTGCAAAACATTAAAAAAATAAGTTTTGACTTAAAAATTTGTTAAATAAAATCGGACGAGGAGCCGTAAAAAGTAACAGAATAAAAAGAAGTAAAAAACGATAGGATAAATCCTACAACGATGAATACCTTCATGTGAAATAAAGGGGATAAGAGATGCCTTAAAAAGTACTAGAAACAAGTTTGTCGGATAAATATACTGAATCGGAAACTAAACACTAAACCTACTATTTCCCGAGCTATGGTCTCAAAAATTGGTTCAAGTGCAATGCTACAATTGCAATTAATTACCTTTCGAAAAGTCGTTGAAGAGGTCAATGGTAACCGCAGGAATGTTTTTCAATAAACTGCAAAAGGATCAATCTGCACAATATAGACATCTTAACGAAATTTTTGATGTCTGTACCTGTCAACAAATTAGGCCGAGACGTTACAGATCACACAGTATGGGAGATCTTTTTACGTATTCCTGCTAACTTGATAAAACATGTAACAAAATCAAAAGCAAAATATTTGCCTCGGACTTGCTGAAGCCATGTTTCTCAATCTAAACTTAAGTTGGGGGCTAAAAGATTTAATTCACAAATGGAATGGTTGAATTTCTAAAAAAATTCAATGAAAGCTTGATTGATATTAAGTTGTTAGTCTAAGCGGTTGTCATTTTGTCTAGCGCGCTGTAAAAGAACGCTTAATTAGCGTCCAAATTAATGTACTCTATAGTGGGATTAATTATCTGTTCACTTTTAGCAGCGCTGTTATACTACACTTTGTAGCGTAACAACCACCAATGACAACAAAAACTACAAAGGGCTTGATCAAGATTAAATATAAACAAAGCTCCCGAATACACGAAAAAGGAAAAACCACTCCGGATAGCCAAAAACACTTACAATTGGAATTATAATAAAGTATGAAATTTGGAAGCCATTTGCCCTAGCACAAAGTTGTAAAGGAAGAAGCAATTGCCGACGACAAATGTGAGTAGAAAAAAACACAAAACAGTAACTCCAAATCAAACACAGAAGAATAAACGCAAGAAGCACCGTCCTAAAATTACGAGAAAGGAAAGCAGAGCTTACAGTTGTACAAATCTTGAGCTTGCGCTTGACATTAAAAAATTTGAAGTTCGGACCATATTAGACACAGGAAGCTAGTTATCAATACTGTCCATAACAATTTGTAACACTAAGAGTTACGCGAGTCAGGAATCACCACAAGACTTTCCAGGTTTCAATTTCAAGTGGGTAGATGGCGAGGGGTGGGGGGGGGGGGAGACTTGACCAAATTCTACTGCAAAACAAATTTGTTAAAATTCACTGAGAGAAAATGTTTTCGAAAAGAGCGCTTTGGGTAAACCTCTCATCACAAAGACTTTTCCTTAATCCAGTTCTCACTCTTGGTTGTATTTTGGGCTTTACAGTACTCGTGCTCCGGACGAGAAGGGTTTTCTTATTAATAAAGTAAAACAATCTGTGTCGTTCTTCTATATAAAACGACAATAACCCCAGTCATAACTGAAGGTTATCTTAAACGATCTTGCGAGATTCTTGCAGGATAAGTGCCCAGATCTTGCATCTTGCAAGATAAACTTTATTTGCAAGAGTCTTGCAAGATCCTACAAAATAACCGCTAGAGTTCGTCCAGGGAACCCTTTTGTTTTTGTTTTTCCCTTGTATCATAGCTTTGTTTTCATCATTTTTTTTCGTTCTGTCCTCTGCTTCTGGCCTGTCAATATGTTTGGGTCAAAATTTATTGTCTGTCAAAAATTATTTGATTAAAATTTGGGTAAATTCAACAAACTTTGGGGTCACATTATTAGTAAATTACGTACAATGTAATATTCGGAGAGAGATTAAACCTTGGAAACTTCTCTCCCCCCCCCCCACGAGAAACTGACCGTCTATAGGTGACATAATTGTACCTTCCCCAGTCGAGACCAGATGGTTATCTTGCAAGATTCTGCCAGAATCTTGCAAAAACTGCCTATCTTGCAAGATCTGGCAGAAAAATGGTTATCTTGCAAGATTCTTGCAAGTTCGTTCCGGTCGAGCTGTCCTCTTATTGGCTCTCATTCATGCAAAACATTTTATTTTGAGCAGAAATTTACTTAAGAATCAGTTGCGTGTTTTTTAAGAAAAATAAAAAAAAATGAATAGATTTTAAATCTGCAAATTTGAGTTATCTGAAAAAAATAAATAGAAATCGGCCTTTCAGAACTGTTAACACAAAAAAAATTACTTTTAAAAACTATTTTCCTTCAATTTTATCAAGATTTACAAAACTATACGTCTAGATTAACTTTTCTGATGAAATATTAAGTGATATTATTCTTTGCATCTTAAACATTTTCCTTTCATTTAATTCAGCTCCTTACGCTAAAGTTTTCCTGCCAATGGACAAAAAATGTGATTATTCATGTTTTACCATTTTTTTTTAGCTTCGAAGGACTTTAGAAGAGCTGTCGCGCAAATCTATAGTTGTCAGAATTATTCGCCTTAATAAATTCATCTTGTAGGTTCTTGTGCAAAAAAAGTAGATATATTAGAGGATTCTGGCAGAGAAATGATAGTCTTGTAAGATTCTGGCAGAAAAATGGTTATCTTGCAAGATTCTGGCAGAAAAATGGTTATCTTGCAAGATTCTGGCAGAAAAATGGTAATCTTGCAAGATTCTGGCAGAAAAATGGTTATCTTGCAAGATTCTGGCAGAAAAATGGTTATCTTGCAAGATTCTGGCAGAAAAATGGTTATCTTGCAAGATTCTGGCAGAAAAATGGTTATCTTGCAAGATTCTGGCAGAAATCTTGCAAGATTATGCATAATCTTGCAAGATTCTGGCAGAATCTGCCAGAATCTTGCAAGATAACCATTCGAAATCGACTGGGGTTCTTATTAATTGCGACGGTCTCAACCACTATCAGTCTGAGAAGAACAAAATAAACATAATCAGGCAAAAAAAAACAAAAGACGCGCAAGAATGATCACAATCGCTACTGCAAACAAAAATTTGTCACTGGTGGGGGGGGGGTTTAGGAAATGGTTCCAATTTCTGATACAAATAATAATAATAATTTATCTCAATTCTAAATTCATCCTGTTTCTTCTGCGGTATCCATAAGCCTCCACTTGACAAATGAGCAATTTTCCAGTGATAACTTTGAAATAGTCCACATATAGCATACAGTAAGAAGTGTGCCATGATCCAGATTGCATAACAGTCACTTCTTGGCAAAATTTGCTGTTCGCATCAGATCCCAGCATTCCTCTTAAACTTATGATGCTCCCGATTTCTGAAAAAAAAACAAAACAAGGGTCTGACGATTTTAAAATGCGAAAGGGGACCTATGGGACATTAGGAGTCCCCACAAAGAAGAGTTTCTTGTGTGCCGTCTTCCTGTTGTTTAGTGTGACCAATTTTGTTCACATGATTCATTGAATTAAACTCAGATGCACTTTCGGTTATTTTTACTGAGGCCCGAAAAATGGTCTCAATCGTGAACAGAAAACTTCTGAATGTAATTTCTTCAGTATCTTGTGAGAAAAATAGTTCAAAATTGCTTCAAAATTTGAAATATCCAACAGTACAATATCTTGTTAAAGTAAGTCATTTTTATATAAATCTGACTGTAAATGATAAGATAAAGGCTTATCTGTTGAAACAGGTGCAAAGTACTTATATGTTTGTTGATATCGTGAAGTTTTATTTCCATGGTCTTCATCAAGGTCCTACCAAGACGTTCTTTCAAATTTCGTTTCACTGGGAGAGCTTAGATCTGGGTTTCATATCAGCACTATCATCTAACACATGCTGATGAATTGATACGCAAATAAAATGTTAAATCCACAATCACGCGGAAGTTCGCAGGGCATTTAGAAGAAATATGGCATATTCTAGTGAAGTTGAACATAATAATGTTCGAACAGAACATTTTACTCAAAAATCAAGATCAATCTTTATACGTTGAGAAACTACAGAGTTCATGATAACGCTCATTGTCACAACGCGTAGGAATTTTTGATCGTTCCTACTTTCAACAATTTAGTTTCTTTGGTTTCACATTTGTATTTTCGTACCATAACACTCAGGACAGCTCATCATTGTAACGATAGCTCCATATCCATATCTCAAGTTTTAAAAATTTTATGCGTTGTCAGTCTAAGATCAAAAACAAAATGAGGTTTATCAATGACTATGAAAAAATGATCTAGCTGTGGTGTGCAGACCGCTGAAGTGCCTCGTGATTCGCCCAAGTGGTCAAACACCCATTGGGGTCCGGCTCTCAAGATGCCAGACAGCTTCACTGGATGCAAAAGTTGCTCCTTGAGATCTCCTTTATGAATTGCTTGTTCAGAGAAAGGACCCTACTGCTTCAGCAAACGCTATCCGATCTGGTAGGGTCACTGCTTCCTAGCCAGTCGGGATTTCAATGAAAGCGGATACAAAAACATGGCCGAGAGGTCTTTTGAGCAAGATAAGGTTTTGCAATAACCTCATTGCTGCTGCGCATGAGTTGGAGGACCAAAAACGAAACCCATTATGTTTTGCTCACAACCTTTCCAAGACTATTGGGAGTCAATCTAGTTCAACAGATATTCAGTTGACGAGCTCGCTTGGCAAACTGAACAAACCCATCCCACAGAATTTGCTCATAAAAATTATTTAGTTCTACTATGCCTGCCTTCTTTGTTTCCGTTTCTTTCAAGATGATTCAAAAAACTTGAGCAGTTTACTTAGTCTACATGCAATCACCAATTATCTTAACTTAATCGATATTGATTGAAAAATAATCAATTCTTTTCAATCGCTAGTGATTGACTTTTAATTTAATGTCAAGTTCCATGGAACGTGAAAAAAGTTGTTTTTGGCGTCGAATATATTTTTGGCGTTATATTTCTAAAGGCCAAAAATTCAAGACTGATTTTTAAAGATGCAAGTGAAATGCAAAAGTAAATAAACATGGCTTCCAATGTTGGTACTTGAACCGGTTCTGGGGATCCCGGTAAAACTACAACCAATTAATATCAAATTTGGCTGGGCTGCTACAGATCACACAATACGGGATCTCTTTATGTATGCCAGTCAAACTTGACAAAAGATATAACAAATCGAAGGCAAAAATATATGCCTAAGACCTGTCTGTGCTATAAGTCTCAATTTAAAATAGTTGGGGGGCTGAAAAGTTCAATTAATTAAATAGATAGTTTAAATGAACAAGCTTACACTGAGTAGTATTAAACCGGGTTGAGCTACGCCTACGTTCAACAGCGTACATTTTCTGTCCTGGATATAAACGAGGAGATCCAGGCCTAAAGTTGTCTTATTTAAATAAGTCGAACTGAGTTGTTTAAATACTTGTGTACTGGTAGTCTTAACAAGCGTTAGTTTGTTTAGCGCGCGGCGAAAGAATGGTTAATTAGCGCCTAAATACGTTCGCTCTAATGCGGGATTAATTATCCGTTCATTTGTAACGGCTCCCGTAATACTACAGCTCACCCCGATTTTTAAGATAGAAAAGAAAATGATTGAAAGAAAGAAATATACTGCATCGTATGTAATTTTATTGTGCTTGGGACATGTAAATGAGTTACTACAGGTTCAGACAGTTATAAAATTAATCGCAAAGGGCGATAATGGTATGCTATAGAATTAGTCGCAAAGGGCGATAGTATCATTTGTATATAAAGTTTATCGCAAATGGCGATAGGTACAAAAGATTTGCAAAGAGCGGCGGCCATGTCAGTTGAAAAATTCTGGCGGTAGGATGACCGGGCTCGTTACAGGACTGTCGCCGTCGTCCAATATATCAAACACTTCCACAACTTCTTCAGTTTGTATAGTCAGTTCCACAGGTGATGATGCCGCCATTTCCACAGGTTTTCTTTCTGTTTTCTTTTTGGATTCTAGTTTGCGTCTTTCTTCTCGTTTATTTTTCCGAGTTTTCTTGTCCTTCATTTTTCTTATTTCGCGATTTAGCTCTTTAATCTTTTGCACTAGCTTCTTATTTTCAATTCAGAGCTTTTGATTCGCTGATGTGATTTCTAGATGTTTTTGGATGTACACCTTATTCAATTGTTTTAGATTGCTGTCTTCAGTCTTCTGAAGTTGTTTTGTAATCAGATACTGACGTCTCCAGTAGTCATCGCTGGTAGTTTTTTCCTTCTCATTGCTCTCCATTTTGAGGTTCTCAAATTTTATTTGCAATTCTTGTAGTTCCGTTTTTTGACGAAGAGCTCTCGCTTGGAGCGGTTGTTTTCTGTGATGAGACTTTCCTTTGATGTTTCGCTACAATGGTCTTCTGCTGAAGGGAACGCGGTTATAGCATCATAAGGGACATTAAAGTAGACATCCAGCTGGTGATTTCTTACGTTATACGTTTTCGTTTCTGGATCTCTGTTCTTTATCCTCCACGTGTTAGATTCACTGCTTAGGTTAAAATGTTTTACGAGTGGCAATTCGTCCGATTTCATGAAGCAATCCTCATTCGTAGCATCGTTTCTAACTTTAACCCGTTCTAATGTTGTGAATTTGTTGTAGTTTGCTTTGAGCGTGTATTTCAGATGGTTGAGAAATCTCGGTTTCTCAGGATTTAGGTCTGCCTCTCTGCTTCGTTGTACGTTCAAGCAGTAGTGTTTGTTTTTCTTATCTTCCTCAGATAAGAGGTCATCAATGTTGGCTAATTTTCGGATCTTTTCCGCATGGTTATTATTCACAAAATTGTGAGGGGCGTCTTTTGCGGTTTATTTTCCAGTTAACTTCAGGGTCGTACTGGTTAGAAGTTGATGGAGTGTCCAGTTGTGGTTTAATGGGTGCAAACGGGGGAGTTGATGTTTTGCTTGGATGGTCATTTTTCCTAATTTGATTTGGGTGTGCTGCAGATTGTTCGTGGGGAGTGTAGATTGTTCGTGTAGAGGACATGTTGACAGTCTGATTTTGATCAGTTGTGGTGATCACACTCTTAAGTGTTGCTTGGCTGTTCATTGTGATGTGGGGGATCTAAAATTATTTTTGATTATTTTTCCTGTGTCTTAATTATCACACATTATGGTCTCTTTTCAAGTTTGCAATTGTATTGCTAATATATTCTATTGTAAAAAATGTTTTTGTAAGGTTTTGTTGCTAACTGCTTTACTTAAAAATTATAATGCTAAATGCATTTGTTATTAAAGTTTGGTAGAAAAGTTTTTGTTTTGCTAAATGCAAATTTAACTTTAATAAAGGGAGGGGGCAATAATAAAAAAAAATTTTATACTTATGCCAGGCGGGCAGCCCTGGCACAAGTACGTCTTTCTCCGCTGCCCGGAGGTGTGAGTCTTGGGGCGTTTGTCACACTAACACGGCTGCAACGACCCGTGCAGCTGGGGAGACAACCTTGCTGAGTTGAAAGAAAGAAATTTTCCGGGTCATTTTTGGAATTTTCAGTTATCGTGTTAGTGTTCTGAATTATTTGGGTTCAAAAAGCCAGGGGGCAGGCTGGAGAAAGCTGAGGTAACCCCTTCCCGAGGAAAAGTTAAAAGAGAGAAAAAGAAAGATCGTTTGTACTTGAGTTGTTTTTGGTTTATTAGACAACGTCGTCTAAAAAAAATTTTTGCAAATGGGACATTTTGTCAGCTTATTTATGCACACCCGACAGAATCGGTGTTTGTCATGTTGGGAAAAATGTGGGTGTTTTGTTACTCCTAATTCTGTTTTCAGTTTTTTGCATAAATTGCAATGAAAGTAGGATGTGATCAGGACGGGAAGACAAGGTCGAAGACAAATGGGACATTTAGGGTTTGTGTATGTTTTAAAAAGTGCCTTTCTGCAAGGAATACATACATAGTGAGGATTTTCTCTGGGAAATTGCTTATGTAGTTTTTCTACAATAACGGGTTTCCGTGAATATAGGGGGCAGATAATGTCCTTATGGGGATAGAACGAACGGAAACCGTCGAATAGGGATTGTGAAAGACCCATCGAGTGACTGTTCTCTTATTTTCCTTAGATAGAAACAGGAAAACCTTGAGAAACTGCAGTAGGATGAGATTAATGAGGAACGATATGGCAAGCAAGGTAATTAGGATTAGGATAAATATTTTTGTGGATAGGTCTAGATTGGTCATTTTCAGTATCTGGAGAAAATTTGGCGAATTGCGGAAAGGAGGTAGTTATTAATAAAAAGGGATATTGCGAATGCGCATAAGAGAACAAATAGAAGAATAAACAATGTTATGGGTTATATTCTGTCAATTCCATGAGTAGTGCAGAACTAGTGTGAAGGAGGTGACTTGCTCCTGGTAAAAACTTAGTTGAATTAGGGATATCGATTGGATTAAAAATAAAACTAGGGAAAGAAGTAAAATTTTGGATGTTCTTGGACGCATTTTAGATTATGTGATTGTATTTTCGCAACGAGGGCATAATTTATAATCTTCTACGCAAAATTTACCATCTTCTACGCAAAAAAGTTGACGGGCTCATGATCACTGTGATGAAACGTTTTTGCAACAGAATATTGAAATCCTGTTTGTTTGCAAATATCACGTTGAAACCAGTTAAAGATTGGAAAAATAACATTAAATTTAGAGCTTTTAGGACAAAAATCATAGCCCATATCTTTTATAACATATTGTTAACAGAGTAGACACATTACGTGGGGTAGTTCGTTAGGGGGGGTTCTCGTGTAATTTCTTGAAAACAATTGTTTCACGTCTGCAGCATAAACAAATTAATGAGACCGGTTTGGATTCTATAGTATTGGTTTCTTTGTGAGTTGTATTCATTTTTGAAAGATTGTTATTGGAAGGAATTATGGGACTGGCACGGTTGGAGGATTTGGTTGTCGATTATTTTTTGGGATTTTATTGTTTGGTCTATTACTAATATAATTATGAACATCAAAAAGTTAAAAGGAATACTTACAACTACGAGGAAAACGGTTAAAACGAAGGAGAAGGCTGCTGCAATAATCATAAGGGCCATTAATAAAAGATCAAGTAAAGTGGGGGTAAACATTTTGGATAGTTTGTGAACGTAGTTTTGAATTGAGGATTTTACCACGGGTTGTTTGGGTCAATTGTTTGTTTGCATAAAGGGCATTTAGTAGTTGTGCAAGTCATACACTGCAAACAAATTGATTTTTTAGGGTGTAGGCTTTTGAAGTGGCTGTGGCAAGTGGATAACTTTTTGATTTCTTGACAAGAATCACACTGGAAATAATGGCAATGGCTGATTGTATAAATGGGAGTTACGCAAATGGGGCATTTAGGTTGGTTCCAATACTTAAATAATTCATTTCTACAGGGAATGCAAGCAAAATGGGGGGGTTGACCGTTTGGGTTTTTGTGCAATTTTTTAAATTGACGACAAGGGAGGTAACAAATAGGACATTCGATTTTTGGGGTTGAGTCAATTTGTGGTTGCTGAGATAATATTTTAAAAGTGTTTCCCATTATATGGATAAATCAGAGAGATCTGGTTATGCGACTCCTAATCCATGGTGTTCAAGTTCGTTGGGGATAGTTACATTTAGATTTGCAATAGCAAAAAAGAAATTCCATTGTTTCTCGTTTGGATAGATGTAAAAATGATTAATGCTACCTGTGCTTAGGAACATATAAGTTATTTTGATACATGCTTTATATTGTATAAAACAGATAGTAAACCATCTTTCTGCTTTAACAATTTTAACTTTTTCCATACCAATGAACAAAATCATTTTATTTTTGACAATTTGGAAAGAATTGAGGGAAAAGGGACAAATTGATTAGAAAAAAAAGAAATAATGAGCAGGGAAAAAAATTATTTTTTTGGGGGGAGAGAAAGTTATGTGAAGCAAATTACTTTACTGAAGAGCGCCCAAGTTGACTGGGAAATGCTCTTCGATATCAATGAGTGCAAGAAAGAATTCCCAGTGCATCGTTCCCATGGTGACTCGAGTAGAACCCTCACATCCACGCTCGTTGTCTCTATAGTGTATAATTATACAGGGTTTAATCTCTGCTGTGGAAGTTTCAATGAAAGATCTCTCGAGGGACTCTACTTTGACTAGGCGCTCACCAAAGTGGAACAGCATCATAGAAGATCTAAATTAAAAGGGATTTTAGAACCATTTAAAGCTTGGGATATATTTATAAAGAATGTCCAATAGGGGGAATATGGTGTTAAGGTAATGGTTCCATCAGTCCAAGTGTTTAAATATTCAAAATGGATTATTAATTGTGGGATTACTCTGTTGCTTTTTGTCGTGACAAATGATTTTTCAAAAAATTGTAATTGTATAAGGGAGTTTTGGTATGAGAATATCATTGCTGCTTTTAATTGTTAATAGTTTCCAACTCTTTAAGGATTGAATCGTTTTGGCAAGAATCACTCTTTTGCATATCAAAATAAATATTGTGAGGTACACAGTTTGGATTTTCTAGAATAAATAGGAAGAATTTCCAATGAACTGAGAGAGGGTTAATACTTATTAAACAAATTTTTTCACTTTGGATTTCTTTGAGCGTTACTAGCATAGTAGGTACAGGAGTTGGGTATGCATCAAAAGATCGTTGAATTTTTTGTAACTCTACAAATTTATTGTTAACTGCAAATATCATAGTTTAGAATGATACCTAAGCAATGTAGAACTGAGGATGAGTAATGAAAATAGTTAAAAGTCTGTAAATATTTGTCATCGGTTTTTTTTGCGAAAGTCATTATTCTTATAGCGGAAACATAGTATACGGCTAAGAGCTCAAAATTTTGTTTTCCGATTCTGATTTGTAAGTTTCTATTAGTTAAATGAATCATGTTGCTGATCTAGCTCATTTGGCAAACTATTAGGGTCAAATTGTGCTAAATACACGAAATAATTCCAATACAACGAATAAGGGGTTAAAATCACAGTATCGTTTTCCCAAGTGTCCCAAAATTTATAACAATTTGAGGGAAAATGTCTCCGTGTTGTTCTTCAAAGGTTTTCTTTATTTGATATATTGTAACAAGTCTATCTTGAAACAAAAAGTACATCAATGGAAGCGTTTTAGTTGTTAATTAACTTAGTGTTCTTCATTTCAAAATAGGTATTAAAATAAATTAAAAAAAAGGATAAAAAGGAGTGTCAATTATTTCTAAAAACAGGATTATTGACAATGATTGATATTTATAGATAATATATCAATCGGATTCACTGTAGTAAAATCGGAGTAGGGGGAGAGTGCAGGCAATAGCTAGATGAACATAGTTCGGATTACATAGTTGAAACTGGATTATAAGAAATAAAAAGAAAGAAAGAAATTCATACATGTCTCTCAATGTTGAGAATTTACAAGAGAATTCAAAATCTAGTAATATTTTTCATCAGGTGCTTTGAAACAATTTCGTATTCGATTCCAATGTTTACAAAAGTAATTGTGTTATCAATCAGGGCTCTTAGCAATGAGAAGTATTAAAAATTTGAATGTGGTACATCCAGATCAATGATGTCACTGAAGTAGAAAGATGCAACTCTAATAGTTACAGTAGTTTTTGAGGCGGAAATACTTGATGATAATATTTGTCCGGTGTATTGTCCAAATCGAATGAATAAAGCGTTAGGCTGTTTTATGAATTTGGGTTGCATAACATAGCATCCTTGAGGTGTATCTAAACAAGATATTAACTAACTTACAGAGTCTAATACAAATAATTTTTATTATTTTTGAGACAAATTATTTTTTTATAAAAAGGATGATTTTTAGTCACAGCTTTAAGGAGGTGCCACCACACTTCGAATGGTTGCATCATTTTGTGGTTGTGGTTGATGTGACGCCAGACTTGGGTATTCTGCTTTATTATTTTCTGTATGACAATGCTCATCAATTTTATTTTCTCTTGGTTGATCGTCAACGCATTTGTAAGTTTTTTCTATTGTGCTGTAAGGTTGATAATTACTAAGCGGTAAAAAATGATTGTTGTTCTGTGGGGCCGACGGTTTGGTTTCGTTAGAGAATACCGGTGTAAAGAGCGATAAGATACAAAGATTATATGTTGCTCCTAATAGAATTTTCTAAAAACCCATTGTTTTGTTGGATATTTTGTGGATTTCGAACGCTCTTATGATTGTTACGATTACATCAGTTAAGAATTTTATGCACAAGAAACAAGCAAAAAAAACTCCAATTTTTTCCAGATAAAAAGTGATGATTTCAAAAGTGCCTTTGAACTGGTCTGTAAAAAATGTAGGTGAAAGAAGAGAATCTAGATAAATTTGTCTGTTAATTCCCATTGCTGACGCATAGATATCTTTTTGAGAATAGTCTATGCTTCTTCCTTCTAGAACTTCTCTTGAAATTTTTGTCAAAACAGATTTTGAAGCTTCCGAATGCAAGATATTGTCCCAAAACGATTTAAGTTGATTTGGTGTGTAAATTCCGGCACGTTGCGATTCGTAACCGGTAAATTTTGGAATAGAACTAATAACTATTGAAGAGAATATTTTTGGCGGTTGTAAAGGAACAGGTGCTGGCATCAAATGGTACCATGAACTTTCATTATCAATATCTAATTGGTACGCATTTTTGTAGCCTCCAACACAATCTACCTCGTTTGCAAAAGGATAGGTTTGTCGAGTAATTGGGTCGACGAACATTGTCCTACCATCATAATGAATAGGAATCCTATCATAACACTGTTCAAGAACCTGAAGTGGTGAGTTTGGTTTTGGACAGTGGTACAGCCAACCTATGCTACCATCTGTGTCTAAGAACATCGAGTGGTTGCCGGTTGAACGCTAAACGATTGTTTTGGATAGCCTGCATTAGTATCATTTGTTTTTGAGTTCGGTCAAGTTCGCATTGTTCTATGACCAAACCTTTCTATGCTTGTTTTATTTGCATGTAATTATGATATATGACAAAATCCATTTTTACCGCAAGGTTAAGATCATAGTCTAACTTGTATTTGTCTAAGTGTTCCCATGCAACAAAACCATTGTCGGATGTTCGGATCTGTTCATCTGAAGGCTTCCTATTAAACCCATTTACACTTAGGCTATTGTCAGGTTCAACACGAAGTTTATGAAAAAATTGTTGAGTTTTTGTTTTATAAGGTTTGCCAGTCTTCATATTAAATCCGCCTTTATAAGAAACATCAAAAGAATTTAATTTTGTTCTGTAAATAAATTCTGGTTTTCCACACACCTTTTCTTTTTCATCAATTACTCTAATTTTTATGTCCCTTTCAGCAGGAGAATATGTTCCTGGTCCTTCATAGGGCGTCTCCGGTTTTTCATCACTCACTATGAAATACTGTACGTTACCAAGTTCGTTTTAATGTTTTAGCTTTTCTGCGTTTTGTGAAAATCTTTTAGTAACTATACAATTTTCCGGTGCCTCCCAATTGTATGCAAAGGGGTCGAGTGATGTCGAATGACAACCTCTTTCTGAGAGGGCACAAGGAAGTTTTAGTCCTTGACTGTTATAGACAGTTCTGTCATTAAGATCAATATCGAGTACAGTTTCTTGCATCAGGGTTTCAAAAGAGAAATGTTTAATTTGACCACGATTATAACAAGATGTTGATGATTCACCTTCAAGATCAACTCCCTGGTTTTTATAGGAGACAGTTTTTATTCCATGTTTTATGTCAATTTCCATGTCATCATCGTCAAATTCGGTAACAGTAATTTTTCCAGTTTTATTAGCATTTAGGCATTGTTCGGGTGAAACAATAATATCGTATGTTATTATTGGAGCGTTGTGTACAATTGATGAATGGGAAAACATACCACAATTATAACGAATGAGCATTGCAGTGACTTTGCACATAAGAGCTTTAACAAAGGTCCGATAAGACCGTTGATAAAGTGTTACATGTGTATCAACCATCTGAATGTTTTCGGGTGTAATTTTGCAAGGAGAGACTTGTGTTAAAGCATACAATTTATTTTCTTTCATTTTAGAACAGTCATAATGAATGACCCTAAGTTTGTTAGATACGTCATTAATGTCCTCAAAAGGAGGTCCAGTAGCGTTAATAACTATGGAAAGAGTACAAAAGTAGAAAAGACTTATAAGTAAATAAGAAAAATAGAGTTTTTCAAAACAAGGATATCTTTTCATCCTGTTCTTTTTTTAGCGCTTCAAGTCGGGAATTAAGGCTATGAGTTGTAGTAATAGGCACTGCCAGTAAATGTTGACTGGATTTATTGCTACCAAAAACAAAGTTAAGTAAATCCGGCTTGATAGCGTGATGGCGGCTTGGCCGAGCGACTAGAAGTTCGCCTATTATTATTATTATTATTATTATTATTATTATTATTATTATTATTATTATTATTATTATTTTCTAAAGTTTGTAAATTAGAAGGTCCTTTTTCCGATGTATTAGGGCGAAGAGGACTTAAATTAGGGTCTAGAGGTATTCTAGAATTGTGCTGTGGGCAAGGAGTTGAACTTCTTGTTAGACTACCGCTAGGCAGGTGTGTTTGGACTGGAGGTGGGTTGTCACGACCACCTGAACTTGCTTCGTTGAATCCAGAATCGAAATTGGTAGGAGTTCGGTCAGGGTCGAAGTTCTGCACAGGGGAGTCTCTTCGTATGAAATTCTCCACGGGGAAATATTCGGTGTTAGTGGGGCTTTGGAAGGAGAATTTAGTCAAGGGACTGCTGAGTTTATTTATCTGACTTGTCATTAGATTATTATAAAATGTGTCACAATTATTTTTATCTATACCATATTCTAGGGTTAAATCTGGTATAGATTCAGTAGCTGGGTAGTACTCGACTAGGTGATTTTTATGAGCGACCTTCCTGGTGGCCGGGTTGCTATCTAAAGTTAATTCATAGTTAACATTGGTTAGTTTTTTTTCTACAGTATAAGGACCTGATCTCAGTTCATGTAGTTTTTTTGACTTTCCTAACTCAATTTGATGATTTTCCATTAGAACTTTTTGTCCAACCTCAAGTGGCTCGCCTAATTTGTGTTTGTTTCTATGTTTATGTGCGCGGTTATTGTTTTCTAAGCTCTTTTTATAAGCGTTATTGTATATTTGTTTGAATTGGTTTTCTCGCATAAGCAACGAATTGTTAATAGTCGGTTTTAGAAGTTTGTCAATTTCGGTGTTTTTTGAAGTTTGCAAGGTATGCCTGTGAAGAGGCAGGTCTTTGCAAAACTCGGAAGAGCATGTGAGTTGTGAATTTCGTAGGAGTCCTAACTTAAGTGACAGAGGTATCTGTGGTTTTTGTCCGAACACAATTTCATAAGGTGAGATTCCAGTTCTAGCATTTGGAACCGTGTTATGAGAAAAAGCAAATTTTGGTGCCAGTTCATACCATTTACCTCGAGCTTGTTCTAGAAAAATTCGGAAATGTGCTCCTAGATGTTTGTTTTGGATCTCGACTTTACCATTGGTCCAAGGCGCATAAGCAGTTCGAGGTGCGGGTGTTATACCTAATTCATGAATGTAACTCGCGAAATCTTGGTTCATGAATGCCAAACCCTTATCATAAACAAGTTTTTGTGGTATTCCAAAAGACAAAATGAACTTTTCTAAAGCTTTTATGGTGTCCACTGCGTCTGTGGAACGTACAGGGTATACTTGAATGAAACGCGAAAATGAATCGACAATAAATAAACAATGGTGTTTACCGTTCGATGGAGGATTTAAAGGTCCTTTGTGATCAATATGGACCGTATGAAAGGGGAATGGGACTGTATCAGTCCACTTTTAGAGAGGTGCGTCGTGGATGTCTCTCCGTTTTTGTTTATTTTTTTGGCATTCAAGGCAATCAGCAATTAGGTTGTCAATCCATTTATACATTCCGGGCCAATAAAAAAATAGTTTTACGTTAGCAAGTGTTTTATCTAAACCTACATGACCTGAAAGTTCACAATGAGCTAACTGAAAAACTTTAAAGAACAATGACAGTGGTACACAAATTTTTAAGTATTCAATATCTGGTTCGTCTTTTTGTTGTTGAATACATAAGATGCTACCTACAAAACTCAGTTTCTCAAAGTTATTAATGTACGACATTATGGCCTTAGATTGTCGGAATTCAATTTTCTTTTCATCTTTGTTATTGTTCGCCCTTAATTGGCGAATTTGTTGTATCACTGGGTCTTTTAATTGTTCTTGACAAATTACCGATGTATTTAAATCAACTTCTTTAGAGAAGATTGTCAGTTTATCGATGAGTTCTCATGCATCTTGTATTTTTGTGTTTTCGGGAAATTTTTGTTGCTAATTCGGTTTTGTCTATGCAAGTGGTATTTTTCACGAGAAAAAGTTTATCGTATTCTAGAGGGAATCTGTACTCCGAGTCTGTGGTATTAGTTTGATCAATGTAGAGTTTGTCAAAATCTAATTCCGGTGACTGGTTCTCATTGAACAATTCAAATTCCAAAATTGGGTCAAAATTTTGTTCGGTTATCCCTTCATCAGGGTAGGAATCAATTTCTGTATAATGATAAGACGTTTCGTTTTCCTCCTGTTCTGATACAGGGGTTATTTCATGTTTGCGGTGACGCCTATAGTGGTTAATTGATGAACCATACGAGAAATTGTCCGAAATATTGTTTATTGAGCAAAGTCTGTTTTGATTATTGTCGTACTTTTGCTTTACCATTTTGTCATTTTTGAAAATGAATTTGTCGATACCCGTTATGCTTTGTTTTAGGATTGGAAAAAGTCATCTGCTGGTCCCTTTTCATTATCACGCAAAATGAAGTATTTTTCCTCGTTACCATGCTCGTCGTAAAAACTAATGTCTTTTGGTATCTTTTTGTGTTTAAGTTGATACTTGTCCAGATCTTTAAATTTTACGTTGCGACTTAGGATGTCGGGAAAAGCTAAGTTTTTTCCTTCAGTCCAAATAATTTTCAAGTTCTGGAATTGAGAAATTACTAACTGGTATCTAAAAAACCTGTGAGAGTTTTCCTCTTCTACCCCATAGATACATTTAAGGCTTATGGTCTGTGTACACATATACGGGATGGGGAGAACCAAACAGGTAATGCTCATAAGTTTGTAATGCCGATATTACACCGCAAAGTCCGCGTGCTGTGGTACTCATTTTTTGTTCCTCTTTAGTGTAAATTCTAGAATTAAAAGACACTATTCGTTTCCCTTCTGGAAATTCTTGAACGAGAATAGAGCCTACTCCTATAGAAGAAGCGTCTACATGCACGTGGAAAGGGTATTTAGTATCAGGTATTGCTAAGATAGTATCTTCGCTAATCCTGTTTTTAATGTCGTTAAACAGTTTTTCGTGTTCTGTTGTCCAGACAAATTTAGTTTCTGTGCGGGTTAGGTCATAAAATGGTTTGCAGTCAACATGCAAATTTTTGATGTACATGCTGTAGAATCCTAAGCAACCTAGAACTCTCATGACATCACGTTTGTTTTCAGGCGACTTAAGTGCTTTTAAATCTGCTACTCGCTTCTTGACTGGTTGTATCCCATCTTTACCTACTACATGTCCCAAGAACTCTACTTTCCTAAGGAAAAATTTAGTCTTTTCAGGTTGAGTTTTCAATCCTGATTTCCTTAAAAGTTCATAGTACTTGTCAATTATTTCAAACATTTCGTTTTCATCTTGCGCTTGCATGATGGTGTCATCAATGTAGGTTATAGCTGGTTTTTTTTCTAATTAATGGTGCAAAATGGATAGTCATTATACGACTGAAGAAATTATGTAGACCTAATAGGCCGTAAAAACCGCGTTCAAATGTGTATTGCTTTGGACCAATTACAAAACTTACCAGCTGTTTGGTTTACTCAGTTAGAGGGACTTGGTTATAGGCTGAACAAAGATCACTGGTTGTGAAGAAATTACCTTTTAATCAAGTTAATAGACTTCCGATTGGTTCGAGTGGCCATGAATATCAACTAAGGTCTGTTATTGAATTCAGATATCGGGCATCTATAACCAGTTTTACTGTGTTCCCCTTGGGTAGGATTATGATTGGATTAATAAATTCTGATCCCATTTCTTTATCATTACCCATTTCCCGGATTATACCTGTTTTACACAGCTGTTCCAAAAGGTTTTCTAGTTTTTCCTGATAATGTAATGGTACTTTGGATGGTCTTTGTTTTGTCAAAGTTGACTTAGGTAAATGTTTAACATGAAACTTTTGTTTTATCTTTCCAACATCGTATTTGTGTTGAGAGTAAACGTCTTTATTTTTAGTTAAAGTCCTCAGTAACTTGTCTAAGTTTTCGTCATTGATATCAGCTTGACTGAAATCAAATTTTTTGAGAAACGCTTGATCGGTTTTGTCAAATCTGTTAAGTTTTTTTTGGGAAGTTCAACGGGTCTGATGTTCTCATCAGTTGTTTCTAATTGTGAATTAAGAGCCTTGAGGTCGTCGCTAAAGTCTGTTTCTATTTCGTAGTTGTTGGTAAAATCTTGTTGCCTTTTTCGCTGTTCTGTTTTCTATTGTTTTTCAGGAGTTTTGCTTGCAAAGAAATTTTGAATTTTTGAAATTTTTGGACCTTGTTTTTCACTAACATGAAATATTTGATCCCAATTAGTGTCACTATTCATTAGGTGGTTTATGAATGCAACGTTGTCATCTACAGAAAATTCTGGGTCTTGTCTAATTTCAATGTCTTCAAAAGTGTGCCCAATAGGACCCTTTTTGATGTCAACCTTGTTGTTTTGAGGATTGTTTAGCATTATTGGTAATTCCTTTTCTTTTCTAAAACACTGAACGTTGTAAGTATAAATTCCTTGAGCTTGCAGTTCACTTCCAATTACGAAGGAGGTTCCCTTTCTGAAGAATTCATTCGGAGGTCTAATTGATATTACTCGAGTTGATTTTGGTGCTAATGGTAGTTGCTGGTCAAGAGTTACAATTTTCTAAAAGCTAATGTATGGATAGCTTTTCGTTTGGTATCTGGATAATGTGACGGCTACTTCAGGGTAAGTTTTTAAATCAATTTTTGGAGTGGTTAGGTCAATAGATTTTACTGTAGATTCAAGGAAATCCATTCCCAACAAATTCGGCTTGCAACCATCTTTGGCTGAAACCCATTTGGTAACTTCCACTTGATACTTTCCTTCAATGTCGAAAGAAGTTTTGAAAGTAATTTGACCTAGAAGTTTTAGTTTCTCACCATTAACCGCTAAAGTATGATTTTTTGAAGCTTTCATCTCAATGTGTTGTAATTTACATAGTTCAAGATAAGTGTGGTAATTATTTATGGAGCTTGATGCTCCTGTGTCCAATAAAAACTGTGTTCCTAAGCCATTATTTTTATTTTTGTCTCCAACGGATTGGTATAAATTAATATAGATATGTGAGTAACTTGCTTTGTTATCAGTAGTGTTTATGAACGGAGACCTGTCTAGTTTAAATACTCGTCGTTATGATTCTCATTATTGTAATAGTCTCTGGAAGTTTCACTGGTAAAGTGAACTCGAGGGCTTCGCCCTTCACTGTTATCTCTTGAATGAGTATTATTGTTTTGTCTAGTAGGTGTCCTATCCCGGTCATGGTCTCTACTCCTAACACGATATCGATTATCTGATCTTGGAGGACCGTTGCTTTGTCTATCCCTACTATTTTGCCTATTGTTATCTCTGTAAGAGTTGTTTCGATGGTTATTGTCTCGTTCCTGTGATCGGTTATCGTAGGAATATGATCGGTAATTGTTTGAAGAGTTTGATGGGTACGGTGATCGATGTCGGTAGTCTGATCTAGAGTTGTTTTGATAATTGGATTGATTTTGGTTATAACTATTTCTCTGTCTGTCCCTAGAATTTCGATTGCCATAATTCTTTGATTTGTAATTTTGTTGACCTGGTGAATGGCTCCTACTACGTTTATAATTATCTGTGAACTTTTCTCGTTGTTGAGGTGGGTTTGGGTTTTCGTTTTTAAAGTCCTTGTACTTAAAGCAGAAAGCTATTGTGTGACCTGAACGTTTGCAAAACTTGCAGAATCTAATCTGGTTTTGTTTGAATCTGGGATTGTCGTTGTTGTATGTGGCTTTTATTTTATGATCTTTCATTAGATTTGCAATTTCTGTGAGTTGGTTTTTTAACCCTTCTATTTCTATTTTTTTGTCGATACTACTTGAGGCAGTACCCGTGAATTCACTGCTAACAGAAAAACTTAAGTCTTTAGTTGCTACATGATCCTGTAATTGTTGCCAAGTTGTAGCTGGGTTTTCTATTAACCGCTGATGTGTCTTTTGCTTGAGTGCAGGTGGCGTTAATCCTCTTACAAAGTAATCCATACACTTAGCGTTACGCTGGTCGTTGTTAAAATCTGGATCTGGCCATCCTTTTTCAACTGCTTTTGTTATTTGGTGTGTATAGCTTTTTATCAATTCATCTGGTTGCCTTTTAATACTCTCGACTTCAATTCTTTTCCTATACTTGTCTTTTGCATCAGTAAAACGATCAATGAACTGATTTCTAACTTCGTTCCATGCTAAACCTGGTGCTAAGGTTTCAAACCATTGGGCTGCGGGCCCACGCGAAACCAAACCAAACAACGCTTTTTGTCTAGTGTCGTATGCTGCTTGCAAGCCAGCAGCCGCAGGATCTCTTGTTCCTAGTGAGAATTGGATTTTTCTTTGTATTAAACTAAAGAATTCCTGGGCATCTTCAGATGGATCTAAACCTGTAAATTTCTCTAACGCTATGTTGGGGTACGCAACAACGTTCGCTGCCATTTTTTATTTTAGTGTACGAAAAGAATATTTTATACGAAAGTATTATTAGTTTGGGTAATTAGTGTAGAAAAGATTTTTGTTATAACAATTAAGTAATAAAACGCTAATACTAAAGTAGAAAGTTGAACTGTTTGTTTTGTAATATGAATTTTATTTGTTTAGGACCGTTTAATGATTGTATTTTAAATTCAAAGTTTTTGCCGTTATCAGTGCTAAAAATTTCAACCCAAGAGTAAATATCGGTTTGATCAACGGTAAAATTTAATAACCAAGGATAAGTGCTTTCAGAGTGTTTAAATTCAACAGAGTATTGGTGAAATCTGTTTATTTTTGAAAATCTAATTTGTGTGACAAATTCTGTTTTTATAAGTAATTTAACTCTATCTGGTAAACTCGGATCGTCAGGAGAAACGTTGATGTATTTGGGTTTAATGATTTTTAAGATTTGTAAACCAAACGGGGAAATTTTATTTTGGTGGCTCATCCACACACAAGATGATAACGTTTATGCTAATTCTATTACACTGTTCTGATTTCTTAGAGCACACAAAAGTTCATTAAAGTTTGGGTTGGTCCACTTGTAAGTTATGTAGATTTCAGTTTCTGTTTCGCTAGAAGAGTGATGGTAAATGCATAAAAAGTTTCTGATCTGGTCAGTTAAATAATATGAAACTTTGCCTATTTTGTTATGTACTTTAATACTTATATTTAGATCTTGAACGTTTACTTTAATATATGACATATAAATAACATAGAACAATTGTTTTTGTTGTTTTATTAATGTATTTTTGTATGAAATTACACAGAAGACAGTATAAAAACGTTTAGTACGGGATGTTTAATACATCAGTAGTAGTATTTTTGTAGCTATTATTGTGTTTAAATATTGTTTCTAAAGTGCTTAAGTCTGTTAATGACCGTATTTTAACATGAGACAACAACTTTTCTATGATAAATTTGTGTAGAAATTGGGTTAAAAAGGCTAGTTTACGCTCTTTTAATTAATTATTGGCTAAATTTTCTGCGGGAATCTTGATCACACTGTTTTTAGTTTTTAACAAAGTTAGTAAATTTTGAAAATTAGGGTTCTCAGATGCATAAGTTATACAAAAATCAGCAGGAGAATTATGTTCAATCACGTAGAAAATAGCTAAGAAAGTAATTCCGTCAGTAATAAATCGTGTTATTTTACCCCTTCTAGTGTTTTCTATTGCTGTTAGATTAAGATGTTCTACAATAACTATTCCAGTTTGGTCCATGCACTGTTTAAAACCTCTATTGGTGAAATTGTACTTGTGAAACCGGTTAAAATGGGGGAACTGTCATCAATTTATGTTATTTTCAGGCTAAAAATCTATGTTGGGGGGATAAAATTTGGTTTAAAACCCGTTATTCTTTGTTAAATTTGAGCCTTATTGAGATTTATGTGGTCAAAACTTGGTTAATATTTACTAATTTTGTGTAAAAATGACGTTAATATGGCTATTTTCTTGAGTAATATTGGTTAAAATTGGATAAGAATGATGTTTTTAAGGCTTAAATGTGATTAGTATCCGTTAAATTATGATAAAAGTGACGTTAATTTTGTTAAAATCTGGTTAACATTTGAGAATTTAGGTCAAAATGATGTTTATTTGGTTAAAATTTGATTAATATTACCCCACCCGGGTCAAGGAATTGATAAAACAGAGTGAATATTCAACTACGGAAGGCTTAAATTTAACCAAAATTGGGTTAGTTAATGTGAAAATACAACAATGTGTGCTTAAATGTGTAGAAAATTAGATATAAATTACACTAAACACGTATTGGGGGGATGAATTCTGGTTAAATTTACGTTAAATTGTTTGAAAATGCTATATTTTGGTCAAACATTCAGTAAAAATTAGACATATGTTACTCTAAATATGATTTGGGGGGATGATTTCTGGTTAAAATTTGGCTATTTAGTGTGAAAATGCTAAAATTCTGCTGTGAAGTTGGTGAAAATCGGCTAAATTTTAGTTTAATTAGGTGTTTGGGCGGTGAAATTTGGATAATTTTTGGTTATTTGGAGTGTATATGCTACAATTTAATCATAAATTTGGTCCAAATCGGGTCAGCAATAGTCTAAACAAATTTGTGGGGATAAATTCTGTATAAATTCCCGTTATTTAGAGTGAAAATACTAAAATTTAACCATAAATTTGGTCAAAATCGGGTTAGAAATAGACTAAACAGGTTATGGGGGGATGAATTTTGTATAACTTTCAATTATTTAGAATGAAAATACTAAAATTCAACCATAAGTTTGGTGAAAATTGGGTTAAAATCAAATTAAGTATGTTTTGGGGGGATAAAATCTGGTTGAATTTCGGTTATTTAAAGTGTAAATACTAAAATTTAACCATAAATTTGATGAAAATTGGGTGAAAATTAGGCTAAATAGGTTTTGGGGGAATGATTTTTGGTTAAATTTTGACTATAAAATGTAAAAGTACTTCAATTGTTATATAAATAAACTAAAAATTGGACATAGATTACTCCCACCCGGGTCAGAACAATTTTACAAGAGCAAAGAATCAGTTGCCTGTTACTATTTTAATGTAAATTTACTGTATTTCGGTCGTAAATTTCATATAAATCACTCTATTTGTTTGTCTATTAGTGTGCTTTCACTTCTTTGGTAGTGGTTATTTTACTATTTTAATCCGATCGTATAGAAAAACAAAAATTCAGGCGTGATTCTTTCCTCTGGGCGCACCAGTTATCAAATTTGGCTGGGCTGCTACAGATCACACAATACGGGATCTCTTTATGTATGCCAGTCAAACTTGACAAAAGATAAAACAAATCGAAGGCAAAAATATATGCCTAAGACCTGTCTGTGCTAAAAGTCTCAATTTAAAATATTTGGGGGGCTGAAAAGTTCAATTAATTAAATAGATAGTTTAAATGAACACGCTTACACTGAGTAGTATTAAACCGGGTTGAGCTGTTACTTGATTGTGTTGTTGTTAAGTGAGTGCGTCGTTGAAACTTCTTCCAGTCGATTTCTCACAAGTATGTTCTGTTGGAAAATTTGCTAAGTTGGAAATCTTTAATAAACTTTCTTCTCTGTTTAAATTTAGGAATTTATTTTGCAAGAAAAATGAAGCAGTTGTCTGCTGCTGGTCGTTGGCTCTGTTATTTGTCTCTCTAATTTTATTCCGTCCCACTTCGCTGAGAGAAACAATTAATTCCTCTCAGCTCCGTTTGGGCCGATAGGGAGCGAATCACAAACTCACGTTCATAGTGAGGTGCTTTTTAATTTTCCTATTGGCCGAGAAGGCAAGAGAATTAACTCTTTTTTATCTCACGGAAAAATTATTGAAACTCCAAAAAATAATAAAAATCTAAAAAGCTGAGAGCATCAATTATTGATTTCGTAGGCGCATGTTTTCTGCTTTTCCCCTCTTCTAAAACCGCAACAATTATGGTTTTCTTGGGGGCTTTTTATGAGACTCTATTGTCTTTTCCCCTGAAGCAATCTGCTTCATCTTTATTGAACTTGGGGGGAAAGATCTGCATTGCAACTGTCAAAAGCAGAAGTAATTTAAATCAAAAGAAACTGTGGTTTTACAGGCCGCCTACGTTCAACAACGTACATTTTCTGTCCTGGATATAAGCGAGGAGATCCAGGCCTAAAGTTGTCTTATTTAAATAAGTCGAACTGAGTTGTTTAAATACTTGTGTACTGGTAGTCTTAACAAGCATTAGTTTGTTTAGCGCGCGGCGAAAGAATGGTTAATTAGCGCCTATATACGTTCGCTCTAATGCGGGATTAATTATCCGTTCATTTGTAACGGCTCTCGTAATACTACATTAAATTAAAGTCAAATTTTTGAAAACTGGAACAAATTGTCTTTACTCTGAGTCTAATCCTCGACATCTATTAAGTTATATGTGGCAATGCGTTTGAACCCGTTCAATGGATCTTGGGAGTATTAATTGTTAAAAAACAGACTGTATCATTTTGATTTTTTGTAACCAGGCTACCAGAATTGACGATGAATTGGAACGAATTTCCAGTGTAGTCACAGAAAAAAAAATCGCACTACGCTCATTGCTGATTAAATATCGATTATCAGAGCTAAACTAACTGAATCATTACAACCAAACAGACTGCCAATATTTATGTTCACAGGTCAACTAATTTATCTTAGCAATTTATTTTTTTTAAGTTTTCTGGCAAAATTTCATCAGTTTTATATGTTCAACTGCACATTGTGATGCTAGTTTGTGATTCAGTTGGAGCATCCACAGAAGTATAACTATAACTAATCCTAAAAACATCATTTCTTCGAACCAGAAAAAGATCATGCTCGACTGAAATGCGTTTATGAGAGAACTCATACACGACTCATGTAAGCACCAGCATTGGCTATTGAAAAATCGTGCTCCCCTTTTCTATAAAAAAAAACTTTTGCTGGAACCGTGAAAAGACCTTTTGAGCCTTTTTAAAAAAAATGATAACACGGACCCTAATTTGCTAAGAGAATACCTTAACTGTAATTAAAATCAATAGTGCTGCTTATTAGATTTTTCAAGACTTTGCATAAGTCGAAGTCTAGACTAGGGAGCTGTTTTTCTCTGCTACCAACCTCCGAAAAAAAACAGTAGCTTACCAGCATTTTGCGATACAAGAATATCCACTCTCTCCACAAAAGCTCCCCCGTTCAAGTGCATTTCATCACTGATGGAACAGTCCTGTTGACCAATGTCACCAACAGTAGCCACAGTTGTTTCCATGTCCTTATTGTAGTTCGCGTAGTCCTTGTTGAAATACGCACTGTCTCGTAGTTCCAGTTTTACAACCGGGTTTATCCAATCCACAGCTAAAGCAATTTGTAAAATTTCTGGCAGCGGGGTTTCAATTTTGATATCATGTTTAGGGTTTCTTTTCCGTTTGTGCAACCACCCAAGGTTAGTGGTGCATATAACTTTCGATCCCAAAAGCACAGGTGTCATAGTTTTACATGGTGGCTTACTATGTTTGGTCAAACGCGGGAATCGGACGTAAATAACGTAAGGTGGAGGGGAGGGGGGAGGAGGAGGGGGAGGAGGAGGCGCAATGGAAAAGATCCCTTGGTTTATATGTTCCTCGACTGTCAATACATTTCTAAATTAGCCCATTTTGAGTCCAACTAATTACACGGCTATAGTTAAAAGTCAATATACAATCTTCTCATAGCAGCTCTTTTCAGCCGGTCAGCGTCTTTTCATGGACAATTATGATTGAGGATTGTGTTTTCATGAGTCTATAAGTGATGACTAGAATAACTTCTATAATATCAATGATTGATAATTCTCCCAAATTCTCACCGTTTTCATAGAAGTAACTGATGTTGTACAGGTCCTTAACAATCTGTGCCTGCATTTCATGAACATTTTCTTCATTTAAGAGAACGGTATCTCGAAGTTCTTCCAGCCTCGTCGTGATCGAAAATCCGGAAAATTTTACTGAATTGGAACCCAGTATAACCGAATCCACCTCGTTAAGTTTTCCATGAAGTTCGATCGCATTTGATGATAGACTGTCTTGAAATTCTAAAGAGTCTCGCACTTTATCAAGACCAGAGGTTGATTTGACTGAAAAGAAACATTGAACTTGAGTTTTCTTTTTTAAAAAAACAGTATATTTTAACAAACAAAACCAATTCCTCAACTCAAATCATAAATTACTTTATTTTCCAAACTTGTAAATCTAGTGCACAATTTTTTCTTCGCTCTCTTCATTTTTTGTTTTTTTACATCTTTTTCAAGGTCTGCCCTATTCTAGAAGACCAAACAAAAACGACGTAAGAAATGTTCGGCATGTTTATTTTTTTCGTAAGAATTAGTCGGTGTGTTCGATTTGCTCGGTTTCAAACTTAACTGTTCGTCGGTATTCTTAGATAAGGTACGTTTGGTTTAAACTTAAGATATAGTCAGTCCCATAAAGTTGCAACGCTATCGAACGTTTCAAAGGTCAAAGTTCAAATTTAAAACATGTAGATATCTAGCAAAACACTGCCCATTTGCATGCCCCGAGCTTTTCGAACGTTTGCTTGCGTTGTAACTTTATGGGACTTACTATAATCGTTAGTATGTTCGGTCTCTAAGATTCGGTTTCAAACGTGAAAAATTGTCGGTATGTTCAATATATTTGTCTTCAAACTTCGGAAAATGGTCGATTCGTTTGCTCTCTTCGTTGATGAAAAGAATAAGAGATAATAAAAAATTAGAGGATATATTTTCAGTAACTGAAATTTTCAAATGAAACCAAGGTCGTTATCTGTATCCCCTTATATACGAGTACGTGCATTATGTAGATTTGTTATGTTCGGATTGAAACGTGGAAAATTATCGGTATGTCCGGTATTTTCGTTGAAGAAAAAACTGTCTGTTTGCTTGGTTTCTTCTTTGATGAAATGGATATGGATATGACTTTATTTTATTTCCCTATTGTTTATGTTGACTTAGGAGCGAGTTTGACATTTTACTTCGTCAGGTAAGAAATTTAAAGAAAAAATAGCCAAAGTTTCAGGTAGTCAATGTCACAAATGAACAAGAGCTTGAATTGTTGGTTCCGATTTCAGTAAACAGTTGTTAGTTCCAGATGTGAACAGCTTTAATAGTAATCAATTCTCGAACTTGAATGTTTTTTAGCTCTGAGAAAGCGTCAAAAACTAGATATGTTTCCTTATTGTATATTACGTTATTTATAATTTGAAACCGAATATACCGACATGCCCTTACTAATCAAACCAAATGTAACAGCATTTTTTTATTTTAAACCGATTATACCCGACAATTATTTACTTTTGAATCCAAGCATACTAATACACTGAACATTTCTTTTTAAACCTAACATATCGACTTTCTTTACGTTTGAAAACAAATATACTGAATCTAAGAGACAGAACATACCGACAAATTCTTACGCTTAAAACTGAACACCGAACGTCCGACAATTTTTAACCTCTAAAAATAAATAAAAAAAAGGAACACTGTATTTCTCCTAATATCTGTAAATGTTTCAGTCGTAGTAAAATTTACAGAGATAGGCAGTGTAAAATATTGATAATTACAAAAGAGAAACTAATAATTTATAATAACTAAAATATCGATCCAATAGAGAAGTCACTTGTATTGGAGGGGAGGGACGACAGTAACATAAATTTAATGTAAAACAGAAAGAAATTTAATTGAATTTAAAATGTTTCCAAGTAATTGATCTATGTTGGGTTTTATTTGGGTCCTTCTGGTATTCATTAAGAAAAAACAGCTTATATTTCTTCTTTGCAAGACTGTATGACATTGACAAATAGTTCCTTGGGAAAGAATTGTGCTGTAGAATACCTCTTTTAATAATACTTTTTTCATGCAAACTGCATTTTGAAATTGTCTGGGTAAAAAATTTTTGAGTTCGCTCGTGTATATAAAAACTTGCGGTTGGTAATTTCAAAGCTGAGCTTGAGAAGGCAGGCTTCTTTTTATTCATGATACTATGGCAGTAAGTGGCAGCCCTGTAATCAAAAAGCACAGAAATAGGTAGTATACCAAGGTTCATTTTAAGATCAGAGTCAAATTTCTGTCTGTGAAAACAAGCTTTGATGGCCCAATTTAACTGCTTTTCTAATGTCGTTATGAGATTTTGATTGATGGTTGCAAGTAAAACAGAAGAATATTGAACATGACTGAGAACAAAAGCGTTCAAAATAATTTTTTTGTAACCAGTCGGTATTATGTTCCTGAGGGCATATATGCATTTAATGCCCTGGGCCATTTTTGACAAAAGAATTTTTACTTGTTTTTGGAATTTTTACTTGTTTTTAAGAATTTTTAATTGTTTTTAGAATTTTTACTTGTTTTTAGAATTTTTACTTGTTTTTAGAATTTTTACTTGTTTTTTGAATTTTTACTTGTTTTTAAAGAATTTTTACTTGTTTTTAAGAATTTTTACTTGTTTTTGGAATTTTTTGCTTGTTTTTAGAATTTTTACTTGTTTTTAAGAATTTTTACTTGTTTTTAGAATTTTTACTTGTTTTTAGAATTTTTACTTGTTTTTAGAATTTTTACTTGTTTTTTGAGAATTTTTACTTGTTTTTAAGAATTTTTACTTGTTTTTAGAATTTTTACTTGCTTTTAGAATTTTTACTTGTTTTTAGAATTTTTACTTGTTTTGACGATACCAGAGAAAAAAAAGTAAAAGCTTTTGTTTAACTAAAACATAACATGCTTTTTCTTGCGTTTTAGAACGACAATTTCTAGTTTAGGGTGACTAGAAATATTTGGGAGGACTCTATGTCTAGCTTCCCCGCAAATTTGCCTGTAAATTTTCTTTTTCTTCCCTGCTTGTTTCCTTTCATACTTTAGAAACGATGCAGAAATGTGTATGATCGATAAATGGCAGGAAAAATGAGATCATTGACTGAAATTGACAATTCTAAGCGAAAAACTGAAAATTAGAAAGAAAGTAATTTTAATTATTTTGCTTATAGCTGTCATTAAAAGAGCTCCGAAGACCGAAAATTAATCAGTCGCTACTAAGATCAAACAGAGATACCTAAAATAAAAACGCACTTATAGTCCAAAAATTAACCCAAATTAGTCTCCTAGCTACTTTTAACAATTTACTCAACATTTCTCAGGCTTCAAAAGTTGAAAAAGTAAAAGATTTTAGAAAAAAATTGTTCTTTGATTTTATTTGTCGATTTTTTAATAAGTAAAGTGATATTTTTGAATTGAATCTTCCAAAGAAACGCTTTTGTATCACAATATTGAAACGGGATGGTATCTTTCCAAATTTTCATCAGGCTTTATTCTACTTTTGAATAAAAGTGATATATTTTTTGGAAAATTAGACTTTTTGATTTCTACGCAACTTACTTTTTTGAACAAAAACGTGTTAAACAGAATTTTTCTAATCTGAGTTGATTAAAAAAGTTCTACAAAAAAATTTGACAGTGAAAAGCAGAGAAATGCAGCGCAGTTTGACTAATAGTTTCATCTAACAAAAAATAGAGAATTGATTTCTGAAATATCAAGTGGAATGTCAATTAATTAAAAGTTTTCGAGCGAAAAAAAACTGCATAACTCCAATTTTTTAAAAAATTTAAGACTGAAGCATTGCAACCTTAGGTCATAATTTATCATCAAGTTCTTGGCTTTAGTTCTGTGTACAAAGAAATTTGACAAAAAAGGAGAGCGTTGATTTTCTCTAATCCAGCGCCGTTCGTTCGTTTAACTTCAGATTCAAAAATTAAAAGATTAACACACTATTTAGAAGTATTGATGAACGTCCTCCATTTACCCGGATTGGCCCATCTTAGATACCATACGTAAAATCATATATGGTTCCGTCCACGGAGGGTCAAAATGTCGTGTATGATTTTACCATGGTATCCAAGGTACCATGGTATCCAAGGTCGGGAGTATGATATCTAAAATGACCATTAATGGTATCTCTATGGTATCCAAGATGGCCATTACTGGAAGGCTTATGATATCTAAGAAAACCGTTAATGTTCGCATTCTAACCTCCCAGTATCTGATATCTAAGAAAACCGTTAATGTTCGCATTCTAACCTCTAACAAGTTTTAAGATCTTGTATGGGCCAAAAAAGACTATGGGATTGGATATGGTATCCAAGACAATGTAAAAGTTTTTTCATGAGTTTTTGGTTTTTACAATTCTCTCGTCCAAAATCCAATTAAGATTTTATAAAAAGCCTATTTTAATCAAAAAATGAGGTCTTGTGTGGGCCATAAACGTTTATGGTCTTGGATATGGTACACGAGACACCATGGAAGAAATTTTTTCTTGTTGAAGGTCAATGGCAACTATCATATATTCGTTGTACTACGAGATCCAAAAGACGTAATTTGAGATCACCTTTAAGTTTTTGTCTGGTCTTATGTATGGTAACAAAGAAGCCATATGTTCATAATGTCTTACTTATGGTTACCAAGAAACATTTTTGGTAGTCAATCCGGGCAAGCACTTCCCCTCCTCCCTCTACCTTAGATATGAAAACACATCGCCGTCCCAAAAACTGTTAAACACTGAGTGAGACGGGTCACCGAATAAAACAATTTTGTTGGAATGTTAAAGTTTTTCGACTGTTTCCATTTCAGAAAAATAATATTGCTGCTCGCCGTGGTTAATGTGTACCGCTATTTTTCTAGTTTTCAACAACTATTTTTCTAATTTGCCGTTTATTTGAGATAGACAATTAAAGTCAAATATTTCTAAAAATCTGTATTTATTCTGAAATTGATTTTTAGTAAAAATCATTTTGGTCATAACTTGCTATCGATGGGGTGTAATTAGTTGTGTAGTTACATTTTGCGTTCTGCAATGCTTGTACTCAAGAAAACATACATTAGTTATCATACTAATCTTCTTACAAGATCTTGCATGAATATCATTTGGCTAGTAAATACAATAATAATCAATCTGTTCCCGTTCAAGCCTGATATACATGCGGCAATAGTTAACTTTCCCAGGTTGAGGTGCCATCCGGAAGTGACCTCTGATCACACCGTGCCAGACGAAAGTAACCGTTGATGAGATCATCCCAGACCAAAGAATCCTCTGATCAGACTAAGGTCTGCTCGAAACACCGTGTGCACTCGTAATTGTCTCTGATCAGACCTTTTCACACGGAAAGGACCTCTGATCAGACCAAAATCAGACAATTGCCCAGACGATTGTGCGACAACGGCCCACACCAAAATCAGACCATCGTCCAGACGATTGTGCTCTCAAAATCACTTCTGATTAGATTATGCGCTCAAAAGTCACTCCTGAACAGACTAGTGTGCGCTCGAAATCACCTCTGATCAGACTCAATTGCGCTCAAAATAGTCTGATCAGTGAATGGTTTTCATTATGAACGAATTTTGGTATAATAAATTGATGTTTGTATTATTAAATTCATCTAAAAAAGACCATTCTAAAAGTATTAGTTATTGCTAAAAAAGATAACCCAACTGCTAAGAAAAATTATTTAGTATTCCATTAGTGCATATCTCGAACTGAATGGATGAATTTAGACAGCTTTCTATATAAAACGTTGTGTTCTACAGTTAATCAGAAACTTCTTTTAAGGGGACTGGCATTTTCTATCAGCTGGACCAATTTGGTTCTGATCAAAGTCATCAAACTCTAGATGTGTTTCTGATCAGAATGCTGCTTTTTGTTGCCTCTTGGCAGAGCCAACATCTCTCGGTAAAAAAAAAACAAATTAAAAAAATTCAACTGGAAATGGTCTCTGATCAGACTAATATGCGCTTGAATCAGCTTCTGATCAGACCATTCCCATCCTGAATTGACCTCTGATAATACCATCCTCAGACCGAAGTGACCTCTGAACATACTGTTGTGCTCTCGAACAAAATCCCAGACCCTCTAGTTTTGGTCTGGGAACACATCGTGTGCGTTGGAACTGGTCTGATCAGAGGTCACTTCCGGATGGCACCTCAACCTGGGTTACCATTGTTTTTCAACAACAAACGTATTAAAATGAATATTAAAATGATTTAACAGAAATTTTAAATTTCTTGCGTATTATAAAATAAAAATGCAGCAGGAATCCACTATGCTTTTAGTCGTTCTCAATGAGCGCAAAGTAATTGATGTATGTAAAAGTAACTGCAATAAATAAATCATAAAGAAGAGTCGAAAATAAAACTCATAACTAGTTTTTACCAGTGACGTAACTTGTACTAATTTTTTTTATTAGTACCGAATCAGTTCAATAAAACCTGAGCAATCCAAACTTGACCTATTATTCAGATAATAGTTGAATACTTCAGATTTTTTATCACATGCACTTGATTCTGCAAAATTGTTGATAGAAATGAAACTTGAATGCCTCAAAGTGGCAACAAAAACAGAATTTGGGATGAATAAACTTGCAAAAATATTGCATTATTATACTAATTAGCATCTGTGGCGTGATAGCCGAGAGGTAAGATGTGTGGTTCACACACCAATGATTGAGAGTTCAATCCCCTGCCTCTGTGAAGCTGTCTGTGTAAGGATGAGCTCTTACTTAATCATAGCTTCAGGTTGACCATAGCCTGACCAATGTTGGCTACAATGATGGTACCACGTGAAAGTTTCAGACTCAAAAAAAGTGGCTAAAGTCACCAAAAAAAGAGCAATGCTTCTCATAAAAAGAACAGTCTGAAATGTGGGGAATAATAAGAAAAAGGGCAGCTGAAAACAGGCTACTGTAGGCCTAATGCTGTTCCACTGCGATTACGCAGAAACCACAAATATTATTATTATTATTATTATTATTATTATTATTATTATTATTATTATTATTATTATTTACTATTATTATTATTATTATTATTATTATTATTATTATTATTATTATTATTATTATTATTATTATTATTATTATTATTATTATTATTATTATTATTATTATTATTATTATTATTATTATTATTATTATTATTATTATTATTATTATTATTATTATTATTATTATTATTATTATTATTATTATTATTATTATTATTATTATTATTATTATTATTATCTTTTGCTCTAAGGACTTATTTTGAACTCCTCCAAGGTAGTCTTTAGTCGTTTCTGATGAGACAAGATAAACATTTTATTCAGATATCTTTCAAGACATTACAAAAGTCCAATTGTAATTGATGACGTATAAGTTCATCTCTTGCACTAGTTTGATCTTGAGTTAACAAAAAAGATAGAATAAGATTGGATGTCATACTTGCCTTGTACTATCTTGCTTCAAAGGTGTGTTGTAAATGAAAACAAACTTCACAAATAAAGAATAGGAGACGGCCGGATTACAGCAGCTTGAAGTTCAAATTTCACATTAAGCTTCAGCCTCTCCACTTTTTTAATTTGAACAATTTTTTGTTTCATTTTGTGGTGATAATAAAAATTGTTCTCGTCTCTTCATAAGTTTTTGCTGGCGTCTTTAGAAGTAAATGGCGTTTTACTAAAAAATTGGTCGAACATATGTTACATCTTATGCAATAGATCAACAATTGTCGTCGTAGAATTTCAAATATTCGTTCAAAAAAATTCCACCTGGAAGAATACTTTTTGAAATAAAGTTGTATCATCAGTTGTTTATTTTTATTCTTTGTTTCCCATGTCTATAATTATCCAGTTATGCTGAAAAACATTGTAACTTTCGAGGTTAGATGTCTTCGGATTAATCAACAATGAACTCAATGACTTCAGGGACTTATTATAATCTTGCTAAAAGTCAGTCCAGAATCTCTCACGAGTCTTATTAAGTTAATCTCAGTCCCGGGTTGAGAAATTTAAAAAAAATCAACAAAAAATATGTAAGAATTTCGGTGAATCATGTGAATGCGGTGAAAAAATAACTAATTGACCGCGTATCACCGTAATTCTCAAAAAAATACTAAATTGTTCACACTAATCACTCAAGGATCAAACATTGATCTTAGAAAACATTGTAAGATCATACTACGAGATTTTTAATGTCTTATTTGGAACCGTAAATTATCTCAATCCGATTACTGTGAATACTCGTCTCGGGTTTACATAAAACAAAACTATACTTTTAATTTTTTGCTCATTAAGTGAAGTTTGTTTCCTGACAAAGTTAGCATTTGCACCAGGAGTTTGATAACGAAATACTGATACACGATCAGAACCAGCAATAGGAGTAAAGGAAGGGCTAACTTTAGCACTCGAAACAAGACCGTCACCCGCATGGTGAAGGAACTTGAATCTTTCTTCTGTTGATTGTTTTTCATACTGTTGATTGTCGATTGATCTTCCCAAAATACTCCGATGATCTGAAATATAATAATTTATAATACAATATTAATATCCTTAAAAAACTATCTTGATATGTTCACATATTATGCGTAGTCATGTGAGTTTTGAATTGAAACGAAAGTCAGAAACCAGAAAAAAGACAATTTTCTTAGTTGTCAAAGAATACAAACCTCATGTAGACGACCATGTCAAAACCAGATATGATACCAACGTTAGTTACCTGAAAAGAATTCCAAGCTGTTTAAGGAAAGAGTAATAAATAGCTGAACCAGTTTAGTAAATGTTAAGCTGAAAAGTATTGATAAAACAAGGCGGCTCGGTAATGTGCGATGGCACATAAGGTTCCGACCCCGCCCATCCACAATTTTGGCATAATTGTCTACCAAATGAGGAACAGATAGAAAAACCGAAAAATTATTTTTTGCGAATCCCAAAAAAGCCCAAGTCTTTTTCAAAAAATTCTGTATGAACGATAAGATAGCCTCCGAAGCAAATAACTCAGTGGAGTAAAAATTGATGCATTAGATTGCTGTAATATGTCAATATTAAGAAAGCGAGTCAAGACGAACAGCAAAATCAAACAACAACAACAACAAACATTAATTACATCAAAAAATTTATGTCCCTCTTAAAAACTAAATTTAATAACAAATTCAACATACCGTCAGATAAAATTAAAACTAAACAAAAATAACTTATAAATCACCAGAAAACATATGCGACCAGTCCATAAAAAGGTTTGGTAACAATTATACAAAAAAGAACAAAAACAGTAAATTAAAAAAATTAACTTATTTTTTTGAAACAGTTAACTTCAAAGTAATAAATACCATTAGGAATCAATTAATATTACCACAAATTTACGATTATCACTGTTTCTATAGAAGGGCATTAGGACCTGTCCTTATTCATTTTTTAAAGCGGCTAAAAAGAACAACAAACAACAAACAAAATTTCAATTGAAACTTGCCAGAAAACGCTATCAAAACCGTCAAGCCAAATTTTGGCACTCCAATTATATTTGATTGCGCCTTCTTCAAACAGCTATAATGTAGTACGTGGCCATTCATTAGTCAGACTAGGTAACAAGTAGACAAAAAAGCGAAGTGCTAAAGTATGTAATACTTTTAATTTTTTTTTCGAAACAAAATTACATTCAATGTGTTGAAAGGCATTAATTACAAAAAGAGCTATTTAAATAGGGTCCTTTATTCAAGAAAAAGAAACCCTCGAGACCTGTAATTATCCAGAATATTTCTTGCATCTACAAAAAGAACGTCAAATATGACAAAAATCAAACTAATTTTTTTTTTGTGAAAAACCGGTGTCGAAGCCAGTAAGGTCATAACAAATTCTTTAAAAAAAGATTTTGGGACACCAATCCCTTTTATTCCCTTGACACCCATAATGTTATATTTGACCTGTAATTAACTAACAAGATTAGGTAACAAAAAGAAACATAAAAAGAACAAAATTGAGAAGTTAGAAAGTTTTTTTTTAATTTTGGAAAACGATTGTTTTCAAAGTCATGAAAACCATCAGCTATCTACTAATATCAGAATATCGGTTCTTCTATTCTTCCATAAAAAATCAACGAAATCTATCATTAAACAGGAAATTTCATACGACCGAAACGATAATTTGTTAGTTAGAATCTCAAAAAAAAATTCTGCATTTTTGATAATCAACGAGTAAAGTTAGCAAAAAACGGCAAAGTTTTAACTACAGTGCACTCTCAGCGGACTCTGAAGTAGAAATAGCCCACCTCTGAGTCTACAAAGATTGTATGAGTGTTGTTGGGGGGTGTACTGTCGGCAAATTTAATCAAAGTTGACTAAAGTAGCTTATTTTGTGCTGTTTTTGATGAAAAAGGCTAAATTTTGAAAAGTTTATCCAGATTTTTTGACCAAAAAAATTAAATCAAAACAATCAACAATGCTTGTTCGTCTTCAAAAATAAAATCAACGACACTATTCTTAAAAATTATAACAAATTTTAGCAAAATTGACGAAAAATTAGGCAAAAATTCCGGAAAATGTGAATAAAAACAACGTGAATTCACTCTTCTGTTCTCAAAAGTTTAAACCTCGATAACTCCCTGTAAAAAACGAAAATTAAAAAAATCTTTTTAATTCCATATTCTACGCTGGACGAGCTTTCTAATGATACCAGTCTCAACTCTCTACGATGAATATATCGAGCGGCGAAAATTCACGGATCAAAAAAAACCCATTTGAGTATATAGTTCCTCCCCCCTCAAGAGGGTCGGAACAAAAAAAAATTTTAGGGCCCAAAAGGGGAGATCTATGGATGAGCTATAAAAGAAAAAGACAGTAAGCAATTAATACCTTTTAATCATAACATTCCCTTATAAAATAAGAAAAAAGCACATATACTTATCAGTCGGATTGGGGTTGCAAAAAATGCCGTTGCTTATAAACCTAAGACCTATGATGAAAAATGTCTCACCATAGGTCTTAGGTTTATAAAAGCGCGCTTAAACAGCACGAACTCATGTATAATTGTAATAAACAAGATAGAGCATAGGTTTTTGGATTAAATTAAACGGGTACAAAATGTCCTATTCTGAATGAAAAATAAACTTCAAATGTTCAGAACAGATTTCCCATAAAAAAACTATTTCTATTAATTATGCCTTAATATTATCATCCCTTTTATAAGATGGGATACATGGATTGAATAATGAAAACCTCGCGAAAAATGATAAAGGAAAAACTAAAATTTGATTTAATGCAATTGAATAAATCTTGTTAAATTGTTGTTAAGTCTGGATCAAAACTTTTCGCGGTCTATTCACATGGATTTTTGCAGCTTAAATTCAATGAAGCCGCCAGAAAACTGAGACAGAAAATTTTGTTTGATGGATAATTTTTCACGCATGCTCCTCCTCTCGACACACAAACAGATAATAAAAAACTTTTATTCACTAATATAATAAAAGTATATTTATGTTAGCGAGTGGAAAAATGTCTTTCAAAATATCTTTCAAATTTTGTCTTTAAAATTTGTCTTTCAAATTTTGTCCCATTCCCAAAATGTGTTTCAAATTTTGATCCCATTTCCAACTGTCAAGTGGTTGAAATTCCGGGAGAAGAACTGGTCGTTGTCAATTTGAACTAATAAATGGATTAAAAGAATGGTTTTTTCCATGGCTTTTAAAAGCGGCCTGACAGAAAAAATTTAGACCCTTCAACTAATTTTTTTGCATAAAATTTTGCTTTTGATATCAGAAACGCGTCCTTAATTTACGTTGTAACGTAGTTTACTTCATCACGTCAATCTTATCACTTCTTAGCAAAGCGTCCGGAGAATCATCTTTTGTTGATATTCCATGAAAAATTTTATACCTAATTTTATAACAAAAAGGAATGCATCTGAAAAACTTACTCGGAATATCGAAAACGATATGATGATATGAGTGCGAATAAAGTACGCATACAGATAAATTGAGAGCAAATATTCAAGTTTCTCCCAGTTTTTCAACATCTGCAAATAAATTCAATCAAAAGAGAGATTATTACAGTTTTCCGTTTTTAGTTTTTTTGATGTCATTATGAGCATCACAGTAAACACATCACAATATATAATTTTCCCAATTCTCATGATAGATTTCATTATTTATAAAAATGCAGCTTATGACAAAAAATATGATGTGGTGAAGTTATGGCTCCAAATTAATCAAGGCACGGAATTCTTCCCCACAGTTTTTAAAAATTCCAAACATGCAAAAAAAATATTTCAGTCACAAGAATTATTGTTTAAAGCAAAGATCAGAATACAAAATAAACAAATTTGAATTGATTGCAACGTATGAAAAAAGTGGAAAAATTCTTGTCTGACTGTTTTGTTTGTTAACATATACTTTCACATCGAGGAAAATAAGCTGTGCAAAAATTACGAAAGAAGAGGAATAACAAAGTTTAGAAGATTACTCTAGCAAATGTATGCACACTACAAAACTACACACGCACTCTTTTGCACTCACGGACACACAAATACACACACACACACATGCACACCCACACACACACACACACACACACACGCACACACACACACACACACATATATATATATATATATATATATATATATATATTATATATATATATATATATATATATATATATATATATATATATTGCCACTGTAAATTTTATCAATATGATGTTTTTGTCTCTTGTTAAACTATTTTGATTTTATTATGATACTAAAAATTTTCAAATCAGATCATCTTAATGGTGAAAATTTCCTCCAGCAAAATCTTTGGCACGATAAAAACTTTCTCCAGGTAAGCGCAGATCCGGAGCAGTTTTTGTTGAATAAAATATACAAAAAAAACGCGCACACAAATTTTTACCGTCCAGTGCCAATTGTTCGTTGTCTTACTTGAAAGTTGTCATTTGCCGCCCATCTCCGTGATTAAAAAATCACAATTTTCTTCCCTAATAAAGTAGTTGTACTCATAGCCAGATAACATACGATACGAACGGCCACAATTTTTCATATGCTCCTAAAAAATACTTCCTCCAACAATTTTACATCACGTAGCAACTTAGGTACAACAAAAACGCAATGGTTTTTGTATATTCTCCTCTTTTTCTACAAAATAATCACGCCTGAAAAACTTAACCAAATGTGTCACTTATTCATTTATTTTTCTGGATAACTGCCAATTTATGATATTGAGTGAATGTAATTTTTCACTAAAACGGGCTGTGCTACATTATGCAGAAATGAATTGAAACGAAAAAACGCAATGTTGAAAACTTTTCGTTTCAGATTAGAATTAAATACCATAATGAAAAAACCTAAATGTGGTGAGAGTGCTCACATGCTTGAATGATGAGAACAGATTATAACTCAGGCGATTGGCCCCTTTTTTACAATCTTAGCTGACATTTAGTGCATCTTTTAACGATGGAATCCTTAAAATTTTATAGATGACTGAAACCCATTTTTTGAGTAAAAAAATGCAGGAAGAGGTGCTATGACAACATTGAGGCAAAAATTTTTGCCGATTTCTCAATTTCAAAGTAAAAAAGATAAAAAAATAACATTTCGGAAGACCTTCAAGTGTAGACTATATAGAATGAAAATTTTTATGAAGTTTATTCTCTACAACCCATTAAAAGAGTATTTTATGGCACATATGTTTTAATCTATATGCTTCTTTTCACAAAAAGTTATCTAATATCAAATTTCAGTACCTTGATTTCCAACTAGACCATTTTTGGCTATTTTTGTTTAATGCTCCTAAATATAATACATAGTTTTTACTAACATTACTGAAGTCATAGGTTTTTAAGATTATTTTTACCTCTTATTTTGGTTAATTAGAAATATTCAGCTGAGTTGGATTTCATTTTGTCTGAATATGGCATTTCTAGCCAAATTCATATTTATCGATCACAATCATAAAAGTTTTAGAGTCTGCATCCATTTCAAAGAATTTTACAGTATCTATTGTCTAATTTTAAAGAGAATTGTTCTTTTTCTTCTCTGTTTCACTCTATTAGATAGTATTGTCAATATTTTAAGTCGATCACAAAAAATTAACGAAAGAATATTTTAAAATTTTTCGTATTTAGAGTACTCATTACAAATTTTTTTGTTTTCTTTATATCGCTCGAATTGATTCTCAACAATACCGGTTTTTCTAATGACAGCTACTCATTAACTTGGAACAACTATCTGAAATTTTTATTATTAGCTAAATAAAATTGGAATGTATTTTGAGGTTTTGGATTTGACAAATTTTAAATTGTCAAAAAAATGATATCTTAACGAATTATTCTGTTTAAGTTTTTGCAAAATATTATTTTCAGACACCAATTGATTGACCTAAACACCCATGCTGAAATTTGTTACCCATATAAATTGAACTACTGAGTGGTAGAAGTCACTGAAAGAGTCACTCACTCCTTGACTTCTGGGAAATCTTTTCCGTTTGTGTCTCCCCGTTACGTGCAATTACATAGTAAATTAATATGTGAAACTATGGCTCGTGTGTCTGGGGATTGCAGATAATCGGCACGCACTAAGCTGGGGAAGAAACGGAAAAGATCCTTTTTGACGAAAAAACATTCTATACTCAACTTGACAAAAGTTTTTAAACATAACTGACTAGAGTCGGGCGAATTACTCTCAAACAGCAGGCGAGCGGTTGGCTTCTTCAGTAACTAGCCACGCTTTAGTGAGGCTGGCTTTAGCTTGATTCGACTCCGCAACTTTTAGTTTTCTAGCCCTGTTAGTAAAAAATTTCAAAAAAGCTTCCAGATTTCGCAGTGAAAATGTTCAAAACTATTTTTGTCTCTGGAGTTATGTCAAGTAACCCATCTGCAGTACTTGAAAAGCTTCGTTAGAAATTCATGATAATTAAACTCAGAAAAGCACTAAAATATTCAAAAATACTGAAAACAATAGCAATTTTAACAAAATCTTGCTAAAATTCATGATATTAAAATCTTCAAAACCATTTTATTGTCTCAAGAGACTAACCATGCTTTATTTCAAGCTTTACTGGCTCATAGTTTCGCTGGCTCATAGAGGACCATGAACTTGGAAAATGATATTAATTTTAAGATGACATCAAAAACTTGAAAAAGTTAAATTTTATCAAAAAGTTGATAAAGCTGAAAGTCATTAAAATATGGATAACCACTCCATCAACTCCAGAAACTATGCAATAGCTCATTATCGAACCTTGGAGGAGGTCTCTAAGACCCTGGTGCTGGAAAAACGATAAATAATTTCAAAAAGATTCAAAAATCTTGAAAAATGATTGCAAGTTGCATAAAAAAATTGCTAAAATTTGTATTAATAAAGCCTGAAAAATATTCCATGGCCAAGAAACATTTTCCAGTAATTTATTATCAAACCCTGACGGAGAGTTTCCGTTAGGATGAAAAATCAGTATAATGAAAAAAAAATGTTAAAAAAATTGAAAAAAATTGCCAGTTTTGTAAAAAAGAAAATGCTAAAATTCGTAGTGTTGAAATCTTGAAAAACATTCGACTACATTTAGAAACTATACAGTAACCTATTGTCAAACTTATTGTCAAGTGTCAAGCCTTTGAGGAGGTTCCTCGGCTGTTGAGGCTGAAGAAACCTAAAAACCGACAAAAAATTTCAAAAAACTTAAAAAAAATGAAAGTTCGATTAAAAAAAATTCTTAAAATTTGTCATTTTAAAAAATTGAAAGCTATTTCATGTCAAATAAAATTTTTTAAGTAACCTATTATCAAACCCTTAAGGACGTATTCTGGCCCCTGCGTCTGAAAAGACGTGAATAATGAAAAATAAATTACAAAAAAAATTGAAAAGTATTGCACGCTTTGTCAAAAAAAAACTGCTAAAATTCTTGATGTGAAAATATTGATACCATTCCACTACTACTAGAAACTATTCATTAACTTACTACAAAACCCTAGAGGAGTTTCCTTGACACCTAGGGCTCAAAGAATTCAAAAAATGACAAAAAAGTATGAAAAAATTGTGAAAATTAGTATAAAATGGCGTGTTTTTAGCGATCGGTTGTTCGAACGTAGCCACGGGCAATAGCGCATTGGGGGGAGGGGGGTTGTGGGGGCAATGGTGAGGGGGTCAACAGTGAGGGTGTCTTCAATCTCTAAGAACCGCCCTTCACACCATAAGTGTAAGTCTCCAAAACAGTTTAAGCTGAAACCGCTGAAAGGCTCTAAGAGCACTTAATGTCCGCTGGGCGCTACCTGTTTATCTCGTATTTGAGGACGAAAAGTCAAAAGAGGCAGACAAAAAATCGGGCAGGCGAAAATTTGCATAAAAAGAAGACCGACAGGACTAATCTAACTGCTACAAACTTCGTTTAAGAGCAATTAAAAACTGTAAGCAAGGGGGCTGGAACTTTATGTATAATTACACTTGATCAAGCCATTCACGTTGATAGTAGCGTGAATTGCTATGGCCCAGGTTGCCCACCTTGGACGAAACTTTGAAAACTTACTAAGATTTAGAGTGTGCGTAGAAAGCTTACAAAATTTTACGGCGCTGTATAAGGCCGTAGTAAGTTTTCTACGGAACCGTAGTCAAATGATGTATTTAACAATATCTAAAATCTGACTTCTTGAAATCGCTTTTAAAATAACGCTTATTTCGCTCATGTCATTTTTTCATTAGGTTTTGGTTGGCACTGGGTAGAAATTTTGATGCCTCTGAAAAATTACAAAACTTAGTAAGGCGCCGTACTACGGCCTTACCTAGTTTTCCAAGGTCGGTCAACCTGAGAAGTTGGTTAGAAAGCGCAAAATTGATGACATAGTTAGCATTTCTACACAAATTGAAATCTTCACTCTGATCTCAGCTAACTTGAATGCGATTGGCTTTTCTG
>NC_134480.1:9684203-9729363 GCF_964194025.1 Convolutriloba macropyga | reverse complement strand
TTTTTTGGTTGTCAGATATACCTCTTGTCGGCGCCAATTTTGTTGTCGTGCAGGTTCCATAAAATTCGCAGCAGGCATCTATGGGAAATTAAGGGAATTATGGTTCTTAATTAGGAACCCAGGCATAATTATCTTCCTCAAAAAATCACAAAAAATATCTTTCATAAAAATTTTTCCAAAAAAAACTAAATTTAGGGTGTTGTACGCTCCAGACTCTAATACCTCAGATTTAATGGAAGCTAAAATGGTAGGAAGCACTTTTTCCCTGAAAATCCACCCCATGCAAAGAAAAAAGAGCCAATTGGAGGTCCAAAAGCAATGCCTAACCCAATACAGCTTTCAGTCCAGCTCGTAACAGTGTCCACATTCTCTGGAACCATCGGGGCCATAATTAATACCCCAGTTGACCACACCATAGAAGCACCTAATCGTGTTTTATAGACCATGTTAGGGATAGTTCAAAAGCTATAATAAACTCTTAAATAAAAAATTTAAAATGCCAACCCGGTTGACCTTCCAGCGTTGCCATTTCATGACCGTTTCTGGTCCATAACTGCCATAAAAAATTTCATGTCGTCTTCTTACAATGGTAACGATGTTTCCATAAGTTGCCATTTTATGGTTACGCTTTAACCATACTATTGGAAATTGACGCTGAATACATAACTGTTTTAAGACTTCACCGAAAGTTATTCTCCAGGCCATTCAAGCCAGAAAATCTATACTCTATGGTAGCAATGGCACCAGTTTATAATACTAAGGTAATGACACACTAAATAAAGTTAAGGTATTTTTACCTTAACGGAGTTAAGGTAAACCGTTGATAAGTTAAGGTAAAGTTTACCATATCTTTACCTTAACTCGAGGCCTTAACTTTTCAGGTAAAGTTCAGGTAAAGTTAGGGTTAGTTAAGGTGAGTTAAGGAAAGGCAAATCTACCTTAACAGTTAAGGTGAGTTAGGATGTTTTTTAAGGTAAAATTACCTTAACTTTATTTAGTGTTGATGATACCATAAAGATGTTATGATAATTATGGTCATTCTATGGTAACACTAAATCTTAACAATTAAGGTGAGTTAGGTTGTTTTTTAAGGTAAAATTACCTTAACTTTATTTAGTGTTGATGACACCATAAAGATGTTATGATAATTATGGTCATTCTATGGTAACACTAAATCTTAACAGTTAAGGTGAGTTAGGTTGTTTTTTAAGGTAAAATTACCTTAACTTTATTTAGTGTTGATGACACCATAAAGATGTTATGATAATTATGGTCATTCTATGGTAACACTAAATCTTAACAGTTAAGGTGAGTTAGGTTGTTTTTTAAGGTAAAATTACCCTAACTTTATTTAGTCTTGATGACACCATAAAAAGATGTTATGATAATTATGGTCATTTTATGGTAACACTAATCTTAACAGTTAAGGTGAGTTAGGTTGCTTTTTAAGGTAAAATTACCTTAACTTTATTTAGTGTTGATGACACCATAAAGATGTTATGATAATTATGGTCATTCTATGGTAACACTAAATCTTAACAGTTAAGGTGAGTTAGGTTGTTTTTTAAGGTAAAATTACCCTAACTTTATTTAGTCTTGATGACACCATAAAAAGATGTTATGATAATTATGGTCATTTTATGGTAACACTAATCTTAACAGTTAAGGTGAGTTAGGTTGCTTTTTAAGGTAAAATTACCTTAACTTTATATAGTGTTGATGACACCATAAAAAGATGTTATGATAATTATGGTCATTTTATGGTAACACTAATCTTAACAGTTAAGGTGAGTTAGGTTGCTTTTTAAGGTAAAATTACCTTAACTTTATATAGTGTTGATGACACCATAAAAAGATGTTATGATAATTATGGTCATTTTATGGTAACACTAATCTTAACAGTTAAGGTGAGTTAGGTTGCTTTTTAAGGTAAAATTACCTTAACTTTATATAGTGTTGATGACACCATAAAAAGATGTTATGATAATTATGGTCATTTTATGGTAACACTAATCTTAACAGTTAAGGTGAGTTAGGTTGCTTTTTAAGGTAAAATTACCTTAACTTTATATAGTGTTGATGACACCATAAAAAGATGTTATGATAATTATGGTCATTTTATGGTAACACTAATCTTAACAGTTAAGGTGAGTTAGGTTGCTTTTTAAGGTAAAATTACCTTAACTTTATATAGTCTTGATGACACCATAAAAAGATGTTATGATAATTATGGTCATTTTATGGTAACACTAATCTTAACAGTTAAGGTGAGTTAGGTTGCTTTTTAAGGTAAAATTACCTTAACTTTATTTAGTGTTGATGACACCATAAAGATGTTATGATAATTATGGTCATTCTATGGTAACACTAAATCTTAACAGTTAAGGTGAGTTAGGTTGTTTTTTAAGGTAAAATTACCCTAACTTTATTTAGTCTTGATGACACCATAAAAAGATGTTATGATAATTATGGTCATTTTATGGTAACACTAATCTTAACAGTTAAGGTGAGTTAGGTTGCTTTTTAAGGTAAAATTACCTTAACTTTATATAGTGTTGATGACACCATAAAAAGATGTTATGATAATTATGGTCATTTTATGGTAACACTAATCTTAACAGTTAAGGTGAGTTAGGTTGCTTTTTAAGGTAAAATTACCTTAACTTTATATAGTGTTGATGACACCATAAAAAGATGTTATGATAATTATGGTCATTTTATGGTAACACTAATCTTAACAGTTAAGGTGAGTTAGGTTGCTTTTTAAGGTAAAATTACCTTAACTTTATATAGTGTTGATGACACCATAAAAAGATGTTATGATAATTATGGTCATTTTATGGTAACACTAATCTTAACAGTTAAGGTGAGTTAGGTTGCTTTTTAAGGTAAAATTACCTTAACTTTATATAGTGTTGATGACACCATAAAAAGATGTTATGATAATTATGGTCATTTTATGGTAACACTAATCTTAACAGTTAAGGTGAGTTAGGTTGCTTTTTAAGGTAAAATTACCTTAACTTTATATAGTGTTGATGACACCATAAAAAGATGTTATGATAATTATGGTCATTTTATGGTAACACTAATCTTAACAGTTAAGGTGAGTTAGGTTGCTTTTTAAGGTAAAATTACCTTAACTTTATATAGTGTTGATGACACCATAAAAAGATGTTATGATAATTATGGTCATTTTAAGGTAACACTAATCTTAACAGTTAAGGTGAGTTAGGTTGCTTTTTAAGGTAAAATTACCTTAACTTTCTATAGTGTTGATGACACCATAAAAAGATGTTATGATAATTATGGTCCTTTTATGGTAACACTAATCTTAACAGTTAAGGTGAGTTAGGTTGCTTTTTAAGGTAAAATTACCTTAACTTTATATAATGTTGATGACACCATAAAAAGATGTTATGATAATTATGGTCATTTTATGGTAACACTAATCTTAACAGTTAAGGTGAGTTATGTTGCTTTTTAAGGTAAAATTACCTTAACTTTATATAGTGTTGATGACACCATAAAAAGATGTTATGATAATTATGGTCATTTTATGGTAACACTAATCTTAACAGTTAAGGAGAGTTAGGTTGCTTTTTAAGGTAAAATTACCTTAACTTTATATAGTGTTGATGACACCATAAAAAGATGTTTTGATAATTATGGTCATTTTATGGTAACACTAATCTTAACAGTTAAGGTGAGTTAGGTTGTTTTTTAAGGTAAAATTACCATAACTTTATATAGTGTTGATGACACCATAAAAAGATGTTATGATAATTATGGTCATGCTATGGTAAATATAACACCACAATGCACCTAGAGACAACTGTCTGAAGTGCCAGATTTTTATAGGCAACGTTTTCCTGTATATAGTGCCTACGCAACACTGTTAACTTCTGGCTCTATTCATGAACAACATAATCTTCTGGCTCTTGACGAATGCCAGATTTTGTTGGTGATTTTTTCAGAGTCACGTGTACTATACTTTAGCGTAAATAGGGCAACAATTTTCAAAAAGTGGTACCTTCATGCCCGGGCCGAGGAATTGGGCCAAAATTATGTAAGATCAGCGGCAACTAGCGTTGACAAGTCGGAAAATTCACCGCAATTTTCTTACATAATTTTGCGTTGAATGCGTTGAATTTAAAGACAAAAATTCAACGCATTCAACGCAAAATTATGTAAGAAATGGCGGTGAATTTTCCAACTTGTCAACGCTAGTTGCCGCTGATCTTACATATTTAGCGTTGAATTTAGCGTAGATCTTACATATTTAGCGTAGAATTTAGCGTAGATCTTACATAATTAGCGTTGAATTTAGCGTAGATCTTACATATTTTTGCGTTGAATTTAGCGTTGATCTTACATATTTAGCGTAGAATTTAGCGTAGATCTTACATAATTAGCGTTGAATTTAGCATAGATCTTACATATTTTTGCGTTGAATTTAGCGTTGATCTTACAAAAAATCAACGCGTAGAACTCTGGGTATGGGACTCGAACCACTGACCTCCTGTTTACTTGTCGCCTCTTCTACCATTGCGCCACCGTACCTTGGTTTCCTTAAGAGCCGCAATCCTTATAAAGCGTAGATCTTACATATTTTGCGTTGAAATTAGCGTAGATCTTACATATTTTGCGTTGATTTTAGCGTAGATCTTACATATATTGCATTGAATTAAGCGTAGAACTTGCATATATTTCGTTGAATTTAGCCTAGATCTTACATATTTTTCGTTGAATTTAGCCGAGCTCTTACATAATTTCAACGTATTCAACGCATTTATCATGTGAGAAGTACTGGGAAAAATTTAAAATTTTTTAAAGTTTTGAAAAAATTTTGAATTCCTAAAATGGTCTGAAATGGTTTTTGCAAATGGAAGAGAGCAAATGGTTATTTTTTGCTGACTTCATTTTTCTGAATTGTGCAGTATAGGGGTCGAAAATTAATTTTTCGAAAAAACCTTGAAAAATTTGAAATCATCAAATGGTCTGAATTGGATTTTGCACTATAAAAGAGCACTAAAAAAGATATATTCTGACTTCTTGTTTCTCACCTTAGGAGTATAGGGTTCGAAATAGTGAAAAAATTAATTTTTCGAAAAAAAAACTTGAAAAACTTTTGAAATCATACAATGGTCTGAAACGGATTTTGCGCTTTGAAAGAGCACTAAAAAGTGATTTTTCTCACCTGTGCAGTAGAGGGTCGAAACAGTTATAAATTGACTTTTTGAAAAAAACTTGAAAAATTTGAAATCGTAAAATGGTCTCAATTGAATTTTGCACTATAAAAGAGCAATAAAAATGATTTTTCTCTGACTTCACGTTTCTCCCCTTTGCAGCATAGGGGTCGAAACAGTAAAAAGTTGATTTTTCGAAAAAAAAACTTGGAAAAATTTTGAAATCGTAAAATGATCTCAAATGGATTTCGCACTATAAACGAGCACAAAAAAAGTGGTTTTTTGCTGACTTTGCTTTTCTCACCTGTGAAGTATAGGGATCGAAACAGTGAAAACATTGACTTTTTGAAAAAAAAATTGAAAAACTTTTGAAATCATAAAGTGGTCTTAAACGGAATTCAAAAATTTCAACCCAAAATATGTAAGATTGGCGTTAAATGCGTTGAAATTATGTAAGATCTACGCTTAATTCAACGCCAAATATGTAAGATCTACGCTAAAATTCAACGCTAAATATGTAAGGTCTACGCCAAAATTCAACGCAAAATTATGTAAGATCTACGCTAAATTCAACGCTAAATATGTAAGATCTACGCTAAAATTCAACGCTAAGTATGCAAGATCTACGCCAAAATTCAACGCAAAATTATGTAAGATCTACGCTAAATTCAACGCTAAATATGTAAGATCTACGCTAAATTTCAACGCAAAATATATAAGATTTGCGTTGAATGCGTTGAATTTATGTAAGATCTACGCTAAATTCAACGCTAAATATGTAGGATTGGCGCCGAATGCGTTGAATTTTTGTAAGATCTACGCTAAAATTCAACGCTAAGTATGCAAGATCTACGCCAAAATTCAACGCAAAATTATGTAAGATCTACGCTAAATTCAACGCTAAATATGTAAGATCTACGCTAAATTTCAACGCAAAATATATAAGATTTGCGTTGAATGCGTTGAATTTATGTAAGATCTACGCTAAATTCAACGCTAAATATGTAGGATTGGCGCCGAATGCGTTGAATTTTTGTAAGATCTACGCTAAATTCAACGCTAAATATGTAAGATCTACGCTAAAATTCAACGCTAAATATGTAAGGTCTACGCCAAAATTCAACGCAAAATTATGTAAGATCTACGCTAAATTCAACGCTAAATATGTAAGATCTACGCTAAAATTCAACGCTAAGTATGCAAGATCTACGCCAAAATTCAACGCAAAACTATGTAAGATCTACGCTAAATTCAACGCTAAATATGTAAGATCTACGCTAAATTTCAACGCAAAATATATAAGATTTGCGTTGAATGCGTTGAATTTATGTAAGATCTACGCTAAATTCAACGCTAAATATGTAGGATTGGCGTCGAATGCGTTGAATTTTTGTAAGATCTACGCTAAATTCAACGCTAAATATGTAAGATCTACGCTAAAATTCAACGCTAAATATGTAAGATCTACGCCAAAATTCAACGCAAAATTATGTGAGATTAGCGTTGAATGCGTTGAATTTATGTAAGATCTACGCTAAAATTCAACGCTAAATATGTAAGATCTACGCCAAAATTCAACGCGAAATTATGTAAGATCAGCGTTGAATGCATTGAATATATGTAAGATCTACGCTAAATTCAACGCTAAATGTGTAAGATCTACGCTAAAATTCAACGCTAAATATGTAAGATCTACGCCAAAATTCAACGCAAAATTATGTAAGATTAGCGTTGAATGCGTTGAATTTATGTAAGATCTACGCTAAAATTCAACGCTAAATATGTAAGATCTACGCCAAAATTCAACGCAAAATTATGTAAGATCTACGCTAAATTCAACGCTAAATATGTAAGATCTACGCTAAAATTCAACGCTAAATATGTAAGATCTACGCCAAAATTCAACGCAAAATTATGTAAGATCTACGCTAAATTCAACGCTAAATATTTAGGATCTACGCTAAATTTCAACGCAAATTATATAAGATTGGCGTTGAATGCGTTGAGTTTATGTAAGATCTACGCTAAATTCAACGCTAAATATGTACGATCTACGCTAAAATTCAACGCTAAATATGTAAGATCTGCGCCAAAATTCAACGCAAAATTATGTAAGATTAGCGTTGAATGCGTTGAATTTATGTAAGATCTACGCTAATATTCAACGCTAAATATGTAAGATCTACGCCAAAATTCAACGCAAAATTATGTAAGATTAGCGTTGAATGCGTTGAAATTATGTAAGATCTACGCTAAATTCAACGCTAAATATGTAGGATTGGCGTCGAATGCGTTGAATTTATGTAAGATCTACGCTAAATTCAACGCTAAATATGTAAGATCTACGCTAAAATTCAACGCTAAATATGTAAGATCTGCGCCAAAATTCAACGCAAAATTATGTAAGATTAGCGTTGAGTGCGTTGAATTTATGTAAGATCTACGCTAAAATTCAACGCTAAATATGTAAGATCTACGCCAAAATTCAACGCGAAATTATTTAAGATTAGCGTTGAATGCGTTGAATATATGTAAGATCTACAATAAATTCAACGCTAAATATGTAAGATCTACGCTAAAATTCAACGCTAAATATGTAAGATCTACGCCAAAATTCAACGCAAAATTATGTAAGATTAGCGTTGAATGCGTTGATTTTATGTAAGATCTACGCTAATATTCAACGCTAAATATGTAAGATCTACGCCAAAATTCAACGCAAAATTATGTAAGGTTAGCGTTGAATGCGTTGAATTTATGTAAGATCTACGCTAAAATTCAACGCTAAATATGTAAGATCTACGCCAAAATTCAACGCGAAATTATGTAAGATTAGCGTTGAATGCGTTGAATTTATGTAAGATCTACGCTTAAGCGTAGATCTTACATAAATTCTACGCATTCAACGCCAATCTTACATAATTTTGCGTTTTTTAGCGTTGACACCTCGGCCCGGGTGGGCTAATAAATGCTTTTTCGGGGGACAATCTATTATAATCATGCATGTTTAGAACTAACAGACCGCGCGAAATTAGCTGAATCAACAGAAACTTCTTAATTCTGGTTAGGTATCGTTTCCCTTAGCTATGCTGAAACGAATCTGAGAATAGCTTTAATTCTTCGGATTGCATTTTCTGCATCAAATTATGGGCCACTTCAAAAGAGCGTAGGCCGGAGAAGGTTTAGACACAATTTTTTCTTATATAAGGGACATGCATATATCTGGCATTTGAATTTGGATATAAAACGTTTAAGAGAAGTTCTTTATCTGTCCTCGTGTTGTGGATAATACGATTTACGTACTTATACAAAAAAGAACAGTATTGGTCTTGTCCAACTTTTTTAGCTTGAAAAAATCAACTTGTTCATTGCATTAACTGTCTTAAGTTTTTGAAAATGCCTATCGGTTATAACCCGTTTTCTTGTTCCTTTTACTTCCTGAAAGATTTATCTCTACATGAAAACTTACGTTGAACAAAATATCTCCACGTAAGCTTTAGTGCTGCTACCTGGCATCATTCAACTAGGACCGCAATGACCTTTTGATCCCCCAGCAAGAGGGCTGTCTTTCTGCTGTAGCTCGGATAATTACACTAATGCCCATAACCTACTTGAAAACATTTTCTATCCATACAAAGCTCTGTCAGCGGAGATTTATTCAGAAACCCCTAGTGACGAGTGAATTTAAGACATGCAAGAATCTTGCAAGCTGTTTAAAAACGCGATTTTTGCAAAAGTTATGTAATACGGCGATACTGTATATATATAATTTAGTTCAATTGCCCTCTGAGTGCTAAAAAATTAGTACTAACTGCACTCTACCTGCAAATGGACTCCTTGGTCATTACCCATTACATTCTCGTTGTCTGTAAATACTATTTTGTTCATTTGATCACGCCTGATTATTCATCAGACAACAACTCTATTCTTTTGCGTCTTCGCGAGAAGTCGAGCAATTCTTTCCTGCTAAGCAACTCAGTCTTAAGAAGATTATATCAATATTATATCAAGTTATTTTCAGTCTTGGATTCGCACCGCGTTTCCGCTTAACAGATTTTTAGTTATCATAATTCACTGCGAAATCATTGTTCAATTTCATTAGTAACCACATGGCGAAGCCAGCAGTGCTATAATCAAGAAATTCACCGCTCATCATAGAACCACTTTGGGAAAAAATGACTGTGGAAACCCCACTGAGATGGTAAAGAAGGAAAGACACACCTAAAGATGACACTCTCGTCTAAAGAATGGGTTGAAGTTGACGTTTTGTTACAACCACCACCCACAACAGTTACCTTACCACCGGAAGCCATTTAGGAAAAGGAAAAACAAAACACAAACGCTCAAGCTGAACGTGAACGCCAGCTTTGCAATGTCCAAATCAGTATGGAAGAGTAGATGTGCAAAAGCAACAGCTGAAGGAACTTTCGATTGTGATCAGTTCTTAACAAAAAAACAACAAAAATTGAATCAGTGGAAAAACTCTCAGAAACCTAAAAAAATTGCAGATAACTATGATTTCGAGGATAGAGAAGATCTATTGGTCAGAGACGTGTTTATTGCCAATATGTCCGATATAGAAAACTATTCGCATTAAAAGAAGGTTGTCAACAACTACTACGAGAAACAGTGGAAACACAGAATGCACTGAAATGGTCGATCAGTTATGAAATGAATTGGATTGATACGGCAAATCAAAATGTCGTCTTCAACTTCTCAATCACATGGTTGATCCAATATAATATTTGTTACACGTATTTGGGCAGCGAATACGCGCAATTTCAGAAATATGTCATTTAACAATCGCAAACTGAAGCAAACGTTCCGAAATCGTGGTCACGGTTGGAACTTTGAGAATAAAAAAAAATGTGCCCGGCTCAAGGAAAGAACTGTTTCAGTGCTGGACTGTAAAATTGTGCAGACGATCTAAAGTTCAAAATTCCACCTCAACTGAAAGACCAAATAAACAAATTAACAACGTCGAAACAGAAGAAACAACACCATCTAAAGATAACAAAGTCAATGAAATTCATGAATACTATAACCCTGATTGTGATTTAAATCACTTTTCAGCTGATACTAACTGTGTAGCTACAATCTGTAGTAATTCAAAAATGATTGAACCTATTAATCAAAAAGTTACAATTGGAACTATTGAAACGATGATAATGGTGGATTCTGTTACCGTAAGTACAATCATTAATGAAAGCTTAGCTCGCCCCGAAGTTGGGGCAGTTTATTTCTCTTTATTCATTCGCGGCGCAAATGCAAGAGAATTACCAACGTACTCAAATACAACAATACCAATTGTGGGCAAAGTACAGTTTTCTATTACGATCAACAACCAAACAGCGAATCCAGTTGATATTATTGTTGTTAGAGACGGTCTTAGACCTTTGCTAGGGAGCGATGTGTTTTCTCAGCTCTGATTTTCAATTTAGCAAACGAACATGAAGACAATCAATCTTCTTTAATATGAACGTCCACATAAAAAAACAGCTCCATGAAGATTTTCTTTGATTAGTAACTCGTATTGGTGAGTCAAAGAACTTTGTATTGGGCTCAAAATTCGACAATCAGTTTACGCATAAGGAAAAAAAGTGTCAATCAAAATAAATGCAGAAAATCAGAAAATATTTTCAAAGGGACATATCAAAAAGTTGGATAGTTGATCGTATCAGAATTCTTCTTCACAAATTTTCATAACTGTCAAACGTGCTCAACCAGTCAAGTTAGCACTTGACTCCAAAAATTTAAATAAATCAATGCACAAAAAAATGTATCAATCTATCGCACAAAATTTAAACAAAATTGACTCATCATATACAGCGTACTTTTCAAATTTGGATTTGCAATACGCGTACAATCAACTAAATTTACTCCCGGAAACGGCACGGCATTGCAACTTCAATGTTATTAACGGTGACTTGACTGGCAAAACAGATTTAAAACTTTGTTATGGTTTTACTGATATGCCTGCCGAACTTCAGAGCGATTGATTATACGCAAGTAGGATTAAAGAACACGCTCTGCTTTCCGGATGATATTTTGATTGTTAGTTTGGATCTGTAGAAAATCATATGCATCTAATTTACAATTGTTAATTAAAATTAAACTCCAATAATCTTAGAACCAACCTAGCAAAATGTCACTTCGGCACGGCAGAAGTAGAATAGCTTGGAAGCCATTTTACTCAGTCTGCTATTTCGCCCCTCGAAAAAACACTGCTGCAATTTTGTCTCCCAGTCAACCAGCTGATCACTTCATTAAGTTCCCTCTTAGGTTCAAATTTATACCGAATTCTGCTTTTCACGGCCATTCCTCTAGAACATTACTTAAAAAGGCAACAAATTCATTTGGACATCTTAACATGACGTCAACTTTGAAGCAATTAGACAGCAAATAGTAGAATCATTAGAAATGCATATTTTAATCCTAATTTTGAAACCTGTGTTAATGTGATGCTGCGTGAGCTGATTTGGAAGCCACATTAGAGCAGTGACGGTAGATGGCTGGAAAACAATTGCATTTTCGTCGCGCTTTTTTAACGCAAATAAAGCACGCTATAATTTAAATGAACTGGGATTACTATGAGTATTTTGGTCAGTCAAAAAATTTAAATGCTATCTTTTGAGAAAATCAATCACTGTTATCACCGATCATAGAGCAATTATATCAATTATAAAAGAACACGTTCAAAAAAGTCTTATAATTGTAAACTAACTAGTTGGATCGATAGACTTTTACCCTTTGACCTTCACATAGATCATATTCCAGGCGCAAGAAATGGTATTTGTTGATTGCACTTGGCGCCAACCAAGTCAAAATTAGCAGTGACTCACAAATATGACATTGAACATGTGATAGCAACTTTTTCTTGCATTTGCGACGCAATTTCAAGCTTATATTCATCTAAAACTCTTACTTCACATTCTTGTACCAGTTAACTAAAATTAGTAGCCTCAAAAACTAAACTAAATACAAGTATTCTAATTGAATTTGATTCCGCAAATACCTTCCACATTCACAACAACTCCAATTTAAAATCGCTTTCGACCTTCAATCCCGCTGCAGAGCAGTTGTTCAATTCTAACCCTGTATTTGATCAGCAGATCCAAAATTCGAATATGACTGACGTTAACACATTTTCAACACAACCATCACAATAGGTACCATTTCAATCAACCCCAACATCATCAACAAGGAATGTCACTAGTTCATCGGGAGGAAACCATGATCCATCAGAACTCAAATTATTGCGTGATGAGGTATTCGAATAAGGTCTAAATCAAATATTCACAAAAACGTGGCAACCATGAAGTCTAAAAATGCAGTCCTTAAGGAACTACAATATGCGGTGATCATTGGTGACAAGGACAAATGGCGTTCAATCAGTCCCTACAATCACTGCTTCTGGAAGGACCTCCATATTAAATCAAGGTGATTATCCGTCGGCAACCGAGTGGCGATTCCACACATTCTACGAACGCAATACACCCCGGAGGCTACGAAAAGTTTTGCCTCTTGCAATATGCCTGGTGACCGTACATTCATTGCGAGATCATTAAACGTAGTCTCAAATGTCAACAATACACGAAAAAATTTAAAAAGTTGAAACCTATTATACCAACATCTAAATGTTAACAACATAAGTATTGCGTAAAGCTTAATGAAGAAATCCAATTTAATTTTGGTGGCCCCATGATGAATGAAAAAAGAGCTGAGGTATTTTTTTGGCACGTATTAACCACTATTCTAAATCCTCGTCTGCAGAGGTATTTGAAAAAGCTGTTGGATGAAATGTAATTAAATTTCCTCAAAATTATGATAACAATTTTGAAGCACCACGAACTGTTCGCTTAGATCAAGCCCGTTACTTAATAGGCAATCACGTGCGTTCAGTTGGTAATCAAAACCGTATTGACATTTGCGAGGTGCCTGCTCACAATCATAAAGTTATTGGTTTGATGGAGCGAATGATACAAACTGTTAAACGCAGACTTTCAAGTATCAAATTATCAATGTGATGAATACAAACAAACCAGTCATTTGTCAAAGGCGTATTTGTAAACAAAGTACAACTAAATCAGTCCCTTTGATGTCCATTTTGGAAGCCGACCTAATACTCCTTTAAGCAACAAAACGATTTGTTTTCAAAATTAAATTTAACATGGTCGAAGATTTTTACAACATTATTTAGATAATGAGTTAGTTCCGGCGTAAGACTTTCCAGATAAGCGGTGATGGGTTGATCTTGAACGCACTGACGACAAGAACGATGCCATGAACAAAGCTCAACTAAATGCAGGACAACGATATCACGATGCTGGGGACGGGGACTATCGAAACTGGCCATTCCAATTCCGCGGAGCGATTCCTCCCTCCAAATAAAATTGGTAAGAAGATACCCTCTAACAAGTGCTCAAAGAAAAATTTTGACGGATTGTATGAGGTTTTGGTCCCCGGATCCGATTTAGAAGAAGTTTCACCCCCTACGTCAGCAATCAAAGAACCAAGCAAACAACCTGTTTAGGTCAGAAATAGTGATCTTGTCAAATTCAGCGCCACCAGGGAACGCACAACTCTGATGTGGAAACATGGACAACGCAGAGTCCTGCTTTTTGGTAAGATTGTAGAGGGGAAGGTGGCGAAGCACATAAAAGAGCTGAAAAAGAAATGAAGTAGCCAAACATAATTCGTTGCCGCAGCCTCTTCAAAAAATTCAAACGTTCAACGCGCAATCGCGGGGCAAAAATCAACCAAACAAAAATACAAGAAATTGACAAACAAGAGAGCTCAGACTAAAACCGCTACAATTCTCACTCCACCACAACCTTCCATAGCGGAATCGTCAGAACAAAAAACTGCCTCTGAGACATCTACTTTCAAAAGACGTCAAAATGTCCCTAAGTTCTATAGATTCAAAAACAGGGAAAATCAGGCGACAAAAATGTCACGACGACAAAATACTGCAAATTTGATTCTAGAAAATGGACCCATTCCAATCCTACGCAATCCATCCACCATGCCGATAACAACAGGTATCGATAATTCACATGCAATTGAGCAGCAAAACGAACCTAAGACTCCGAATCGTTCAATTGCTCCACAAACACAGTTTACTGATACGCCTACTAATAGTGCAGTGAAACCATAAGCCTGTATATAGTCACTTTTCGCGTATGTTCAGAAAGAACAAGCTCTTATGAGTTCTCCTCCCTCCAATATAGTAATTGGAGAAGTATCTCCAACAGACCCACAAATCAGCTACATGACCGATGTCACACAAAACTACTCTGATTACAATTTTGAAAAAAAAAACCAGAAAGATTGGAATCCGTAAAACCAAATTAAATACTATAAAACTGTCTCACAAAACTCTGACCTACATAATATTTGATTTTCTAAATTATTAATTATCACGAGTTTTGATAACCATCAATTATAAGTTTTTAGCTATGATAACCAGAAAATGTTTAGTTTGTATACTAAGATTTTTTACCTAATACACTTTTCTATATAAAAAACAATGCAAAATGAAATACACTACTCTTTTTCTTGCCCAGAGAGAAATTTGAAACGGAAATACCATATATATATATATATATATATATATATATATATATATATATAATTATATATATATAAATATATATATATATATATAATATATATATAAATTTATATATATATATATATATATATATATATATAAATATATATATATATTTATATATATATATATATATATATATATATATATTTGTGCGTGTGTGTGTGTGTGCGTATTATAATTTAGTTAATTGCCCTCTGAGTGCTATTAAGATTAAAACAAATTGCATCTGCCCCGCGAATGCGATCTTTGATCATTAACCACTAATTTCCCGCCGTCTGTGAAAAGTATGTTTTCATTTGTTTATGCCGCCTTACTCATCAGACAATCAGTCCTTTCGTTTGCTTCTTCTTCACAAGCGCCGCAATTTAATCTTGCTACTGAGTTTCTGCAACTGAGTTTTAAGTAGATTGTAAATATCAGTATTAGAACAAGTTACATTCAGTCTTGGATTTGCATCGCGTTTCCACTAAATAGAGTTTTAGTACATTTGCAGTGCAAAATCTAGTTCATTTTTAATATTCAGCACAAATCCTATAAGATATCAATCAAGGCAAAAGAAAAAATTGGGGTAAAAATTTTTTTTAAAAAACATCTTTGGAGCAAATTTTTGTTTATTCAACAAATTACAAAACCGAATTAAATGGAAAAAATGTCAGCCCGGATTCAAAATCTTGCATGAATCTTGCAAGTATTTTGCAATTTCTTGAATTCTGGAAAACTTAGTTGTGTGTTTTTGGTACTTAAAATTAACTGAAAACCAAGTGAATTGAGTGTTATTAGAGTTTATGATCAGCAGAACTGAACCTAAATGACCTTTTTTGTTAACGCTATTTGAAAGTGAAATCTCACAAGAATCTTGCAAGTTTCTAGCAAGATTTTGAATTCAAATACAAATTTTGGACAAATAAATGAAGACATCTCGAGCCAACCAATTCCATCTTTTTTAAGTTCTATTTACCTAATAAACGATGAAAACAAACACCTTTCAACTTTTTCTCATTTTTTAATCAAACGAATTTTTAAAAGAGAAACAAACAGTTGGAATTTATTGTCACTGATCTTATCTGTAATTGAGGAACTTTTGTGGTCGTAAAAAATGTTCTGATAAATGTTTGTTCTAATTATCTCCCTATCGAGATCTAAGTGAACCTATTTGATGGCTTCAATTGTTAGCTATTGGTGTTAGTGTCCTTGAAGTTGTTTCATTCAAAGAGTATCGGTGTGTTTTTAAAGTTTGATTTTTTGTTCTTCTTTCAATCGATTTATAATTTAGGCTCATCTACGTAAGTCAACCTCGACTTTCTGGTAAATCAAACGTTAACTGCGTTGTTGTTGATCTTATGCTGAGTAATGTTTCCGGAATGAAAAAGTAGGAGGGATGAATCACAGAAATCATATTAAAAAGTCTCGAAAAATTTGGTTTCTAACTAGACTAATAAGATTTTCCGACAGCTGCTCAACTATTTCAGCTCGATCAACCTCCGAATGCAGCGAGGTAACCAGGTAAAAAATATCGAAGAATTCAAAATTTTGTAAGAAACTTGCAAGATGGATTCATATTCTTGCAAAATGCATGCAAGTTGACTTCAATATCTTGCAAGATTCTTGCAAGATGATTCAACTCTTGCAAGAATCTTGCAAGCAGCTTGCAAGTAGCATGTATTCCCTTCCAAGATTGCCTGCAAGAAAGATTCTTGCAAGATTTTGAATTCTTCGATCACTAGGGACAAGATCAAGCCTAAAGTTACCTCAGAATAAACTCGAACTGAGGAAAACTACAAAAATTGGACTGCGATTCGAATAAAATTAATTTGGAAAATGGTATAATTTTGATCTGATCAGAGACTAACTGGAGTTTGATATGATATTATTTCCGCCTGGACCGCTTGATTCAGTTTGTATAAACATTCATATTAAACATTACCGAGATTCCTATCATTTCGGATGATTTTCCAGCGTTGAATGAAAAATTAAAAATGAAAAATTTGGGAGTGAAATTTTTGTTTTGCAAAACCTCTCCTTATTTTATCGAGCTCTAGTCTGGCATTGAAGTTAAATTAAAATAAGATTTTCTCAGTGATTTCATCAGAGTGACGTAGTACATGCGTAGTCATTTTGGTCTGGACACTTTGCTGTGAAGCGTATTATAGTTTGAATAGGGATACATACTGTGCCTTTTAATCTAATGAGAACTATCTAAAACGCATTTTATTTTGATCAGAATTTCATTTTGCGCGTTGTTGAGTCGAGTTAGCAAGGGCCTTGAACTCATAAATAACATATCTAGAATATTCTGGAAGTTTTTCCACCGTTGAATTGAAAATTAAACATCGAAATTTTTGAAGTTTAATTTTTGTTTTGCAAAACCTCTCCTTATTTTATCGAGCTTGAGTCTGGCATTGAAGTTAAATTAAAATAAGAGTTTTTGAAAACAAATACGGTTTTCAAAAACTGCCCGACTATCGCGTGTGAATACTGCGTTTAGTCTCAGCGGTCACATCAGATTTAATATAAACTTTGATCTTATAAGAAATAACTGATTACCTTGCAATCAAACAATACAAGAAACTGGATCTTTTCCGTTTGTGTCCCCACCCGTACGTTATGCTCCCCCAGTTACAGACCACGTGCCTCTGGGGGTGCAAATAAAATGCACCCAGTAAGCTGGGGGGCACAAACAGAAAAGATCCGAGAAACTTTAGTTACTTGTTATACAAATTATTGGATCTATTATGTTTCAGCCCCCCCCGTGTTTTTAATGACCCCCAGTTACAAATTATGAGTTGTTATATAGCACGTTATTAGGTTAAAATAATGCACGTGCGCCTGGGGATGAGAAAGCATATATTCCCACTAAGCTGGGGGGGGGGAACAGAATAGTTCCAGATTATTTTGTTGGACTATCCCATACCTATGCCCATAACTGTTCTGAGAGCAAGACATACAATTATGTAAGGAGTACCCCCAACACTCCATTCCATAAAGCCATACAGAATACTACAAAATGCAGCCATTATAGCTCCAAAGCAGAAGAATTGTTTCTGAGTATCGGCTGACATAAAAGCAGCCAATAGGAATGCGGCAAACATATCTGTCGCGAGGGAATGTTTCCGATTAGTTAAATTTTTAAGTACAAAAGATCGCAAACGCTTTCGAAATTTTCAAGCTTTCGATCAATTTTTTTATCAGAGTTCATTTTTTTTTCAAAATAGGCTAAGTTTTCTGGAATTCTTTTAACTTTCAATTTGATTTGGGTCAGTTCAATTTTTATGAACTAAGAGGACAAATTCTGCCGAAACTGTAATTCTTGTTTGTTTTTTATAATTTTTATTTCATGAGTGTACTTAACCTTGAGCGTTTCGATTCATCCAAATGTTCATTAGTCATCTCTGCTTTTCTTGCTTGTGGCTCACTCTAAAATTCTAAAGTAAACTGTTTAGAATGATTTCCAAGCAAACTTGTTGACATACTGTTCAGATATTGATTCTATCTAGATTTTGCAATTTTCTTTAATTCAGCTTGTTAATTGAATACATGCAAATAAATTACTTTTCCATTACACTTCCATTTCTAGTTTTTAAGTATTTTTGCCACAATTTTTCATCATAACTTGCTGCCATGATACTAGCTATAAAATTTACGGAAAATTTTAACCGGGAAGACGCAAATAACTTTTAGAGCTAAATTTACCCAAAACAGTTTTTATGTAGGACAATTACGGCGGAGTTAGCATAAAATTGACTGAAAACGCATGTAAAACCTGAATTAAGCACCCAAATTATGCAAGTGAAATTCTTCGAAAATTTTGGCAGCAAAACATTTGTTTGGCCACCTTACTGGATTTTTCGAGTAAATTTTTGCTATTGTTCTGGCAGGAAGATTCCAAAATGCTTGTATCTGGACACAAAATCCTGTTAGAAAAGGACAAAATTTTGTGGTGTCTAATATACTACAATTGTTGTGTGAGGCTACAATAGTCGAGCGCACATTTCGAAGCTAAACATAGCCCAAACATGCAAGGTCCACTATTTAGGATAAAAATTTTTGAACTAAGGAAATATTGATACAAGAAACTTTTCAGCGCATAATTTTGATTGGAATTACCTTAGCCAGTTTCTTATGGTCCAGGAATATTAATTGAGTTTACATTTCATCTTTGTTGAAATTTTTTGAACGTCTTGTTTTTCGTTTCGACCTGGAGACACCACTCCTTGAAATGAGTTTGAGAAGAAACGAATTATTGAAAACAAAATTGCTAATTGTTAAGCGTTTGCTTGCATTACCCCACAGAGGTATACCCAATTTGTCAAAAGATCAAAAGAAAATTTGTCCGATCTGTGTATTTCTTGTTCATTTTTCCTAGGTTAATACATTGTAAGTGAAACAGAATTGTCAAAAATAGATACTTTAGCAAAATTGGCAACCAAAATTCGCAAAAGTGTCCAGATTTTAACCGCGGAATTGAGATACAAGTTTTGTATCCTAATTTTTGCGCGCTATGTAAAACTTTCGGACACTCTATTTGGCACTAAATGTACCTCTAATCCCCACAGAATGTATCTGTAATGCGCAGTTTTGCCTGATTTAATGGGCTTTTGAAGTAAAAGTGGTTTAAATCTTTTTTATCGATAGTAATTAAGTTCATAATAAAAACATTAATTTTGATAATGTGAAGAATTAACAAACTTTTAATAAGCATTTTTCGGTTAAAAAAACACATATGAGGTGATCGGTTTTTGTTCAACTAATTTCTTTTAATGAGTGGTTTTTATTTGATTTTAACAAACAAAATTATTTCATTTGGGTAATTTTTCGCTTATTTACTGGTTTTTATTGACAAATAAACACTGAGATAAAACGGTGGAACTACTTTTGCACGGTGGAACAAATTCAACGCTTGTCCCCTAATAATGCTGATTTTGTGTACCTAATTTTCACGCGACTTTTACTAAGGCTGAGAATTTGATTTATACCTCTGCATCGTATTATGCTAAGCAACAGCTGTCATGGGGAAAAATGTACTTCAATTTTTTGGCAGGCTAAAAATCTGATTAAGTGGACGGCGGTTTTCAGAAAGTTTTAAACAAAGAAGCTGACAAGTTTTGCAATTACCACTACAATGAGCTCTTTTAGATTGTGGAGACTATAAATTCGATAGGAGAAAAGGATTCCCAGAAAAACTCATCTCAGATACACTTCGGTTGCTGACAGATCTGAATGGTCTTCTGCCCAAAACAATATCATCAGCAATGTTCAGGTCTGCACGGGGACTCTTGTGACTGCAATGTGCTTAAACAAGTTTACACGTGTAATTGCTCAAAAAATTGAAGATAGCCGCTTGAAACGCCAAAATTAAGGCACGCATAAAATTTAACAAGTTACTATCTGAATTTTTTTCTGTTTACAAAAGAGTAGCAAGACTACAAACTTTTTAATTAAATTTCTCACGAAACAACGAAATTGATGTATTACATTCGAGTTCATCTTCATGTTTTGTATCTGAGAAATTGTTTTAACCGCAGATGTAAAATGTGGAAATTTGAAAAAATCGTGTTGAAAAAATGTCATTTCTGCATCAATCCTCTTTTTGTTAGATTTTTTGGCAAATTTTGAAGGACGACTTCAAAATTTAAAGGATCTCAGACTTAGGTTATGCCCTATAGACTACGTTTTGTTGGTGTGTTATCTTTTTTCACGATGAGAAATGTCTCCTTAAAGTAGTCAATAGATATCATTTATGAAAAAAACCTCATGTCATTTATAGGCAAATTGCTAGTTCAATGCTCATTATATATAATTGTGTTTTGTCTGCAACAGAACCAAATTGAGTAGTCAATTTTTGGTGTACGCACTTCTTGTTATTAACCACCGTTAAATTATGTTTTTAGATATATCTTTTTTTGTTGGTCTAAAATCTGCTGAAATTTTTGTGTGACTACTTTTGTTTAATAAGCAAATTTCGGTTTTTTTGTTATTTGTTTTTGCAATCATTTGAAAAATTTCGTAATATTGATTATAATCGGTGGAACCAAGAGCTTTAGTTTAATTGATTACGTCATTTTCATAGAGGGGAAAATGATTTTTTTTTCATTAGATTGTCAAAATTTGACGGAGTGGAAAAATTCCCCGATATGTCAAAGGCTCCAGTAATGAGCCCAATGACAGTTGTAGAAACTCCCTTGTCATCTCTGGCAATGTTTGGGTAAAACGGGGCTAACTGGGAATAATTCACACCTTGCAGAATGTATAGAATATAAGCAAAAGTTAAACTCATTATGGTTTTATAATCCATCATTACTATAACTTAAAGATTTAACCGTCTATTGCAAATATGATATACTAAATAGTTCAACGTTGGTTGAGTTGGAATCAAACAAATTATAATTTGTTTACTACTATATGATTAAAGCCATAAGAGAACTTTCGGATGATAACTGCTTGTTTTGAAGATCATACCTTAGCTTCAGACATGGACAAAGTCTCCGCGAACTGAAATCAGTTTTATAGTTCCAACCGTATGAGCTAGCAGATAATGATCAAGGATAATAATAACCGACTAGTTCAGGGCTAAATCAGAGTATTTATCAGTCTATTTTTGCTAAGATCACATTCTGATCATGTCACTTTTTATCATAAAGGTTTAAGCAAAGAATTTCAAAGAGTGTACAGAGTAAAAACAGTATTGAGTTTGATAACTTAGCATAGGCTGGCCAGAATTGTTCTTCAGCCGATTCGCTCTCTGATCAGCCCTCAGATCAAAGTTACGTAGATCAGTCCCAGGTTGAGGTCCCATAGAATTAAGCATGACCAGACCGAAGATGAATGCAAGAGGGGGGGGGGCATCGTACGCTCAAAAATACGTAGTCCGGAAACATCGAATAACGAATGAAAGTCTGGCCATGATTGCACGAAAATTTGGATATAAACGCCCATAAGTATGGACATGAACGCAGTAATTTTTCAGCCTTCTAAGAGTGGGTGTACAACTAAATCGTTTGTGAGCTACAAAGAATATGGCCGCAGTTTTGAGGTATCTACTTCCAGCAAATTTAAAGCAAGTGGGCTGAAAAGCAAATTTGGTACCAATTTTCAAAATTTGTTGCCAAAAATTCGAATTTTGAAAAACTTAGCATAAATTCTAGCCAAGAAACTCGGATCGAACAAATCAGCAACCCTCCTTTATCTTCAGAGATAAAATCAATAACACTACAGTTAACAATTTGAACAAATTTTAGCAAAATTGGCGAAAATTAGGTCAAAAATAACGAAAATGTGAATAACAACAGCTGAATTATGTCTAATAGCCACAAAACATTAAACCTCGATAACTCCCCATAAAAAGCGAAAATTGGAAAAATCTTTATAATTCCATATTCTATGCTGGACGGGCTTTTTATTGATACCACTCATATTTCTCTACGATGAATATATCGATCGGCCAAAATTGTCTGAACAAAAAAAAGTTTTTGAGTATATAGTTCCTCCCCCTCTAAAGTGGGTCGGAACAATAAGTTTCAAGATTTGTGCTGACATAAAGTTTACTCCGACAACTTGTGAAAAATTCTGTCGTTTTCTGAGGCCTTTTTGCGTTCTGTCTGGGGCGGTCTGGACATAGACATATTTTGTCTGGGCCGGTCCGGACATATGGACTTTCGGTCTGGGACCTCAACCTGGGTAGTGCAGTGCGCGACCTCCTTGGTCGCACACTCGCAACGTTTTCTGGTAGGGGTGTCTTTTTTATCATCGGCCAAATTGCACATAATGGAAAAACAATCGAAACGGCCTCTGATCAGACTCAGGTGCGCTCGAAACGGCCTCTGATCAGACTCAAGTGCGCTCGAAATGGCCTCTGATCAGACTCAAGTGCGCTCGAAACGGCCTCTGATCAGACTCAAGTGCGCTCGAAACGGCCTCTGATCAGACTCAAGTGCGCTCGAAACGGCCTCTGATTAGACTCAAGTGCGCTCGAAACGGCCTCTGATCAGACTCAAGTGCGCTCGAAACGTCCCCTGATCAGGCCGAACCCAGACCATGGTCCAGACTATTGTGAGCTCTAACTGTTCCAGACCCTGTAATTTTGGTCTGGGAACACAGGGGTGTGCGCTCGATTGGGTCTGATCATCGCTTAATTTTGGTCTGGACCAAAACCTGGGAAGCAATCTGTTGCAAATAAAATGTTTTGGGCCGAGAATCTCATTCGTGATGTTCTGGCCCAGATTTGTGCATAAAACTGTCTCTTATCTGACAACGACCTGCATTAATTTTTGGGGTCCATAGATAATTAAATATCCCTTGTAGAATCTTTTTTAAAAAAAAATCTTCAATGCGAAACCCCGTCTTAAAATAAATATTAGTATGATATAAACATTAAATTCTATGGGTGGCAATCTAAAGTTTAATGCCTATCAACAATTTCCAATTTGATTTCACGATATAATTACAAGGAACTTTTAATCGTTTTCGATCGAACAATTAATCAGCACTTTTTGCATAAGAGTTGTTATGATGCTTTAATCAAGCGAACCAAACTAATTTTTCCAAATTGTGGCAGAAATGTGTCTTTATTGAGTGCAGATTTGAATCCCATCCATAGCTGAAGATATTCTCCAAATTACTACTTTTATTGGATACTTATCTCTAAAATAAAGCAGGAATGCTTGGCAAATTGCTATTTCATCATATCTTGTTTATCCATGATTTTATATCCATGATTTTAACGAGCGTGATGACTGCTAAAGAAGTGTTGTTAATGAGAAAATAGCTGCCAATATGTTAATGGAAAACATCACGAGAGTTAATCATTCTATTATTGTAAAAAAAACACACTGGAACTTTTTCTTTCGCATACATATACAAAAAACATTTAATGTAAAAAAATTGAGAAATATATTTGAAAGTACAGAAAATTATGTCACTGATAGGCAATCAGAACAAAAATAATGTCAAGAAAAAAATGTCGATGGAATATACATTCAACCTTGCTTCTCGCCAATAACCATTGTTGTGGGTTTCTCAACGATTCATGTATGCATGTGCATTTTAAGTTGTTGATTAAATAATGATTAGCTGCTGTTATTCAATTCTAGATCTGCTGGTAGCACTCCAAAAGCTATTTGCTGTGAATAAAAGAAACCTTTTGAGTTGTCGCATCTTGGAAAGTCGGAAGATATGTGCCTTACAATTGCAGAAAATTGCACAATATCTTTAAAACAACAAGGAGGCTCGTTTATGTGTTCGCACATGAAGTTCCGACCCAAGTTGATTGATATTTTTGACTTAATTGTCTATCAAATGAAAAGATAACCAAAAATAGATGTTTGAGTTTTGAAAAATCGTTTCACGTCCAAACTACTAATTGAATTACATAATGCCATGCATCATTACAGCGCTCACAATATCTGCCAGTAAAAAAAACTACGAGAAAAAAAAACAATCAAAATAAAAAAAAAAAACTAAAAAAAATTAACAGCAAAACTCAATATCTAAGTTTAAAAGCACCTAGTAAACAACGTCAAAATGCCATGAGATAACCCTTAACTGTACAAATTTTCTTTTATCGTAACTCTACAGCAGATGGGACTTTTTCTTAATCAGACTAGGTAACAAATAAAAAAAATGACTCGAAATTCAAAAATCAATCAACATTTTTTAAACCAAATATTTTCAAACGTCTTAAAAATCATTAAATTTTAAAAAATCAATCTCGAGAATTTTTAAAAAGTCATTACAAAACCGATAAGACCTCGCTTAGACTAAGCCATAGAAACAGATTAGAGATGCAAAAAAGCTCAAGAAAGCACGAACATTCTGCAAAAACACAAACTATTGAAGGTAATAGAATCATTAGCTATTATTAATTGCTCTCAAACTAAGTACTTATACTTATGGTGTGAAGGGCGGTTCTTAGTGATTGAAGACCCCTCCACTGTTTACCCTTCACTATTGTCCCCCACGCTGTTACCCTCCCCCCACCCACTGTTGCCCCCCAAGAGCACTCGATGTAACCCCCCACCCCGCGTTTCTAGCTACTGACGAACAACCGCTTGCTGAAAACACGCAAATTTATACTATTTTGCACAAATTTTTTCAAGTTTTTTGCAAACCTTTGTCATTTTTTTAAAAATTTTGTCAGCCCCTGGTGTCAAGGAACCTCCTCTAGATTTTATTAATACGTATTTGCATAGTTTCTAGTGGTTATGGAATGGTTTCAACACTTTAACATCACGAGTTTTAGCATTTTTGTGAGAGAACGAGCATTTTATTTATTTTTTGACAACTATTTTTCCTTATTCAGGTCTTTTCAAACCCAGGAGCCAGAAAACCTCCTAAGGGGTATGATATTCAGTTACTATCAAAATTTTAGTGGCCACGGAGTAGTTTTTCAACTATTTAATGTCAAAAATATTAGCAATTTTTTGATAAAACTTGCTTTTTTCAAGTTTTTTGAAAATTTTTGTCCTTTTCATGCTCTTTCACCCAAAGAGCCAATGAACCTCCTCTAGAATTAAAAAATATGTTACCATATAATTTCTAAATAAACTGAAAGTTCTCGCAAGATTTTAACATCACGAATTATGCAATTATTTGAAAATTTTTGCTTTTTTTTCAATTTTTGGATATTTAATCTGGTTTGCTGAGCCTCAAGGGTCAGAAAATCTCAGTTGAGGTTTAATAATAATTTACTGGAAAAATTTTGTTGGTCATTGATCAATTTTCACTTTTTTAAAATTTTTTTAATAAAACTCTTTTTTAAACAAATTTTTTAGGTTTTTTGAAATTTTGTCATTTCATCGATTTCTCTAGCCTCAAGAGTCACAGAACCTCTTCTAAAATTTAATCATAGATTACTGCATAGTTATAGATGTAATGGAATGTTTTTCAAGATTTAAATATTACGAGTTTAAGCCATTTTTTAAAAAATGTATATTGCAATTTTATCATGTTTTTGAATTTATTCCGGCACCAGGGGCCCTAAGACCTGCAGAGTTCGATAATAAGCTGCTGCATAGTGTCTAGAGTTAATGGAATGGCAATCAAAATTTTTTATGACTCTAGTTTCAGTAATTTGTCGACAATTTCTATCATGTTTTAAGTGTATGAATCTTTCTGAGCCAGTGGAACTATTTCAGGCTTGAAACAGGGCTACTGGCTAGTCTCTTGAGACAACGAAATGTTTCTTAAGATATTAATATTTTAAAATTGAGAAAGGTTTGTTAAATTTTGCAATTAATTCCAAAATTTTCCAAAATTTTTTGTCCTTTTCTGAGTTTAACTAGCATTTACTGACCAAAGAAACTTTTAAGTCTTTGGTATGGGTTACTTGAGTGAACTTTCAAGACAAAACTCTCTTTGAACTTTTTACTGCGAAGGTGAAAACTTTTCTTTTAAGTTGGGTTCTTTCAGTTTTTTTATGTAATTTCTTTACTAATAAGGCAAGAAAACTAGAAGTCGCAGAGTCGAAACCCATCATCAAAAATATTCTTATCTCTCTTTCTTTCTCTATCGGTTAGGGTTTCTTTCCTTCTTTTTCTTGTTTTCGGTTTATCTCTCTCTCTCTCTCTTTCTCACTCTATCTCTCTCTCTCTCTCTCAGTTGATACCTCACTTCAGCTGCTGTTTAATGGCTTAATGTCATCATCTCTGATCTTCATTAACAAGGAATTATATTAGAAATGTTTTTTATCATAAATGACTTAACTGGCACTTTTTGGCAAAACATTGTTAATTTCTCGCAAAGGTAATTCAGAGCAAATAAATTAAAACTGATTGTCTATTTTATGCAATTTTTCGCTTGGCCAATATTTCGTCTGAACCATTTGATTTTCGTCTTCAGAAACGGGATAAAAGTTATCGCCCAATTGGCATTAATTTTTAAACCGTACGGTCCACTAGTGTCAAAGTATGCTATTAGCAAAAACTGTTTTCGAGACTTACAATTATGGTGTGAAGGGCGGTTCTTAGAAATATATCCCACAACCCCGAAACATCCTCGCCCCCACATCAGTCCCCCAATCTACATTTGCACGCCCGCTGTGATACACCCCTTGCGCTCACTTTACGCCCTTTCAAATAATCCAACGCTAGCCTCACTAAACCGTGGCTAGCTGTTGACGAATCCAACCGCTTGCCCGTCGTTTGATAACATTTCGCCCCCTGTTAGTTGGTTGAGTTCTAAAGATCGTTTTTTATTGGTTATCAATACTCATAGAGCTAAATTAGTACTGAACAATTATATAAGTTCATTTGGGCCTCATTTGAAAATAATTGGGCTCTGATATTACGTGAATGGGGTAGAAAAAGAGAAAAAAAAACAATTATTGACCACTTATAAAACTTTTATTAAAACTCTTATTGTCCCACAAGCAAAACATCAGTTACGACACAATGTCAAAAAAAGTTTACTTTTGGACTCATAAGGAATAATATGGGACCTCTCAATGATTAGAATAAGTTACAAGAAAGAACAACAAAAATATACAAAAAATTATTCAATTAGCAAGAAACGAAATAAAATTGGAAATGATTAATATCATAATTTTAAAGACTATTTGCTATGAACTGACTGCATAGAAAAATATCATTCATTCAATCCTCAATTAGAAGCTTATGAGACCTTTCAGCTTTTTACGACTATATAAAGAATAAAAAATCTTAAAAAAGAGAGACAAAAGTGTCGAAGCCATTAAAAAATGACTTTTTCAGTTTTAAATTTTCTATTTTTAAATAATTTGTTAAAAGCAATCGTATTCTTCTACTCTTAACTATGAGACTTGAAAAAATCAATAACTATGAACAATTATTTTATAACAACGAATTTTTTTGGGAAAGCCCGTAATATCAACTGCATTCAATACAAAATCTTTCAACGGAAGTCACCAAATAAGCTACGTTAAGCCTCGATGGGAAGGAAATAATGTTTGTTTTAGACCAGTATTCACAAATACGACCACAGAAAAAAATTCATTGGAAAAATGTGAGACGAAAATGTCAAAGCCATTTAATCCAAAAGCTTTTGTAAGAAAAATTTATTCATGAGTCTTTTAACGTCTTTTCTGAGCAAATGGGAGCTATCACTATCAATATACGGATAATGTGATAAGAGTACAAAATGAAACAAAATTTCCAAAAAAAAAGACGAAATTGAAAAAAAATATATGTGAAACCTCGGCGCATCGACGTCATAAAACCAATAATTGAAGATAAAACAACTAAACAGGGTAATTTCAGTTTGCAGTAAAAAAGACGGGGGTCCTGTCATTACAGAAGTTGACTTAGATTTCGCAAAAAAAATTAAAGATCGGCTAACGTTCAGAAAAAAACTTTTTGAGAAAATATATTTTAATTCTAAACAGCCATTAGCTGTCCGCTCAAATCGCTAGATATGCTCACTCAAAGCTCATTCAGAAGACTTTTGCATTTTTTAAAAAACGTGTCTAAGTCATAGGACTTCAAAAACTCATTAAAATCTCGAATAGAAATCATTATTTTTTGTAAATTACGAACACCCAGAGTCGAAGCCAAAAAAGAAATTTAGCGTTTCCTTGACAGCTAGTTTTCTGCTCAATTGGCATCTCTGCACTGTAAATGAGGTTTGTCATTAACGGAACTTTGAAATGAAAGGTGACTATGCTCGTAGTGTTACAGAACAAAAAAAAAATGAAAAAATTTTCTAAAATACAGCTCTTAAATAGAATTCGGATTTTTTGATACTAACCAAATTGAAAACTTTTGTAGCATGAAAGAAAAAAAAATTACGCCAAAAGTGAACAGAAGTGAACCAAATATCCCGTGTTCGCATGAAACTTTAAACCTCGATATCTGCTCGAAAAAAAAACGAAACTAAAAAAAATCTTTTCAATTTCGAATTCTACGCTGGACGAGCTTTATAGTGATACCACTCAACTTTCTCTACGATGAATATAACGATCGGCTAAAATTGTCTGAACAAAAAACCCATTTGAGTATATTGTTCCTCCCCGGAACAATGAAGCACCTTAATGAGAGAATTGGGTGTTTTTGTTTCGGGTCGAGTGAGCAACATTTCTTCAACGATGGACAGAAGTTCAGTTTTTACTGTCCAGTGAAATTGTTCAAATTTTTCACCAGAAGTGTTCCAAGACATTTCTCAACGCTGCAATTATTTAAGAAACACGGGTCGTTTTCTTAAGAACATTTTCAATCTCCTTCTGATGTGATACAATATTGATACATTGTACACCTAGATAATTAAAACCTTCAGAAACTTGAACAAAATTTTATTCAATTTTCATTAGCGATTTTACTCAAGGGCAGTTTTAAAAGAAGATTGTTAACTATGTTGAGTTGCTTCTCTATCTAGCATACGCAAATGCAACATTAAATGGTTTTCTAATGTTCGCCATTATGATTTGACTTGCAGTCATTTTTGACAATGATAAAAAAAGTTTGGCTGCTCTGTATTGAACATTCACAATCATTTACAATTTTCTTGCCCATATAATAATAATAAACAGAGGGATACAATTTGCTTTACAGAATATCGAATTGGAAGTTTTGTTTACAAAATGAACGCAAGGTTCTCGATCTGTTAAATAGTGTTCTAGTATGTTTTCACTGTTTTCCACAAATCCTAAACATTTAAATTTTCACAGATGTACTCCGCGGCATCTTGAATCAAAAGTTTTAGCCGATGAATGAAGAAAAATCTACATTATTTTTGAGGTCAACCTTTTTCCGAATACTTTGTTTACACGTACTAAGTCCTCTCTGTCTAAAATAAAAGTGAGCATCATTCCAAATTTCAAACTGGACCGGGTTAATTAGAAGATTTTGTTCAGTATACTCACCAATCTGAGCTTTGTTGCTTCCTCTAAAGGTTTTGATAATGCACTATTTATCGATATTGGGTTTACCGGTTGGGCGTGGACTGCCTGGTACTGTTTGCTAAAATCAGCTGAAGCTGCCTACTGGTGGTCTGATCCTAACGGTCTTGCATCGTAGGCCTATCTGTATGGTCTTGCAAGAACCATAAAGGAACCATTTAAGAACCATATAAGAACCATTATGTAAAGTGAGTGCATCTTTCTGTTGTTCGAATCCTTTTTCCGCTTCTGAACATTGTTTCCAATTGTCGCTTTTGATTAGTTTCATTATGTCCTGGAAGAGTCTGTTTGTTCCAAGTTCAGTTTTGATTTCTGCTTGGGTCACCAAATCACTGTGGGCGAAGTAGATGTTATTGATTGCGAAGCACACTCGATCGTTGTCCGATTCGTCTTCGCCAAAATCCATTCTGCTCAAAGCATCTGCATGGGGTATCTGCTCTCCTGGTGTGTACCTCAACTCATAGTCGAAACCCATTAGAGCTATTGCCCATCTTGTGATTCTTGCTGATGCTGTCTTCGGGATCTCCTCGTCTGGTGCAAAGAGATATTTGAGTGGTTTGTGGTAAGTCTGTAGGGTAAATCGTCTTCCAAGAAGGAATTGCTTCAATTTTGTGACCACAAAGACAATTGCCAGTGCTTCCCGCTCTATGTTCGAGTAGTTTTGCTCCGCTGGAGTCAATTTTCTCGATACATATATGACTGGATGTCCTTCTTGCGAAAGAACCCCGCCAATGGCTTTTTCAGAGGCGTCAGTAGTAACTGTTGCTTCTTTTTGTAGACTATATGGCTGTACTAGTGGGTTAGCACATAATTCATTTTTTATGTCTTCAAAGGCTTTTTGTTGCATTTTGCCCCATGAGAAATCGCTATTTCCCATGTTATTTAAGGGTAGCATTTTTGTTGCAAAATCAGGAATCATTCTTCCGTAAAAATTAGCTAGCCCAACAAACGATTCGAGTTGTTTATTGTTAGTTGGTGCTTTTGCATTTTTTTTATTTTTTCAACATGTTTGGGATCTGGTGCTATTCCCTCCTTTGAAATGGAGTATCCCAAAAAACTAACGCTATCGACTGGTTTTGAGTTAGACTTTTTCTCATTAATAGTAAAATTTTTCTCACGTAGTCGACACTTGACTGCAAGCATTCTCTTGTCGAACTGCTCCTTGGTAGTTCCATACACCAACACATCGTCTTGAAAGATCACAACACCTTTGATACCTTTGAGTGTTGATTCTATGCAATTCTGGAAGATTGAAGAAGAGTTTTTCAATCCCTGAGGTAGTCGGCACATCTTGAGCAGTCCCTGAGATGTGTTGATTGTGCATATATCTTTTGCTTCTTCGTCAAGTTCAATCTGATAGTAGGCATCTGAGAGGTCAATTTTGCCAAAGTATGAGGCCCCATGTAGGTTATGGAAGATCGTCTCCATGTCTGGTATTGGGTAGTCCTCATCCAAGACCTTGCCATTGATATGCACTTTCAAGTCCACGCAAAGTCTCAGTTCTCCACTCTTCTTTCTCTGCCACACCACTGGAGATGCCTTAGTGACTCCTCCTGGCTGTACCGGTTCAAGGATGCCTTGTCTGACCATTTGTTCCAGCTTCTCTGTGACCTTGTCTTGAAGAGGTAGAGGTATTTTTCTGGCTTTGCAGAACATCGGCTGTGTTCCTGGTATCAGCTTCACATGAGCTTTGTAACCCTTCACCGCAGGTAGGTGCTCGGCTGTGATGTTGCTCACACCGTGTTTGGGTAAAAGGTCTCTACCAAGTAGTCCAAATTCTTTATCAGACTGCACAACTGCAAGTTGTTTTTGAGTGAGCCTGCTTCCGTTCCACTCAACGTCACAAGTAAGTGATCCCAGAAGCGTTAATTGATGACCATCATAAGCTTCAAGATGTCTTATCTTACCATCCAACTGAGGTTTACCAAGCTCAGTCCATATTTTTGATGATATCACTGTGCTATCTGCACCTGTGTCTACTTGCATTTTTACTTTGCAGTTATTTATTGAGATATATTCCCATGTCACAGACATGCTAAAGATTTGTTCTTTAGTATAAAACATTCCCATTTCCGATGCTGGAGATGCTTGCTCTGAAGAAACATTTTCTTCTTCGCAAAAGTTATTCTGTTTATTGTACTTACCTGAATTTGGTTGAGGGTTGCTTCTACACATTTTTGAGAAGTGTCCCACCTTTTCGCAGGTGTTGCATTTTTTACTTAGCGCTGGACAGGGTCTACTAGAGTGTGGCTTACCTCCACACCTAGTGCACATGTTGCTGTTTTTATTAGCCGTAATTTTTTCATTTGGTTTTCGAAAGGTCTTTTTGAAGTTGAACCCGACTTCTTCTTTCACCGTAAAGGGCTTATTACCTGATGAAGAACTTGCAAAAGCCATTGCTTGACTTCTGAACTGTAAACTCTCGGTCATTTCAGTAACCGACATTGCTGGTTTTGCTTTAATACCGTCTAGTAGTCTAAGTTTTGCTTCAGGGTCCCTCAAACCTGAGATAAACTTTATTTTTACCAACTCCCTTTCGGGGTTGGCCGCTGTTTTCAATTCTTCGAAGTCACAATAGCGTGCTTCTTCTCTAAGACATGCTAGAAAGTCGTCGTCTGACTCCCCTACACCTTGGATTACGGACAGAAATTTAGCCATTTCTGCCGTTACTACTCTCTCTTTAGGAGAAATATAATTTTGAATCGCCAATCTGATGCCCTTATACGGAGTGTCTATCAAATTCCTAGGACTCATTAAGCTCCTAAGTTTAATAATTGCATCTTGCCCGCACATACTAAGAAAGAGATTGATTACCTGTAGGTCCTGTTCAGTACCATCGGTGTTGACCTTGTCCTCTTTCTTCTCTGCGCGACATTTCGCCACAAAATACATAATCCACGCAGTAGCTGATTCTGCATTCTGTAGATCCAAAATTTGTCTGTCTGTAGCTGGTCTGGACACCATTGTCGTGGTCGATAACACGGGTCAAAGAATTCAACGAGTTGAATTTTAAATTAAATTTTGAACTGAAAATATACAAAAATTAGCTTGTATTTATAGTGGTTATCTATGCGAAAATATACAGAGAAAAGCCAGATTAGCTAAAAGTATTTTACATGATTGGCATGTGAATAGATCTTAACTCCGAATCCCGGAGGTGATTTTCTATTTTCATCAACATTTCATGAGAATCATATATGGCTTGGGTACAATCGAGTTCATTAGTTGGAGGTCGGTGGATGTTAGAATCAGGTTTCTGTTGGTGGGAGAATTTACTTCTGACATATGATTGATAGGTCAATAAGATAATGATAGCGCCAAAACAAAATTAGAATTGAGTTTAGTTTTGTAGCCATTACTTATCGACACAGCAATAAAGTTCGTCAGGTAAGTTCTTCTTTCGTTCTTTGAAACTTTAATAAAACTTCTAAGTTTCTTGATGTTTCATTGAAACCATCACAGCTACTTTTAAGCAATTCCGGGACTGTTCGGGGACTTGCCGTCGAGAAGCGTCCCTACAGAAGAGGATGAACACAAGACTACTCAGAGTTTTTTACGATTCACACTCCATAACCCGGTGTCCTCGGGCGGTGTTTAGGCAACTGATGCAATTTGTCCTATTGTCGGTAGAGTGGGGAACAGAATCCATTTGTAATGCGCAAAAGCTGGCTTTTTTGAAATTTGTAATCCAGGCGGGACCAGATGGGAATTTGGGCTTTTGAAAGCTACCATAGCTTTTATGACTAGGGGATAACTCCTTCGCAACCACCTCTGGTTCATAGTCACACTTACGACTTTCAGAGTTTGAATCGGTAAACAAGCGCTCACTATTGATCGAGATTTGACCCTCGTAAAGGTTTCGTGGTTCTCAAGGTCCTCGGCAAGAAACTGACCCCCTTTTGGGAAATTTTTTATTGGTAGTTTTATGTTTTATCAGCATTGATCGCCTGTATTTGCCGATCGCTTGAATTGTTTAAAGCATTTTGTGAAGAGGCCTGCAGCCATTGCGTTAGATGTTCTGCCTACGAATGAGTTGACAAAATGTTGCTTACACTTATGCTCTTTTTTGTGATTCTGGCGGTTGTTTTCACAGTTAGTTGAGCAACCCCTTTCCCACCAGGAGGCCAACGCCGATACTATTAAGGTGTTCATTGCACAATATTCCTTATCCCTGTGGCGACAGCAGATGCTTCCTAATTCACCTGGGAAATACGAGCACTTATAAAAGAGCTAAGATCTGAGCTTATATACCCGAGTCGAGGAAAAATCGAAAAAATATGTAAGATAAGCGGTGAAAAGTTGTTTACACCTCGACCCGGGTAAGCATTTTTCCGCTCATGCGTTTTCATTATTCGATTTTTGTTTTGGGGTTGGATTTGGGGCATAAAATCAAAAGCATTTACCTTTTGAGTTTTTTTTCTGAGAGTGGTTGTCAGTAATTTAAATTTCGTGTTAGTATTTATATAATTTATAATGTTACTTGCAATCTTAGCCGAACTTGAAAGTCATATTAGATAGGCAATATTTGATCGCATAATAGTAATATTGTTAAATTCCAATAAAGTATCACGTAATTTTTTCTCAACAAATCAATGGTTATCACCATGGGAGACTTCTCAGCTAACATAAGTAATAGTTTGCAGCAATTATTTTTGGTGATTTGTTTACTCTATTTGTTTATCCACCAATCGTTCCGGTCATTTGGGAATTAGCCGGAGCGCCTGCCCATAATCGGTTCTGAACACTTTCGCTATCCAACATCCTGTGGCTTTCCAGCTCATATTCTGGATGATTTTTGATGGAATATTTCCTCAAAATCAACAAATTCTTCTTGCAACTAACAAACAAAGCGCATAGAAACGTGATTAAAACCACACCAAATTGCAATAAACAGCTGTTGTAGAACCCATATAAATCTAGGAAAAATCCTCCAGTAACTAAGGGCCCAAATTTTCTCCCGATTGCGAAACAGGCGTTGAGCCAAGAAGCCGCAACTAGTTTCACATTTTGCTGGTCTTTGAACCCAATATCATAAGCCAGCATTTCAAAGATCAAAGATGCTGGAACAAAAGATCCGGATATAGTCAAACCTTGAACCCCTAGCCAGATCATTAGCCAAAATCGGGTTTCTAAAACTGGAAAAACCGCTGGCGCGTACAGAAGTAGAAAACTTAAAGCAGAGGTAAAAATGCTTATCAGGTAAATTCGCCCCGCAAACCCCTTTTCGACTAGAGGGCCTAGGGTTACGAGGGCTAATGCGTACATAAAAGCGAAGGGTAGGAAATAATAACCCGATATTCCCCCGCCGATGTCGAAATTATCTTCCAAATATGGGCCTACAGAGACATCGAAAAACCCGAAACCCATCGATTGCATAACAAGAGGTATGCTTGCACACTGTACGTAAGGACGAGTTATGTAATTGAAGAATGTTAGACCAGGGTCCTTTTCGGATATGCTTTGTCGGTTCAGTTGAAGGGTTATCGATTGAGATTCGGGGTTCGGTTTCGGTATGAGGATGAAGCAAATTAGACTTAACAGAATCTGAAAGGCGCCGAGGACGAAAAATGGGGCTGTACAGGGAAAAAGTGCTTCCTTAATAATAATAATAATTAAAAGGTTCATAATATCAGAAACTGTATTTGCAATGAGTCTTAAATTGATAATTCTAAACGGCTATTGTGTGGTTGATTAGAATTATCAATTTAATAGTTACTGCAATTAAAATTGTTGATACCACAAAAATTAATGGTTTTCAAGTTGTTGACGACAGTATAAGCTAGAGCAAGGTGTCAGAAGTATCGAATTACAGTGTGGTGTTTAGCTGACAAGCAAACATGTGAAATTTAGCCATCAGCTTACTTCTGATTGGTCGACAATTGTGTTTGCTCAAAATATCACTAGTTTGCCCAACCATTAAAATTGCGTTGGGGTCGGGTTGTCGGCTAAAATTCTCATTTTTTGGATGTCAGCTATACCCCTTGTCGGCGCCAATTTTGTTGTCGTGCAGGTTCCATAAAATTCGCAGCAGGCATCTATGGGAAATTAAGGGAATTATGGTTCTTAATTAGGAACCCATGCATAATTATCTTCCTCAAAAAATCACAAAAAATATTTTTCATAAAAATTTTCTCAAAAAACTAAATTTAGGGTGTTGTATGCTCCAGATTCTAACGCCTCAGATTTAATGGAAGCTAAAATGGCAGGAGGCACTTTTTCCCTGAAAATCCACCCCACGCAAAGAAAAAAGAGCCAATTGGAGGCCCAAAAGCAATGCCCAGCCCAATACAGCTTTCAGTCCAGCTCGTAACAGTGTCCACATTCTCTGGAACCATCGGGGCCATAATTAACACCCCAGTTGACCACACCATAGAAGCACCTAATCGTGTTTTATAGACCACGTTAGGGATAGTTGAAAAGCTATAATAAACTCTTAAATAGAAAATTTAAAATGCCAACCCGGGTTGACCTTCCAGCGTTGCCATATCATGACCATTTCTGGTCCATGACTGCCATAAAAAATTTCATGTCGTCTTCTTACTATGGTAACGATGTTTCCAAAAGTTGCCATTTTATGGTTACGGTCAAACCATACTATTAGGAATTAACGTTGAATCCACAACTGTTTTAAGACTACACCGAAAGTTATTCTGCAAGCCATTAAAGCCAGAAAATCTTTATTTTATGGTAACAATGGTACCAGTTTATGATACTAGGGTAATGACACACTAAATAAAGTTAAGGTATTTTTACCTTAACGGAGTTAAGGTAAACCGTTGATAAGTTAAGGTAAAGTTTACCATATCTTTACCTTAACTCGAGGCCTTAACTTTTTCAGGTAAAGTTCAGGTAAAGTTAGGGTTAGTTAAGGTGAGTTAAGGAAAGGCAAATCTACCTTAACAGTTAAGGTGAGTTAGGATGTTTTTTAAGGTAAAATTACCTTAACTTTATTTAGTGTTGATGACACCATAAAGATGTTATGATAATTATGGTCATTCTATGGTAACACTAAATCTTAACAATTAAGGTGAGTTAGGTTGTTTTTTAAGGTAAAATTACCTTAACTTTATTTAGTGTTGATGACACCATAAAAAGATGTTATGATAATTATGGTCATTCTATGGTAGCACTAAATCTTAACAATTAAGGTGAGTTAGGTTGTTTTTTAAGGTAAAATTACCTTAACTTTATTTAGTGTTGATGACACCATAAAGATGTTATGATAATTATGGTCATTCTATGGTAACACTAAATCTTAACAATTAAGGTGAGTTAGGTTGTTTTTTAAGGTAAAATTACCTTAACTTTATTTAGTGTTGATGACACCATAAAAAGATGTTATGATAATTATGGTCATTCTATGGTAACACTAAATCTTAACAATTAAGGTGAGTTAGGTTGTTTTTTAAGGTAAAATTACCTTAACTTTATTTAGTGTTGATGACACCATAAAAAGATGTTATGATAATTATGGTCATTCTATGGTAACACTAAATCTTAACAATTAAGGTGAGTTAGGTTGTTTTTTAAGGTAAAATTACCTTAACTTTATTTAGTGTTGATGACACCATAAAAAGATGTTATGATAATTATGGTCATTCTATGGTAACACTAAATCTTAACAATTAAGGTGAGTTAGGTTGTTTTTTAAGGTAAAATTACCTTAACTTTATTTAGTGTTGATGACACCATAAAAAGATGTTATGATAATTATGGTCATTCTATGGTAACACTAAATCTTAACAATTAAGGTGAGTTAGGTTGTTTTTTAAGGTAAAATTACCTTAACTTTATTTAGTGTTGATGACACCATAAAAAGATGTTATGATAATTATGGTCATTCTATGGTAACACTAAATCTTAACAATTAAGGTGAGTTAGGTTGTTTTTTAAGGTAAAATTACCTTAACTTTATTTAGTGTTGATGACACCATAAAAAGATGTTATGATAATTATGGTCATTCTATGGTAACACTAAATCTTAACAATTAAGGTGAGTTAGGTTGTTTTTTAAGGTAAAATTACCTTAACTTTATTTAGTGTTGATGAAACCATAAAAAGATGTTATGATAATTATGGTCATTCTATGGTAACACTAAATCTTAACAATTAAGGTGAGTTAGGTTGTTTTTTAAGGTAAAATTACCTTAACTTTATTTAGTGTTGATGACACCATAAAAAGATGTTATGATAATTATGGTCATGCTATGGTAACAATAATACCACAGTGCACCTAGAGCCAACTGTCTGCAGTGCCAGATTTTTATAGGCAACCTTTTCCTGTATATAGTGTCTACGCGACACTGTTAACTTCTGGCTCTACTCATGAACATCTATACGCGGCTCTTGACGAATGCCAGATTTTGTTAGTGGTTTTATCAGAGTCACGTAGCCTATACTTTAGCGTAAATGGGGCAACAATGTTCAAAAAGTAGTTGGGCTAATAAATGCTTTTTCGGGGGACAACCTATTACAATCATGCATGTTTAGAACTAAAAGACCACGCGAAATTAGCTGAATCAACTGAAATTTTCATAATTCTGGTATGGTATGTTTTCCCTTAATTATGCTGAAACGATTCTGAGAATAGCTTTAATTTTATCCAAATGCATTTTCTGCATCAAATTATGGGCCACTTCAAAAGAGCGTAGGCCGGAGAAGGTATAGACACAAATTTTTCTTTTATAAGGGACATGCATATTTCTGGCATTTGAAATTTGATATAAAACGTTTAAGAGAAATTCTTTATCTCCCGGGTTGAGGTCGTGGAAGTATGAACCAGACGATCCAGACACAAAACACCCATGACTCGACAGTCCAGACAATAATTGGAGTATGAATCGAAACTCCGGGAAATTGTGCGAAATTGTGCGAAATAGCGCGAACAATCAGAAATTGTTCGACAGTGGTTCGACAAACCAGACAGTGCGAAACTGCGCGACAGTCAGTCAATAGACCAGACACTAAGAGAATTATTAACAGACTTGGACACGCAGACACGCATGACACGCATGACACACCACACACACATAAACAATTCACCCACACACACACACACACGCACACACACACACACACACACATACACACACACACACAAACACACACACATGCACACTTACACACACACACACACACACACACACACACACACACACACACGTACGCACACGCACACACAGGTACGCACACGCGCGCACACACACACACACAGACGCACACACAGACGCACACACATGCACACTTACACACACTTACACAAAGGAACCACACACACGCACTCACAGACACAAAAACACACACATAGACGCACACATATGCACACACGCACACGCGCGCTCACATATACACACAGGCACACACACAGAAACACAAACACACACAAACACAGCACACACACCATATACACACAAAAATGTAGTAGTAGTAGTAGTAGTAGTAGTAGTAGTAGTAGTAGTAGTAGTAGTAGTAGTAGTAGTAGTAGTAGTAGTAGTAGAAGTAGTAGTAGTAGTAGTAGTAGTAGTAGTAGTAGTAGTAGTAGTAGTAGTAGTAGTAGTAGTAGTAGTAGTAGTAGTAGTAGTAGTAGTAGTAGTAGTCTGTCATCATGTGTTGTGAATAATACAGCTGTCCTCGTGTTGTGAATAATACGATATACGTACTTATGCAAAAAAAACAGTATTGGTCTCGTCCAACATTTTTAGCTTGAAAACAATCAACTTGTTCATTGCATTAACTGTCTTAAGTTTTTGAAAATGCGCATCGGTTATAACCTGTTTGCTTGTTCTTTTTACTTCCTGAAAGATTTATCTCTACATACAAACTTATATTGAACAAAATATATCCACGTAAGCTTTAGTGCTGCTACCTGGAATCATTCGACTAGGACCGCAATGACCTTTTGATCACCCGGCAAGAGGGCTGTCTATCTGCTGTAGCTCGGATAATTACACTAATGCCCATAACCTACTTGAAAACATTTTTTATCCTTACAAAGCTCTGTCAGCGGAGATTTATTCAGAAACCCCTAGTGACGAGTGAATTTAAAACATGCAAGTATCTTCCAAGCTGATTAAAAACGCGATTTTTGCAAACGTTATATAATACGGAGATACTGTATATATATATAATTTAGTTCAATTGCCCTCTGAGTGCTAAAAAATTAGTACTAACTGCACTCGACCTGCAAATGGACTCATTGGTCATTACCCATTACATTCTCGCTGTCTGTAAGTACTATTTTGTTCATTTGTTCACGCCTGATTATTCATCAGACAACCACTCTATTCTTTTGCGTCTTCGCGAGAAGTCGCGCAATTCTTTCTTGCTAAGCAACTCAGTCTTAGGCAGGTTATATCAATATTATATCAAGTTATTTTCTGTCTTTGATTCGCACCGCGTTTCCGCTTAACAGATTTTTAGTTATCATAGTTCACTGCGAAATCATTGTCAATTTCATTAGTAACCACAGTGCGAAGCCAGCAGTGCGATAATCAAGAAACTCAACGCTCATCATAGAACCACTTTGGGAAAAAGTGACTGTGGAAACCCCACTGAGATGGTAAAGAAGGAAAGACACACCTAAAGATGACATTCTTGTCTAAAGAATGGGTTGAAGTTGACGTTTTGTTACAACCACCACCCACAACAGTTAACTTACCACCGGAAGCCATTTAGGAAAAGGAAAAACAAAACACAAACACTCAAGCTGAACGTGAAGGCCAGCTTCGCAATGCCCATTTTAAAGTAGTATGGAAGAATAGATGTGCAAAAGCAACAGCTGAAGGAACTTTCGACCGTGATTAGTTCTTAACAAAAAACAACAAAAAATGAATCAGTGGAAAAACTCTCAGAAACCTAAAAAAAATTGCAGATAACTATGATTTCGAGGATAGAGAAGATCTATTGGTCAGAGACGTGTTTATTGCCAATATGTCCGATGACGAAAACTGTTCGCATTAAAAGAAGGTTGTCAACAACTACAACGAGAAACAGTGGAAACACAGAATGCACTGAAATGGTCGATCAGTTATGAACTGAATGGGATTGATACGGCAAATCAAAATGTCGTCTTCAACTTCTCAATCACATGGTGGATCCAATACAATATTTGTTACACGTATTTGCGCAGCGAATACGCGCAATTTCAGAAATATGTCATTTGACAATTGCAAACTGAACCAAACGTTCCGAAATCGTGGTCACGGTTGGAACTTTGAAAATAGAAAAATGTGCCCGGCTCAAGGAAAGAACTGTCTCAGTGGTGGCCTGTAAAATTGTGCAGACGATCTAAAGTTCAAAATTCCACATCAACTGAAAGACCAAATAAAAAAATCAACAACGTCGAAACAGAAGAAACAACACCATCTAAAGATAACAAAGTCAATGAAATTCATGAATAATACAACCCTGATTTTGATTCAAATCACTTTTCATCTGATACTAACTGTGTAGCTACAATCTGTAGTAATTCAAAAATGATTGAACCTATTAATCAATAAGTTAGAATTGGAACTATTGAAACGATGATAATGGTGGATTCTGTTAGCGTATGTACAATCATAAAAGAAAGCTTAGCTCACCCCGAAGTTGAGGCAGTTTTTTTCTCTTTATGCATTCACAGCGCAAATGCAAGAGAATTACCAACGTATTCAAATACACCAATAACAATTATGGGCAAAGTACAGTTTTCTATTACGATCAACAACCAAGCAGCTAATCCAGTTGATATTATTGTTGTTAGAGACGGTCATAGACCTTTGCTAGGGAGCGACGTGTTTTCTCAGCTCTGATTTTCAATTTAGCAAACGAACATGAACACAATCAATCTTCTTTAACATGAAAGTCCACACAAAAAAAATAGATCCATGAAGATTTTCTTGGATTAGTAACTCGTATTGGTGAGTCAAAGAACTTTGTATTGGGCTCAAAATTCGACAATCAGTTTACGCATAAGGACAAAAAAGTGTCAAAAAATGGTCAATCAAAATAAATACAGAAAATCAGAAAATAATTTCAAAGGGTCATATCAAAAAGTTGGATAGTTGCTCGTATCAGAATTTTTTTTCACAAATTGTCATAACTGTCAAACGTGCTCAAACAGTCAAGTTAGCACTTGACTCCGAAAATTTAAACAAATCAATGCACAAAAAAATGTATCAACTGTCGTTATTGACAATCTAATAGACTCTATCGCACAAAATTTAAACAAATTTGACTCATCATATACAGCGTACTTTTCAAATTTGGATTTGCAATACGCGTACAATCAACTAAATTTACTCCCGGAAACGGCACGGCGTTGCAACTTCAATGTTATTAACGCTGACTTAACTGGCAAAACAGATTTAAAACTTTGTTATGGTTTTACTGATATGCCTGCCGAACTTCAAAGCGATTGATTATACGCAAGTGGGATTAAAGAACACGCTCTGCTTTCCTGAAGATATTTTGATTGTTAGTTTGGATCTGTAGAAAATCAAATGCATCTAATTTAGATTTGTTAATTAGAATTAAACTCCAATAATCTTAGAACCAACCTAGCAAAATGTTACTTCGACACGGCAGAAGTAGAATAGTTTGGAAGCCATTTTACTCAGTCTGCTATTTCGCCCCTGGAAAAAAAACTGCAGCAATTTTGTCACCCAGTCAACCAGCTGATCACTCCATTACGTTCCTTCTTAGGTTCAAATTTATACCGAATCCTACTTTTCATGGCCATTCCTTTAGAACATTACTTAAAAAGGCAACAAATTCATTTGGAGATCTTAACCTGACGTCAACTTTGAAGCAATTAGACAGCAAATAGTAGAATCATTAGAAATGCACATTTTAACCCTAATTTAGAAACCTGTGTTAATGTGATGCTGCGTGAGCTGGTTTGGGAGCCACATTAGAGCAGTGAACGATAGATGGCTGGAAAACAATTGCATTTGCGTCGCGCTTTTTTAGCGCAATTAAAGCACGCTATAATTTAAATGAACTGGGATTACTATGAGTATTTTGGTCAGTCAAAAAATTTAAATGCTATCTTTTGAGAAAATCAATCACTGTTATCACCGATCATAGAGCAATTATATCAATTATAAAAGAACACGTTCGAAAAAGTCTTATAATTGTAAATAAACTAGTTGGATCGATAGAATTTTACCCTTTGACCTTCACATAGATCAAATTCCAGGCGCAAGAAATGGCATTTGTTGATTGCACTTGGCGCCAACCGAGTCAAAATTAGCAGTGACTCACAAAAATGACATTGAACATGTGATAGCAACCTTTTCTTGCATTCGCGACGCAACTTCAAGCTTATATTCATCTATAACCCTTACTTCACATTCTTGTACCAGTTAACTAAAATTAGTAGCCTCAAATACTAATCTAAATACAAGTATTCTAATTGAATTTGATTCCGCAAATACCTTCCACATTCACAACAACTCCAATTTAAAATCGCTTTTGGCCTTCAATCCCGCTGCAGAGCAGTTGTTCAATTCTAACCCTGTATTTGATCAGCAGATCCAAAATTCGAATATGACTGACGTTAACACATTTTCAACACAACCATCACAATGGGTACCATTTCAATCAACCCCAACATCATCAACAAAGAATGTCACTAGTTCATCGGGAGGAAATCATGATCCATCAGAACTCAAACTATTGCGTGATGAGGTATTCGAATAAGGTCTAAATCAAATGTTCACAAAAAAGTGGCAACCATGAAGTCTAAAAATGCAGTCCTTAAGGAACTACAAGATGCGGTGATCATTGGTGACGAGGACAAATGGCGTTCAATCAGTCCCTACAATCACTGTTTATGGAAAGACCTCCATATGAAATCAGGGTTATTTTCCGTCGGCAACCGAGTGGCGATTCCACACATTCTACGAAATGCTGTAACTGAGATGCTCCACGCAACACACCCCGGTGGTTTCGAAAAGTTTCGCCTCTTGCAATATTCCTGGTGGCCGTACATTCATCGTGAGATCATTAAACGTAGTCTCAAATGTCAACAATACACGAAAAAGTTTAAAAAGTTGAAACTATTATACCAACATCTAAATGTTAACAATATAAGCATTGCGTAGAGCTTAATGAAGAAATCCAAACTAATTTTGGTGGCCCCATGATGAATGAAAAAAGAGCTGAGGTATTTTTGGCACGTATTAACCACTATTCTAAATACTCGTCTGCAGAGGTATTTGAAAAAGCTGTTGGATGAAAAGGAAATAAATTTCCTCAAGATTATGCTAACAATTTTGAAGCACCACGAACTATTCGCTTAGATCAAGTTACTTAATAGGCAATCACGTGCGTTCAACTGGTAATCAAAACCGTATTGACATTTGCGAGGTGCCTGCTAACAATCATAAAGTTACTGGTTTGATGGAGCGAATGATACAAACTGTTGAACGCAGACTTTCAAGTATCAAATTAATCTAAGATAAATACTTCAATGTGATGAATACAAATAAACCAGTCACTTGTCAAAGGCGTAAATGTAAACAAAGTACAACTAAATCAGTCCCTTTGATGTCCATTTTGGAAGGCGACCTACTACTCCTTTAAGCAACATAACGATTTGTTTTCAAAATTAAATTTAACATTGTCGAAGATTATTACAACATTATTTAGATAATGAGTTAGTTCCGGCGTAAGACTTTCCAGATAAGCGGTGATGGGTTGATCTTGAACGCACTGACGACAAGAATGATTTGGCCATGAACAAAGCTCAACTAAATGCAGGACAACGATATCACGATGCTGGTGACGGGGACTATCGAAACTGACCATCCCAATTCCGCGGAGCGAATCCTCCCTCCAAATAAAATTGGTAAGAAGATGCCCTCTAACAAGTGCTCAAAGAAAAATTTTGACGGATTGTATGAGGTTTTGGTCCCCGGATCCGATGTAGAAAAAATTCCACCCACTACGTCAGCAATCAAAGAACCAAGCAAACAACCTGTTTAGGTCAGAAATAGTGATCTTGTCAAATTCAGCGCCACCAGGGAACGCACAACTCTGATGTGGAAACATGGACAACGCAGAGTCCTGCTTTTTGGTAAGATTGTAGAGGGGAAGGTGGCGAAGCACATAAAAGAGCTGAAAAAGAAATGAAGTAGCCAAACATAATTCGTTGCCGCAGCCTCTTCAAAAAATTCAAACGTTCAACGCGCAATCGCGGGGCAAAAATCAACCAAACAAAAATACAAGAAATTGACAAACAAGAGAGCTCAGACTAAAACCGCTACAATTCTCACTCCACCACAACCTTCCATAGCGGAATCGTCAGAACAAAAAACTGCCTCTGAGACATCTACTTTCAAAAGACGTCAAAATGTCCCTAAGTTCTATAGATTCCAAAACAGGGAAAATCAGGCGACAAAAATGTCACGACGACAAAATACTGCAAATCTGATTCCAATCCTACGCAATTCATCCACCATGCCGATAACAACAGGTGTCAATAATTCACATGCAATTGAGCCGCAAAACGAA